>NC_134646.1:29605034-29912361 GCF_030463565.1 Pelecanus crispus
CCACCTTATTGCCAGTGATGGGAGTGATGGTAGTCTTACAGGACAACCTGATAAAATTTGATATGCACAGCAGAAGTAAACGTTTGAGGTCATGAACTGTGTCTTTGCTATAGCAATATAGCCCTTGAGCAGAATTACTGTGTGACTGTTTAATCTCTCTGGGACAATGTTCGTCTCTGGCTCCCAAGGGTGTCCTGCAAATGACATGCATTCCTCTTTGTGTCCTGTTCCATCTTTGCACGGTAGGATTATAGAGGTAAAGGTAGAATTGGCTTATCACTGTGACTATACAGATATCACAGGGTTATCGGTAGAGTTAGCATGCAGTGCTCCTGGCACCTATCTGTCTTGTATCTAATGGGTTGAATTTGTAAGTAATGCGAGCAAAGGGATGCCTTTAATGTAACTTTGAGTTTGTTTTGAGGTGCTGGTTTAAAAATCCATGTGTTGAAATTGTTTTTACTAGCTCTTCTTTCATTATCAAAAAATGCCTGTAGTCCTTGCAGTTGCTGGGGAAAAAAATACCTCACTGAATAATCATAAGTGTTGCAAGAGGTACCTACTGAGATGAAAGCCTATAAATACAGAATTTTCTTCCTCTCCTGTCACAAGTATGGTCCTTTTATTCATTGTCCCTTTGGGTCTTAATTAATGAAGGGCAGGAGGCAACTGGCTTACCTGTTTAGTGTGGTTGTGAAATCATAAGATATCAACTATGGGCAGCTAATGTAATAAAGTGAAGTTCCCCAATGACTTTGAAAGTACTCAGTGAAATCAGATTGCTTGCAGATCCTTTACGAGACTTTAAAAAATGAATGTTACAAAAATCATGAGTAAAAATCACTAGTCCTTTTCTTTTTTCTTTTTTTTTTTTCCTTTTTAACCTACAGATATTGATGATGTCAGGAAGCACAAACCAGGTTACCTTGAGGCTACGGTTGACTGGTTCCGATTATATAAAGTCCCTGATGGTAAACCGGAAAATCAGTTCGCTTTTAATGGAGAATTTAAAGACAAGGTGAAGATAATCCAAAATTAAAGATGCATCTTTCTGTCGTATGGCCTCTTTAATACATCCTAGAATTTTTGGAATTGTCAAGGAGGAGGTTTAACAAAAAGAATTTTTATATGAGGGATCTTTGAATATAATTTATTAGGCTAGAAGTAAATAATGTTTGCTGCCTTCCCTTTTATTCAGGGGAAAATGCATAGGTTATTAAAGGAAGTCTGAAGAAAAAACATTCAGTCCTAATCCTGATGAGACTTACACATGCATCTGTGTGTTTGTAGGTTTTTTTTTTCCTTCCACAGCATTTTTGTTCTCCCTGTCAGAGGAATGAACAGATTGTCTTTTCAGGTATTCTTTTCAGTCTTGATTGATAAATTTTCCTGACTTTTTTTTTTAAGGCTTTGCAGTTTAAGACAGACAATAGGTTGCAGATTTTTTTGTATTTGGTTATTTGCTCAAGGTATACTTTTTCCTGGTATTTCTATGTAAAAACATGTGAGCTGTTTTTTGGCTTGAAGGCTGAAAAAATATTTTTCCCTTTTTTAGAAAAAATGAATGGCATTTTAAAATATCTACCGTAAAAATGGCCAGTATTTGAAAGGAGAGTGGACCTGGGAATAGAACTTGCTGAAGAAAATACCTGGATTTTTCCAGAGGAAACTGGGTGTGATTTGCAAATTGTGTATTGCACATTCTCTGTAGACTATTTTGGTTGAAGAATCACAGGTTCCTAATGAATGATGTCCATGTGTCAGCTAGTTCAGCCTTGCAGCGTGCTATCAGAGTTACAAAATGCCTTCTAACCAGCACAAACAACTTTACATGTTTTGTCTGGTTAAATAGATGCCCTGACTCCCCTCTGCACTAGAACTGTCTTTTAAATCAATCAAACGAAGAGTTGTAAGGCTCGATAACCTGATCTCTCCCCTGTTCTCCCAGGAACTGCTCTTAGAGATTTTCCTGCTCTGTAAAGCAAAGTGTTGCTCTGTAGTGACAGTTTAACAGGGTATATCCCTGTCAGGCCATTGGAGTTCAGGCTTGAGGCATGAAGTGCCCCGAGATAGCTGGTTTGGAGCACTTGAATAATTCTCAAGCATTTCTAGAGACCCAGGATGTGGTGAGGCGGCCGTGGCCGTGCTCCAGCAGTTCTGGTGAAGTTCACAATGTTCCAGTGGCATTTTGCCAAGTCACTCCTTGTTAGGAAATGTGAATGTTCTGTTGGCAGCTTTTTGCAGGCTGGTCTAGATATCATAATCTGGACACTGAGGGCTTAGTTTACCTTTTTTTTTTGAAACTTTTTCATACCCACCCCCAATATTACTTTTGTTTTTAAACAAAAACAAACTGTTAAGCAGCTGATATATTATATTGTTCCAAATGCTTAAGTATATGGTTGAGCAATTAATGAAGTAAATGCAAATTTTGCCACTGGAGGGGAAACCTTCACTCTGACCCTCATGTGCAGACGTAACAGAGTCATAGCTCACACACTTTGTCCCATTTAGGACCTCGTACAGTTTCCTACAGCTGTAGGTGTCTGCTTAGCATCTAGTGCCGATTTCATTTTTTTTTTTGTGCAACCCTCATGTTTTCTGGCTGCATACTGAGGAAAAGTCTTGAACGTGTTGCCAGTGTATTTGACAGATAGTGAAGCTTGTTTCTTTTCATAAAAAAGGGTGTTATATTTTCCAGAAATTTAATGAGGCCTCGAAGGAGGCCCCTTAAAATAACACATGAAACAGTATGTTTTAATAAACTAGTTCTGTGGCTTTTTTTCTGTTTAATAACATTTTAAATCATAAAAACTTTTCCTTGATGTAAACTAGGATTTTGCTGTTGAAATTATTAAATCCACCCATGAATACTGGAAAGCTTTGCTTCATAAAAAAGCTGATGGAGGTACTATTAAGTGGTAAGTATCCAGTCACCTCTTTTCCTCTTTGTATTGTGTTAGTACTGGTGGTATTCAGTGTGTGGCAGCTGTGCATGAACTGCTTAGATTCTTTTTTTACTTTGAGATGACAGGAGTACTCATGGTTTTGATTGATAATTAATTGATAATAGACTGTGATTGACTAATTGCACCTCGTATGACAATGATTTACTGGTAGGTAGTTCAAAAAATATATTGTTTATATAAAAGCAACATAGATTACTTAAACTTTTGAGAAATGGCCTCAAGAGTGTTTGTTCGGGATCGTTTTGTGAGAATCTCTGTATTCCATGCAAATCCTCTTGTTGCTATTTATTGCATGCTGCATTGCTGTGATGCAAAATTCTTTTGCAGCTTAGCATTCCATATTTTTCAGTTGTTCTCTGGAATGAGAGAACCAAATTATTGTTCTTTACTAGCCTTTGGCCTGATGTAAATTAAAATGGCCTTTATTAAGCTCTGTGGACTGGTTTGCATTGGCAGTTTTGGCACCAGAGGCCCTGAAGAGCAGGCAGGTATCTTTACCTGGTGCTTTCCAAGGGCTGTAGATTGCCATTAGCTAAACCAGAGGGCAAAGGCTGTGCCGGAAGCTGTGCTCAGATAGTTACTGTCATCTTCTACTTTATTGGGAAAATGTGACTTTCTCTCTTTTTATGGAGCTGATTGAACACCTTAGCAGTTGATAGTTCTGCTTTAGCATGGCAAGAACAGTATAGGATAATATTCACATTCTGGTCTTGATCATTTCAGAGGCACTTTGAGCTTCATGTTGACAAATTAAAAAATAATTAAAATTGCAGTCTTGCTTTGAGGAATTGAACTTCTTGCTCTTTACTGTGTAGGACCTTAAAAGCTCATGACCAAACTCACTTTTGGTGTGAAAGGATATATATTCATAGGGAAACGTTTCTGCAAAGTATTTGGTCCCAGAGTTTGTATGCTCTCTGGAAGTAGTTCAGGTATCTGCTGCTTTATGTAGGAGCAGAATTTTGACCCCTTTTTTTCCTTCTTGTTAGATACAGCAGGCAGGTTACTGCAAACCAAGGGTGGCCTGCCACAGAACCTGGCCAGCCTTCAAGGCACAAGAGACAGAGGGATATTCACACTATCTGTGCTAACCATCTAGGTGTTCTTCAACTCCCTCAGGAAGTGCCAGTTTATCTCTGCTGACTTTCTTGGGGGAGCTTGTTTCTTAACTGTGGTCCTCTGAACTGTACCCAAGTTAGCTGCCAGAAGCACTGAGTGTGAGCACTGCTTGCATCAATATAGAACGTAGAGCCTAAAAACCCCCTCAAACCCAAAGAAACAACACTCCTCCACACCCCTGTTCCCTTCTAGCATTACTGGTTACTTCATGTTTTTGACTTCCTCATTTCTTGCAGATACACGTTTCTGAGCTCTATATGTGAAGGTGTTTTTTTCCATAGGTACTTAATTGTGTGTGTCTCTCTTCCACTCACTGATAAAACATGTTTTTCATTTTCTTTTTCAGCACAAATGTTCTGGTGAGTGGCAGCCCATTTTGTTGCAGTGAGGAGGATGCCCGATCGATTGTGCAGTCGGTAAGGATAATATTTACTTCCCCCCCCCCCCCCCCCTTTTTTTTTAAAAAAAAGTGGTTAATAGGAAAAGAAGATTCAGAACCCGAAAACTGAAATAAAGTAGCTAAACTGAAATGGTCCTTGAACAAAAAATTAAGGCATAAAGTAAAAGGAAGAGCACAAAGGTTTGGGGGAAATGTAAACGTTATAATATAAACCTTTCATTGCAGTGATCCAATTGTGCTTTCTGGCAGGTTCATTACTGTTCTGGTGGGGGTTTTTTGTTTTGTTTTTTTTCTCCCTCTGCAGTGCTGTTTCTTCTGATCCTGAATAGCAAGATGGACTGCTATTTGTATCTAGCCTGCTGTCTTCTCTGTCTCCCCTGTTGCCATGAGTTACCACCCAGTGTTAGAACTCATTGACTAGCTGACTGTAGTCCCTAATCACTAAAGGGATCCTTTGTTTGTCTACTTGCATAATTAAATGCATTGCTGTAAGAGAGGGGGATGCTTTTTCAAATGTTTCTTAAAGAATGCCTGTCATATTCTGAAAATTAACATAAAATTAAAACATGCAGGTCTCCTGTTCAGGCGAGAAAAACGTCCTGCAGGTCTGATGCTTTCATGTGCAAATGCTAGTGGAGGAGACTTTCTTCCATTTTAACACGTGCTAGTTTGGATGCCAGAAACTAAGCAAAGTTACCAGAAATTACATGGAGAAAAGTACCCCCAGGTACTACTTTTTTGTTTTGTTTTTGTTTTTTTGTAAAAAAACCATATGCCATGGTTGAGCCTGTGCTCATGATCACATGAGCATGGCAGGTATTTTGCACATGTGCACGGCTGCCTGGGCAGGCAGTGTTTTGCCTCAATAGTCACAGTAACTACACAAGTTCAGGTGTCAAAGGAGATGCCATCCACTGTCTGTGCAGTTAACATTCCAACAGCATTTCTAGTAAGAATATGTTGTCCTGGGTGGTGTTTTGTCACAAGCAAGTAAGACTGACAGTTGCAAAGAAAAGTTGGTTTAAGTCATGAAGTGTCAAACCTAACTGTTTTTCCTACTCGGATCTCTTGCTTTCAGCACTTCTTTAAAAGTACCTTTGTGGTTCACTTGTGAATGTTGATTAACAGGACTGTAAGTTCTAAATGAAAGAAAAACTCATTTTGGAATTCAAATAAATTTTTAAACATGTCAGGCAAACATTTATGTCCTCTGTACTTTCAAATTTACAATAACTTCTAGTGAGTGTTTAAATGCAACTAAAATTTCAAGTTCCAACATATTTGGATGGTGGCAAACCTGCAAAGGAATATTTCTTTTTGCGTTCTGTGTTGTTTGTACTTTGAAGCATGTAGAGAAAATAATTATCTGTTTAAATCAGCAGTACCTGTTATTTTGTCTCTTAATAACCAATCAAAATTTTTCCTGGTTTTTGGGGGGAAGGTTAGTAAAACCAGTTCATAAAATAGGTACCTTGTATCAAACTTTAATGTCTTTTTTTATTATGAGCGCTTGCCTTCTTATCAGATATTATCACTTCCTGGCTTTTTTTGTGCCTCACATTATTTTCTTTAAGTGATACTGTTATTGTGAAGTTGTCATCACATACTCCTTTCCATCATTCTGTTTCAGTTCAGTCTAAGTATTTTAATTGTGTCTTTGTAGGCTACTGCCTCTTAGTACTTTTCAGACAGGGAAAAGATGCAGTAATCTTTTAAATACTGTTCATACTGCATGCAATTTCCAATCTGTGACAACTAAAAAAAGTAAAATGCTCTTGAGATATGAATAGTGGACAGTCAAACTCTAAATATATGCAGGGAGGTTGACTTGCACATTTTAAGCAGGTATCTTTTTGTCTAGTACACTATGCTGCCTACTTTGGTTGTCAAGCATTCATCTCTTTCAAACTGAAGTGAAAGTACGTGAGTGTTGGCTGCAGAATTTTAATGGCTGTGGTAATTTTAAATGAAAGCTGCCTGTGTCTGTCTGTCTGGGTTTTTTTGTTTGTGGGTTTTGGGGGTTTTTTTAAAAACTAAAAGCAGATACGTTTTCTTCTAATTTATGTCCATCTATTAACTTCTGGATAAAAACAGAAGAATGAAAGCTGAGGTAGAGAATTTGTGTGCAAATACAGTGAGAAACACATTTCGGCTACTGCAGAATTTCTGAGCTACTTGTGCAGTGAGAGCTGGTTCCCTACAATTCTGTTTCCTGGGTCAGACACCAATTACAGAATTTTTGAGTGGGTCATAATTGCCTTAAATCAGGTATACTGAGTTCTCAAAAAAAACAAACCCCCAAACCAACAACAAACAAAAAACCACAAAAGGCAATACTCAGTATTGTTATGAACCAACTTTTATGGTGAGGGAGAGAATTATAACTAAGAACCAAATGGAAAACAAACAAATCCTTACCAAATGCTTACCAAATTGTGCACTAATCAGAATTTCATACAGATTTTTATTGGGCAGTTCCCAAGATAGTCCTGTTGATTTCACTAGGATTTATTGTGCTATTATTTGACCTTTCATTATTTTACAGATGTGGGACTAGAATGGCTTGTCTGTGTTGGGGAATTTCCATTCCACTGAGTTAGTTTCTAGTTGGTGGGCATGTGTACTGTCATCTGTACTGGTAGAAAACTAGGAATGATTCTACAGCTGGCAAAGTTGCCATGTCCAGTCAATCCCAAAGAGACAGAAGATAATATGTGCATATGGGAACACATACTGAACAGTTGAACCAGCCAGAATTACACCAGCCCCCTCCAACTACAAGCAACTACAAACCCAGTTGAGGTTTAACACTAGGTGGTGAAAATTTCTAGTGTTTTGTAGTCTCTGAAAATTGTTTCATCTCTTTCTCAGCTCCAGTGTTAGTATATGTTAAAAACTAAACCCAGGAGGAATAGGGCTTTGTAGCTGAATGCGTTAGTGCTAAGATGTACTGTTTATTTCAGGCTTTTAAGTGTTGCCATCTGTAAAACTGACCAGGACAGCCAAACCTTTGTTTAACATTAATCCCGAGAACTGCTTGCTCACTTGCTCTGTGAAGAAGCTGCTGAGGACTTCGCAAATTGGAAAATCTCCAAGACAATCTATATATAGTTAGTAGAGCAGTGTTTCTCAGACTTATCACATAATTCTTCCCTTATAATACTGGAAACTGAACTAGGAAGGCTTTGCTAGATGAGGTCTCTTCTGATAAAATGCAGAACAATATCTTACAGGGGAAAGTATTTGGCTTTTCCTGATAATTTAAAAAATCTCCAACAAAATTTGAATCTGTATACTTACTAATGTGTTTCAAATAATTCAGATCTAAGCAGGAAAGTCTGTTAACTGCCTTTCTCCCTACATGTTTTCTGTGAGGACATTTCCATTTGGGACTTAGTAGAAGCAGAATTTTGTGTTCAGTGGCCAGTTGTGAAACAAAAGACTGGTGGGGTTTTTGGTCTGGATTTTTTGTTTGTTTGGGTGAGGTTTTTGTTTTGTTTTTTTTTTTTTAAATTATTATATTTATTTGTTTGGGTTTTTTAATGGTGTTCCAGATGAAAGGGTTGTGTAGTGAAGAGATTCCTGGTTCAGTGGGATGAGGTTTTGATCTGTTCTGGGGGGAAGGTGCCGAGTCCTTATCTCAAACTTTCTGAGCAATTACATCCCAGAAGTGGCAGGCACCTGCTTATACATGGTGGTTACTGGTTCTCCCTGCCTTATGAGATAAAGCTTTGGTTTTACTGGAGAGGGCATGGTCTGGTGTTAAGGCCTGGAAGATGCTTTCCACAGAGCACAAGAGCTCTTGATCCCCATGTGTAAGAAATTGGGAAAGGACAGCAAGAGACTGGCATGGATGAGTCAAGATCTGCTGGTCAAAATAAAGGGCCAGAGGGAAATGCATAGAAACTGGAAGCAGGAACAAGTATACTGGGAAGAGTATAGGGTTGTTGCCTGGTTGTATAGGGACAGGATCAGGAAGGCTGAGGCACGGCTAGATCTGAACTTGGCAAGGGACGCAAAGAATAATAAGAAGGGCTTCTATAGGTATGTCAGCCAGAAAAGGAAGGTCAAAGAAAGCTTACCCCCCCTTGATGAACATGACAGGCAAACTGGTAACCATGGCCGAGAAGGCTGAGGTACTTAACAACTTTTTTTAACTCAGTCTTCACTGGCAACCTTTCTTCCCACACCTGTTGAGTGGATGGACCTGAAGGCAGGGACTGGGAAAGTCCCTTCCACTGTAAGAGAAGATCAGGTTTGTGACCACCTGAGGAACTTGAACTGGTCCCATAAGTCTGTGGGACCTGACAAGATGCATCCCAGAGTCCTGAGGGAATTGGCTGATGCAGTTGCCAAGCCAGTCTCCATGATACTTGAAAGGTCATAGCAGTCAGGTGAGGTCCTTGGTGACTGAAAAAGGGGAAGCTTGCACCCATTTTTAAAAAGGGTCGAAAGGAGGACCCTGGGAACTACTGACCTGTCAGCCTTACCTCTGTGCCTGGGAAGATCATGGAACAGATCTTCCTAGAAGCTATGCTCAAGCACATGGAAGACAGGGAGGTGATTCGAGACAGCCAGCACGGCTTCACTAAGGGCAAGTCCTGCCTGACCAACCTAGTGGTCTTCTATGATGGAGTGACTATATCAGTGGACAAAGGAAGAGCAACAGATGTCATCTATCTGGACTTCCGTAAGGCCTTTGACATGGTCCACTGCAACATCCTTCTCTCTAAATTGGAGAGATATGGATTTGATGGATGGACTGTTCAGTGGATAAGGAATTGGCTGGATGCTCCCATCCAGAGAGTGGTGGTCAACAGCTCGATGTCTGGAGACCAGTGACAAGTGGAGTCCCTCAGGGGTCCATACTGGGACCAGTGCTGTTTAATATCTTCATCAGTGACATAGTGGGATTGAGTGCACCCTCAGCAAGTTTGCAGATGACACCAAGCTAGTGATGCCGTTGACATGCCTGAGGGATGGGATGCCATCCAGAGGGACTTGGACAAGCTTGAGAAGTGGTCCCATGTGAACCTCATGAGGTTCAACAAGGCCAAGTGCAAGGCCCTGCACCTAGGTCAGGGCAACTCCCTATATCAATACAGGCTGAGGGATGAAGGGTTGAGAGCAGCCCTGCAGAGAAGGACTTGGGGGTACTGGTGGATGAAAAGCTGGACATGAGCCGGCAATGTGCAGTCACAGCCCATAAAGCCAACCATATCCTGGGCTGCATCAAAAGAAGCGTGTCCAGCAGGTCGAGGGAGGTGATTCTGCCCCTCTGCTCAGCACTGGTGAGACCTCACCTGGAGCACTGCGTCCAGCTCTGGGGCCCTCAGCATAGGAAAGACATGGACCTGTTGAAGCGGGTCCAGAGGAGGGCCACAAAATGATCAGAGGGGTGGGACACCTCTCTTATGAAGAAAGGCTGAGAGAGTTGGGGTTGTTCAGCCTGGAGAAGAAGAGATTCTGGGCAGACCTTATTGCAGCCTTTCAGTACATAAAGATGGGACAGACTTAATAGGGCCTGTAGTGATAGGACAAGGAGTAATGGTTTTAAACTAAAAGAAGGTAGATTCAGACTAGAAAGAGATTTTTTACAGTGAGGGTGATAAAACACTGGAACACGTTGCCCAGAGAGGTGGTAGATGCCCCATGGCTGGTAATGGTCAAGGTCAGGTTGGATGGGGCTTTGAGCAACCTGATCTAGTTGAAGATGTCCCTGCTCCTTGCAGGGGTGTTGGACTAGAAAGCCTTTAAAGGTCCCTTCCAACACAAACTATGATTCTAAGACCTGGATTACGTTTGTTCTACTGGCACATCCTTTCAGACCAGTCGCATAACTCCCCTGTGCAGGTAAGTATCCTGAGTAAAGTGGGGAAAAAGAATACTGGTTTTTGCCTTCCCTCCTCACAGGCTTTGACCTGCTCTTCAGTGGATCAGTCCCTGTGCCTGCTCGGAGGCAGGCAGGCTCATGAGGGAATTTCACACCAATGCATCTCAGTCTGAGTGCTGCACTGTGCTAAGCCCAGCTGTGTGGGTTCTGGGTCAGTTTGCCTGCCTGCAGGGCACTACAGAGTTTTCCTTAATGTCTTCATGTGCCGTTAAGTAGTGGCAGGAAATTCCACCTGTTGGTGTGGAAGACGTGGGTGGTCACTGTGTAGCTTTGTTCTCTTGAAGCTTCAAACAGCTGTAAACCCTGTCTTTGAGGTGGTTTCTTTTTTGCATGGTTCACCTAAGTGATTACTCCTGGGGTTATCCGCTTGGGTAAGCATAGTTGGGGTGGGCTTGTGTCATGTCAAAGGCCAACATCCACGTGTGTTTTGCACTTGATTTGTGCGTGCAAGTGAGCGTGGCGGGATTGCTTATGCTGAGATGTTCTCTGCTTCTTTCTATGTCAGTTGGAAAACTTGTCTGTGAGGAGCTGAGGGAAGGGCAGTGGAGGATTGTTGCTATGCAAGTAACTAGCGTGTGAGGCAGGTTGCTTCCAGCTGGTGTTAAAACTGACTTTAATTTTGTCCTTTAAGTAATAGGACAAGACATGCTGTGTAATACTGCAATTGAATAGTTTTGTATCCAGCTTTGAAATGGACCTGGACTTACAGACCTACATTTTAAAATGATTTGTTACTTTCCACAGAACTGAATCCTAATCTGGAAAATGTGATTGTAAAAGAGTTTAATTACACATTTTAAAATGTTTGCATATATGTAATGTAAATTGTGTGTGTGTATATTCACATGTGTACCTTTATACTGAAACATGTATAATAATGTGACTGGAAAGGCATTTTTACTCTTCAGTATGTAAACAGCAAATCCTGTTATCCTCAAAGACAATACAGTAGGAAAATCCCCTTTACATTAGGTAAGATGTTAGTCTATCATGCATTATTAGTGCGTTTGTGTTGTCATTTATGAGCAACCAAGAAACTTGTACAGTAGTTGGGGGGGGAGGGAGGAAAAGTCTGTAAGGTAGAGCATTGTTCTGTGGGGGCAACAGAAAGTTCTGTGTTTATTAATATCTCTTGACTTCAGCAGTAAAATAGCTTTGAGTTTGGGTACTACCTGTGAAACTTTGACTAAACACTGATATGTTCACTTGTTTTTTTTTGTTTTGGTTTGTTTTTTTTATAGGCACCAGTGTCTGTGAATGGAGAATCTGTTTCCCCGGAAGGTACCATTTTTCCCCAAATGCCATGCAATTTCTTTAATTGTTTGCTTTAAAAATTGACATAAATACTGTTGTGTTGAAAAAAAGGTGATTTTGTGCACAGTGGAATGATAATAGTTATATTCTCTCAGACTGTAATGCCTGTCCGCTGTTAAATAGAACAAGGACAGAAATTCGTGGATGGTTTGTGGGAGAAAATTACTTTTGAGTATGAGTGAAAGAGTAGTCCACATCAAAAGATGAGAAGACTAAATTTTTCTGTTACTGATCGTGAAAGGCAAATGCACGACATTTATCCTTTTTAAAGGAGAAAGGTTGCTTTGCCTTAGTTTCTGTAATTTCTCACAGTAGCTAACTAATCAAATAAACAGCCCCTTTTCCTAAAAGTGACATAACCGTACTTAATTTTCTAGTGTAAGTTCTAAAGACAAAATTATCTTCTTTCACTGTTAGGACTGTTTTTCTTGTTAACAGAACATGTGTTTTTCATCAAGAAATAAGAATGCATCCTACATTTTCATTTTTGTTAACTACTTTAAAAAAAAGATTTTTCTACTGGCAGGAACTATAAAGAAGACATACGTGCTTTTTGAGATGGAGGGAGTTACAGAAACACTAAGAGAAACTTAGTTATGAGTCGAGTTCCAGATTGTTTGCGAAGTAACATCTGTGTAGTCCGTGTCATGGGAAAGCAAGTTGCATTCCATTTGCCCTTATATGGCCAATAAATAGCATTTGTTTACTGAAGTATTACATCTCAGACCTCTGACAGACAACTGAACGTAATCTGCCTGATCTTTGATGTTTTCCAGGGATGGTCATGTCAACGTCGTAACTTGTTGCAGGATGGTTTCAGCCAAACTGTTAAAGTGAACAGATATTATTTTGAGGCTGTGCTTTACATAGGCCGGGGATAGAGCTCGCCCAGAAGTATTGTTATGGGGAGGAGAGATAGCTGAAAGGGCAGAATGTTGCTTTTTCAAGTGTTTGTGTGTGGCTAGTTGTATAGGACTAATATCATTCTTGGTCTGTTTTTTTTTTTTTTTAGTTGATTCCTGGCACTTTTTTCCCAAGTGATTGTCAAAGTGTTCTGAAGCTGCATCATCAAATCTTAGTCATCCCTTTTTTGAAGACAGGCAAAAGCACTAATTGTTGCGTTCCTGTTGAAACAACTTTTCAACTTGTGTAAACCTTCTCTCATGTAAATAAACACAGACATTATAAAATGAATGTTTCCTTTCTGTGTCTTTGTGCAGGGTGGAGCAGAGGGAAGAGGACGGCTTGTTTGCTTGTTTGTTTCTGAATCTCAGAACTCCACAATTGCTCTCAGCCACTCATGAAGTGTAGTATCAAATGAGATGGGAGATAAGGTGTCTTCAACCTTGTTCTCCAGATTTTGGAATAATTCAGTCATAGGTGCATAGAAGACTGTGTTAATTTGTATTTTAGGGCTTGTCTGGCCACCCTGACTGTAATCCTTTTCAAGTAGACTATAATCTTTATGTAGTAGGCTTAGCAGTTTACCATGTTCTTTAATATGCAACTGTGCACTGTTTCCTGAGGGGTATTTACTTTTGTGCCCAGTTATCTCTGCATGCTTCGTAGAGTTATGAGCAGAACATACTTGCTAGGAAGGGCTAATGCCATAACAATTGAAGAAAGGATGCATGTGTGCTCTCTGTACTACATCCTGTTTTGATAACTTGTGTGTTTCATCACACAGGAAGGACTTTCCTTACGGAAAGCTTCCATTTTTAGAATTGTGTATGCCTGAAGGCTTTTGATAGTTCCTCATTCAGTGAGGCAAGGTTAATAAAATGTATAGAACTGAGCTTTGTGCTTTCACAGTAAAAATATGTGCCACTTTTTCTACTGCAGGATTATATCTGACCTGTCTGTACCCACAGTGTTCATTAAAAACAAAAAAAGCCAGCTGTTAAGTAGAAAGAGAGGCAATGATAATAGACAGCTTTACCACCTTGTTACTGGGACCAAAGGTGAGTGTTGTCTGCTTTATATGATGACTGAAACAAAAGGTTAATACTGCTGACACAAGATGGAAATGGAAGAACTGAAAAAGTTAGGATGTGGCTTGCCATAGAGGACTAACTTTTCCTTAGAAAAAGTAAGTTACTAGTAAGAAAGCTTTCACCTTTTGGAATGTTTCTTTGATTTTAGGAGATGATTTTCCTGTTTTAGAGACTTTCCTCTGGAATATTGTCCAGGGTATAAGCACCAGTCACTTGGGAAATCTCAGTTTGGGCCTTGGCACTTATGAGTAGATAAGAGTTCTCCCGTCTGCACAGAGTTTTGCATTGTTTTATACACAGAGTTTAGGTGTGGTATGAACAATGCAACATAAACCTCAGATATTAAGGTGACTTTTTTCTTTTTTTAGTCAAGAGATACGTTACATCCAGCATACACTTACAGTACTGATTTTCCATACTTTATTTTACACTTTAGGATTCTAAGTATGTGCAGCACTATACCTACAGGTATAACAGCGCTTTTTTTTTTTTTTTTTTTTTTTTTAAATAGAGTAAATGTTTCCCTAGTGTCTGGGGTTCATGTGCAGCCTCTCAGTATGAGATTACTCTGGTTAGAGATGAGCTCTTGTGGAGTGCAGAACAGCTGCTGTATTTGCCCATATGGTGGTACATCTAGGAGGCTTACTGTTTGGTAAAGTGCTTGGGGACAGCTGGACAATGAAGGGCACTGTGTAAAATCAAATTATCATCCCTATACAGTGGTCACTGCTGTCCTTTTTTTTTTTTTTTTTATTTTTAGACGTACAAGGAAAAGTTGTATGCATATGAAAAACAAGTATTGATTACAAGCCTACCCATGCTGAACTATCAAGGGTAGGTTAGAGGGTAATCCATTTTTACTTCAAAGAATTTTAGTAGTGTTTTTTAATTTATAATTGTATTGATGGCATGTGGTTAGGAATTCAGAAGGAGAAATATATTTCTAGTTCAAATTAGACTTTCTACAAGAAAATAACAAATAGTACTTGGGAAAGCTGAAAATGAAAAGTGATTGGAAATGCCCAATACTGTTGTAAATCTGAAAATGTTAAAATATTCTTACATGTAGAGTATACAAACAGATGACCCTCTTGTCTTCAGACTACTTTCAACATATGTTTATATACATTTTCTAAAGGTTTTTCCCAAGTGGGATAAAAAGATGTACTGTTACGTGTAGCCTTGCTGCTAAAATGTACTGAATGCTACTGATGTGGATTTCAGAAATGAAGCGTAATGAAATAGCTGTGGAGAGAATGTCTGCTAATAAGAGGATTAGGGGGATGGGACAGAGAAACTAAATATATTTTTCAGATCTCCTCAGGAAAAACAAGTCTGCAATAAACACATTATTTTATTTTGGCTTTTTTCACAGGCTAGGTCTTCTGTTTGTCTGTATTTATGTGCCTATATTGTTGTATTTAAAATTGGTTTCATTGTAGTGGGAAGCTTCGTGTAGCAGTGTCCACTTCTTGGTAGTTTTATGAAAAGAACTTTTTCATATTTGATACTAGTATCTTCTGGAAAGATGTCTTGAAGATAAATAAATATCTTCTTTTTCCCCAAAGAAATAAATCCATCTTAACTGTATTTTCTGTGTTGAATATATAATACATATATGTATATATTTATTTCAAGGATAACTTTGCATCTTGATTTCCTCTTTTTGTCTGTTTTGGAGAGAAAGGAGAGGTTACTTCACACACATACACATATTGTGATGGTGGAGGTTCTTTTTACATATGTAAATCATTAGCTGCTGCTCAAAATAGTACCTTTATGGACGTGGAGTCCACACTTCAGTCGCCCCAGCCAAAAATGGGGTTTGAATTTTACTTCTGTGGAAATAACATTCATTATTCTTTAAAGTGTGACAATAAAAGGATTGTGAAAATAGTATGCTATTGTCACTGTTAGGATGTTATTTTCATGCCGTTAGTAACAACGGACATCCTCTGAAAACCCCCAAAAGAATAGAAAGTAATTCTGAAGTGTGTTTGGGAGAGCTGTTCATAGACGTTACGCAGGGAGAGCACCTTATCATAACTTGCCTGTGGTTGCCACTTGTATTAACACTTGAGAGCTGTGGCATGAAGCAGCCCTAAACTGACCAAAGCAGTATTTCATGCTTCACTTTGCTTTCACTGGGATTGAATCTTTTTAATGGGTTGTAGTTCAATTTTAGTCCAGTTAAAAGGCAAAACCAATATTAAGTCAGTAGGGCACAATTTTTTTTTTTCTGCCGTTGTTGTAAAGCTTAAGGTGATTTCTTACCAGGTTTGATAGCCTGTGTTCCACCCCCTGAGGACAAGAGATCTGGGATTTAGAGAACAAAGGTGAAAAGATAGCTGGAAGAGAACAGACAGAATGGAAGACAGATCTGGGAGGCTCAGGCAAATAGAAGTAATTAATAGAACGTTAAATAGGACTGACGGAAATGCTTTAAAACAATTTTGCCTAAATATTGCAGCAATACATAACAATACTCATTTCATGCGACTGGAGAGATCAATAGAATGCGTTTGCCAAGGAAGAACAACATTTGCCTACCACACAGAAGTTAGAATTGCATCCCCTAAGTGCCTGGAAGTAGTACTTTAATCTTTGGTCTCCTGAGTGGGAGAAAACAATGGAAAGCAGCAATTGTATTTGTTGTTGAGTTGACTTTCTTGGGAGTCTTTTGGGTTGTACAGAGATGACCTGGGTGCTCAGCAATGTTGACTGACTGATCCACGCACAGTCTTTGATTTCTCACAGCTTACTGTACTGTGCAGCAGGATGTTGGATGTATGGAGTGCACTCTTCCTGAATTTACAGATGGGGTCTAGAGAGTAGGCCAAAAAAAGACAAGCTCACTGCAGTAGATTATCGCTTTGATTATTTGTTGGCTTTGGCTAATTAATTCATTGCTAATTCTTGTGGCAGAAGCTTTTAAGTGTTCTGGAGCTATGGGCAGAATTCAGATACTGCTGCATGTTTTCTCTCATTCTTGATCTGATAAGTTACAACTGATTCAATCTTATCGGTGATTCAGTATGCTAAGTCAGAAGTAAGATTTTTTTTGTTGATGATTTGGTCTACTGTAGGGGTCCAAAAAGGGTTTCTTTTTTAAGGGAAAATGCAGAAGCCCAAAAAAATTGTGCTATTCTGTATGTGAAGAATGTGTCTTATGTGCCAGAACACTGCTGCCCGTTAGTTTTTTCCCTTAGAACATCCTCATAAAGTTTCTAGATTATTCACAGATGTCACCAAGTTTAATACTAACTTGTTTGTTTGTTTGCCTTTGGAGAAATAATACTTGCATTACCCAGGTATTACAGCACATATGCAAATTTATGTGTTCGGTTGCACTCCTTGTGGTTTGCTTCTGTATATACATTAATGCTTGCCTGGAAATTGAGGGTTTTTTTCAGACCTGAAGATCTGGTTTTGTGGGCAGTGTTCAGTGCTAATAGATCACTGGATGGTCCTGTAAGCTTCTCTTTCGGGATGAAGACAGTAAGTGTAGTCACTGAAATGGCTGCACTTCGTAGCTGTTATTAGCTTTATGCTCATTTATTGGTGCGTATATCAGGTTAGGGATATTGAGATTGGAATGTTTTGAAACTGGTTTGTCTACTTTGTGTATCTGACTGCTGTCTGCTGCTGTTATACCAACTACAGGTTTGGGGGTTTTTTTGAGCATTTTGTATTTCACATTTTAAATATGCTGAAGAGTAAACATCCACCTGGCGTCAAAAGCCTGGGTTGGAATACAAAGAATTAACTTTAAATTCTGCTTTTCCATAGTGTACCTTGTGGGCTTGGGCAGACCATGTAATCTTTATGCTACCTGTAAAATGGGTAGAAAAGTTTCTTCTGTGAGTGGTCTGACTTCTATCAGAGACCTGACACTTCCCCAGCATTGAGAGGGGAAGTCCTTCCAGTGTCTAGGAAAACGTAGGAGACATTCAGCTTTGTTTACGGTGAGAAGGCGAGCTATACTGACAGGCTTTCTGAGGGACTTGACTGAAGATGCAGGCTTTGCTAGTCAGGCTGATCTGCCCGAGGGTTGTCTGATGGTGTAATTACCTTACAAGTGGAAAGAGCAGCAATGGTGGTGAAAGTTCAAGGTGTAAATTGGCTGCTTCATCCTTGTGAGTTCTGCAGGAGACTAGACTCAATTCTTAAGCAGGCCTTTAAGTCCCCTAATGGCCTATGCATGGTGTTTCTGGAGTGCAGAAAAGCCAATTTCAAAGTGTAACTCGTGACCACCTGGGAGTTCTGAGCATTTTAACTCCAAATCATAGGAGGCCTGGGAACAAAGCTGGTTTAAGAGTCAAAGTGAAAATATCCTGCTAGTTCCTGCTATTTAGAAGACCTACTGTGTGATAAAAAAATCACCTCTAGCTGAGCGTCATTTGGCAGTCCGTCTCTCTGGAGAGTTGGGATGAGAGGGAAGGCACAGGTGAGGACAAAATTCCCCCAACAGAGCTGTTCACTGAAATTTACTTCTTGCCTCATTATTGCCTTGCTTTAACTAGATTATTTATTCCTTGTATGTGATAATTTGGGAATCAAGAATTTAGGAATTTCTAGGCCTTTTCTTGGGCAGTTTTCTGACTCGGACAAACTGCATAAATCTCTCTCTTTTGTGTCTATAAATAGGGACAGTATCTGTTTATGTTAACAGTAATGTTGTGGGCTTTAGTTGCTTAAAAACTTTAAACATCAAGGAAGCCTTATTACTAACAGATGTCTCTCTGACCCTATAGGTTGGCAGCACAAAGCTTCTAAGTGTTCAGACGAGGAGTTTTGGAATCCTGTCAAAGAAAGTTTCTATGGCTCTGTGTGTGTGGAAGGGAAATCCTGCAAGAGAAAAGGAGTCAGGGTAAGAGCAGGGCAGCTGAGCGAGAGTCATTGTGAAGTGCATATGAAAAGAAAGTTGTAGCTTGTTGTGCAGCTAACTGGGAGAACAAGAAGAGAAAGAGAGGGGACCCAAATGAGGGAAGGGGAAATGGCGTTTCCTATCCAAATATGAGAAGAGATTTGAGATTCGTATTTCTGTGGACCTAAGCGTTATCAGAACATCTTTGTCTTTTACCTACAAATCATGTACAGGTGTTGCTCCCTGATTATGAGAATCTGCTTTGTAAAAGAGCTCTCTGATTCACTTAGCGCTCTGTTTTGAGCTGGAATGGTTTGTGGGACCTCCAACTGAAATGCAAATTAGCCTTAGATGTCTCTTTTCAATTCACACTTCTTGGAAGAAGTGACACAATTCTTGAAAATATCATAATGATGTTTCTGTGACGTGCAAGCTCTTTATTATATACGTAGTATAGCTAATCTGAATCATACCAATATGCTTATGGTCTGCCTGAAAGTGTAATGTATGCAAGTTGCACAGTGTATGATATTTTTCGCTGCATGCATGATCTGGTGTTCTGACGTGAAAACAAAAGTTATTTTTTCAGAAGGGAGAAAAATGGGGGGGAAAGTGCCCTTTACCAGGAAGGGACCAAGCAAACTGTAGCAGTTTACGAGCACACCAGCTCCTAAAACTTCAGGATTTTTTTTTTCCTTTTAACTGAAAAGCCTGATCCTTTTCTAAATATACGTTTATTCAAATAAGTGTAGTAAAAATTGTTTCTTTATGATGATTAGTTAGATGGTGAATAGAGGCAGCTGAGTCATTTCCAGTTCTCTTCTGTACTAATCAGTTTTTGCTTTCTGAATGTCCAAATTTTAAATTTTCCTATTTAAAAATGCCTATTTTTAAATTCTTCATTTTGAAACAGTGTTGCACTGAAGTCTCTGACCCATCAAATGATATTGAGTATCCATAAAAATGAAATGCTCATTCCCTGTAACAACTAGGAAACTATTTTTCCTGATCTTAAACATGCTATTTTCCAGAGTATGAATAATGAGGGGAAAAAAAAAACCCAAAACTCATTTTGCAGCCATAATCATTTTCATCTATTAGAACTTGTAATCATGATCAGAGAGCATTGTAGTAGGTATGTCAAAATGTACATAGCACCTCAAAGAGCTAACAATCTAAGTAGAAAAGACAGATAAGAGATGGGAGAAGAATTAAATGCTATTCCTGTTCTGCTACTGAGAGAAACTGAGGAGCAGTGAACATTATTGGGTTACTGGGGGGCAGTGGGTGTTATGTGAAGGAGGTGAACTCTAGAGAGACTTATCCTGACCCTGCAACCTCTGTACTGTAATATCATGGTGTTATTGTTTGACAAACAGTTATATATTATATGGAGTGATAGTGGCTGTTTGTAACACAAAAGTGTCATGTAAGCAGGACTAAAGTTTAAGTGATAAATTTAGCAAACCCTGAATAGTAAAGATGTAGGATATTGGGACCTTAGATCCATGCTGTTGTACCTTAATGTCTCGATGGTCTACATACCGCATGTTGCTGAGGCCCAGAAGAGGAAGCCTTGTATTCACAAATGAGATAAAAGTAAACAAAGTGTGACTTGCCTTGAGGAAGTACTTTTCCCTGGACTAAAACCCATCTATTGTGTCCTTTTGCCAGCTGAATCCTAGAGCTTCCATGAATGACACCAGCCAACATGTATTTCTCTAATGTGCAACCAAACTATGAAGAGTTACTGCCTTCCAGGAGTTAAGCTACCATCATTTGAATTGTTTTCACAAACCCTTTGAGCTGGCATTTGGAGATTACTGACCTACACTATGTTACTGTAAAACACTTTTACAGCGTTGACAGAGAACTGTTACCTCAGCTGGTGCCAGGGAAAGGAGGTTAAACTTCTGCATCTAATGCAGACCTACTGAGGTCTCGTCTTTCTGCTTACTTACGATCTTGTCGTGTTGATGAAAGTGTAAACTAGAGGCAATTCCTTTGGCAGGGTGACTGAAAGTATTTTTGTGTGATGGGACTGTAGCCATTTAAGTTTGAACCATTCATACAGTCCCAATAATTAACTATCTTTGTTAGCAGTTTTCCATTAATAAGAAATTCTGGTGTAGGAGTCTGTGTATTTGGCTTTTTATTCAAGCTGATGATGTTTGTTTCAGTGAAAGTGTGGTGTTTCGACCATATGCTCAAATGTTAACATGTTTAATGCCAGCAGCAGAATATTTACATTAAAGGACATGGAGCCAAGTTACACTCAATTGCAACTTTATTAGCTGGATTACAGTATTATCAGCAAAAACC
This sequence comes from Pelecanus crispus, assembly GCF_030463565.1. NCBI lineage: Eukaryota > Metazoa > Chordata > Aves > Pelecaniformes > Pelecanidae > Pelecanus > Pelecanus crispus. The sequence continues at coordinate 29,625,913 of NC_134646.1, forward strand.
AGCTGTGATAATCAATTGAGTGATCTCTTGGTTTTTTTCCTCTTTAATTTTCTGAACAGGCTCAGGCAGATCTGCCCTTGTTGGAAGTTGTGCTCTAATTACTATCTTAAGCCCTAGTGCAGCAGGGTAGAGGGGGTTCCAAGAGGCATTCTGCTTGGACCTGAAACCCTTGATAGGAAGGTAAGCGTATCCAGGATTTTATTCCATATCCCCTCCCTCTTGTCAGGGGACTAGAAAATGTTATATGCTTTCTTTTGACAATGCACGATTTAGCTGTGTTAAATTAAGTAGTAGAGAGATTTTACAGGTAAGACTGAGGCAGTTGAGTAGATCATTCCCAGAAGTCTGGTATGCACAATATCTAACTGTAGTAAATGCCTTATGAGGTTTCCACCTCTCAGATTAGGCTTGCAAAGATTTACAGTTTTGATTGTATAACTGAACCAAAAGCATTTTGATAGAAATGGCTAACAGAGGGATAACCAGACTAAAGAAGTCAGCAGATTTGAGGAAGTGGTAACTGAGCCAGGCATAGCGTGAACGGTTAGTGATGGACATCTCTTCTGCTCTGTTGCAGGCAGGGGAAATGGCCTGTTCATAGATGGTGTCAGAACTGGGACTGCAATGCAGGAATAAAATCTCTGTGTTTTGTTTTAAACAGTAATGAACAGGTGGTTGCCTAGTGGAGTCGCTGCTAGTAGTACGATGATGTGACCGTGAAGCTGAGCATTTGAATAAGCATTCAGCCTTCACAAAAAGAAAACCAAACCCAACCCCCTGACAACAACCTCAAACCCTGGATGTTCATCATGCCAGTTTGGAAAGAGGATGAGAAAAGTCTTGCTTTTTACAGTTCCCCTTTCCATCTGAAAAAGAGAACCATCTGAGGAGCACAGAAAGGAGAAGTTCAACGACACTTTTATGGTTTGTTTCTTGGCAAACTCTAGGCCATTTTTTTCTTTTTTCTTTTTTTTTTTCCTTCCTTCCTTTTTTTTTCCTCTCCCCTTTCCCCTTCCAAAGTTGTTAATTCTAGTTAGGCCCATTCTAGATGATCTTGGAGAGGGCTGACAGGGAGTTAGCATCATAGTATGATCCAGGCACAAGTGATTTCTGCAGAAGATGGAACTTTGGCATCCCATGTGTGTTTTGTATGCAATATGGCTGCCCTCAGAGGAGTTCTGCCTTTTTGTTGAGACAAGAAGGCAGAAGGGGCGCACAGTGGAGAATGAAAAGCTGAGGAACTAACACAGAGGAAAAATTGATCTGCCTCATGGGATTAGGCAGCAAGAGAGCTGTAGACAGTTTTCTTCTTGCTGAGCTGATGTTTCTGAGGCTGGGGATGGTGAGTGTTCAGGCGAGGTGAGGGCTTGTGCACTCATTTTTGGAGAGCACAGATTTGTAGGAGAAAGATGGAACTGGAGTTGTCTGGGTGCTCAAGGGGAGAGGAAGCGATATGCACTGTGGAGGTGATGGATGTGAAAACGAGAGAGAGAGAGATTAGGGTTCTAAGATGACTGCGGAGATGAAAGAAGTAAGTGGATTTTTTTGAGGGATCTTTTTTCTCACGTTGTGTGTTACTGCTCTAATTTTACACTCAGGAGCGGGAGGCAAATGAGAGACCCCTCTTTCCCTTGTTTGTTTCTCAGTGCCCATCAGCTTTTCTGTATCGGCAAAACCCTGTGACACACACTTTGACCACAGCAGCTTGTTTCTCATTCTGAGAATATGGTCAGACTGTGGTGATGCTTAGAAAGGGGTTACACAGACGGTAGCCTCAACTTCCCCACTTATTTTAGGCCCCAGCCACTCCTGAAAGGAGGATGAGCTTAGAGGGAACAGTTGATTCATTCACTTCTTAAAGCCATCAAGCTCTCAAGCTATCTTGTGTTATTTTCCAAGTTACAGTGCCTTCTCAAGAAAAGGTCCTGTATGATGTAGGCACTGACCCAAGAAGGAAAACAGTAGTTGGAAATGTCAGGAGGAACAGAAGGAGTACTTCCATGTTTGCAGAAACTTTAACATTTGGTCATGCATTTACCATGGTTTTCCAAATTTTTTTTTAAATGCTTTTTCCCTGTATTCAGTGACTTTGTCCAGTTCTTTGTAACGAGTTAGAAGAGCCAATGGTTTTTTTTGTTAAGGTGATCAAATGTAGAAGTTTGTTGGAAAGCGTGGTTCAGTGATGCAGGCAAATGAAAGGAAGCTCAAACCTTAAGAAAATATATTTGGGGGGAGGTAGCTGCATAAAGATTAAGTTAAAATGAAAATGTTATCCAAAACAAACAGTGGGATTAAGTCTGAGTTGATTTTTCCTCTTGAAGTAGTTGGAAAATTGTCCCTTCATTCCAGATCCCAAATTTAAAGTGCAGTCGTGCTTTGTGAAACTGAAGACGTATTACAGATGTTGATTTCTATACGTGATTTAGCGGTTATGGCAAGTGGCAGATTTACAGCATCAGGACTTTCAAGTTTTATTGCAGACTGAGTCATTTAGTGACCTTTGGGTAACTCTTGGTTAAACACCTACATACAGAGCTTGATCTTGAGCAGTGAGGAATGGCTGCAGCTTCCCTGGGCTCCCCTTGAGCTTAGCCAAGACCCACACAGAGGGGCAGCGACGGCCGCCCCTGCAGACCTCCCTGTAACGCCCGGCGCCCCGCACTTCCGCCTGCCATCAGCAGGGGTAGCTAAGCTGCTGCCTTCCCTGGCAGTGGTCTTCCTTCCCCTTCCTTGCTCTTCCTCGCCTGGCAGAAGGGGCCAAGAGAGTAACCACAGAGCTTCTCCCCCTCGCTGCCTGCGCTGGCATGGGGACAGGAAAGGGGAAGTGGTGCGGTGTGTCAGCTTGGAGGGCTGCTTTCCTGGAAGCATGCTGCTTCCTATGGAGGTGTGCATGGAGATGGGAGTTACTGTCATTGCTTTTACTCCCCTGCCCCTGACCTGATGCAAGACTTTTGGTTGTATGTCCTGAAGTTTGCTTTCTTGATGTTGAAATGAGTTTGTGACAAATGGTTCAATACCCTGAATGGAAAAATGCCATTTGAATCTCTAGGAGGCTTACAGGAGGTGAGGGAAGAGAGAAGGTAAGATGAGGAGAAAAGACAGCGTCATCCAGATTCGCTTCTGAGTTAATGCCACATGGCAGTCAGATGACTGAGCACAGCTGCATAGCTGCGTGGTCACAGCATCCACATCCTCACTAAGAAGTTCGTTGGTTACTTCAGAAGGACAAGTCAGGGAAGGGGAAGGCAGAGAGACTGCTGGGACCCATGGTCATGTGTCACAGGAGAGTCTCTGGTGCTGTGCCGCATGCTGGGACGTGTGAGAATAGTGAACAGTGAAATACCTTTGTGCACAGAGCCCGATTCTGTGAAAACCCAGGCTTAGAGGGCAAAGCAGCACAAAGAATTCTTGTGCAGATGAAGATCAGTCATCACAAATTCTTGTGCTCAAAGGTTGCTGATTTCACCTTCAGCATTGACATTTTTCATACAAAGAGATGTGGTGGCAGGTCTGGGGCTGGTGGCAGGCACAGGAAGAAGCATTCAGCTGCATGGGCAGTGTTTATTGTCCCCATTTCCTCCAGAGAAACAACTGTGGGCGGGACTGGTTTTAGAGCACATCTCTTTGAACTAGCTTTGCACATCATGCATGGTGTGCCTACCACAGTTTGGGAAGTCCTGACCTAGTTGAAGGGAAGCCAGTGAGTTACTGCTCTCAGCCTGTTTGAAACTGCAGTGCCGTAAGTGATTGCTGCTTCTAAAAAGGAGTTGTTACCGGTGAGATGCAGCAAGCCAATGGTGGTGTTACTTACCTGATTATTAGCAGAACTGCTGAATCAGACCCGCTATTTGCGTTCTCTAAACTTAGTCCAATGCTAAATGTAAAAATCGGGTAGAGGAGGGAAAAGCAGACAGGGAGGTGACTAACTTAGTTCTGTTGCTGTAATCCTTTGGTTTCATGGAACACATCAGAAAACGATGGGAAAGGCACATGGGACATGATGTGGTGATCGAGCGACTCCTGGAGAGTGTGTGAATCTGAAAGCCGTGGAGTCATTGAGACATCAGCTTTGCTTCCCATAATTACAAGGAGAGAGGAAACTGGAATAAGGGGTCGGACCCTGGCTAAAGGCGAGTCTGTCTTCTATGAGGCAAAGGGTATCCTAAAGGGATGATGAGATGGCTGGCAGCAGGGCAGGATGCTGCCCTCCTGTGTCGGGGCAGGGCTGGTCACGGCCGCTTCTGTGGAAGGGCAGAAGTGAGAGGCTCCTCACTACTGGCTACATAATACTTCTCTGCCATTCTGGAAATGCTGCAGAACTTCAGTACCTTACGCTGAATGTATTTAAAACAGCCTTGGTTATTTCATGAGGCTGTTATGACATGCCTACTCTGCTATTTTTCATGAAAGCCTGCTATGCTTTGGTAAAAGAGGAGTCGGTTTATATGAATTCGAGAGATCTCAAACAAGTTGGTTGTGAGCTCTGCAGTTTTTTCTTCTTTCTTGAAAAAAAAACCCACCAAACAAACCCCCAAAACACAGAAAAACCCTGAAAACAAAGGTTATTTTTTTCATTGGGGAATTTTGAAATGTTCAAACTAAGCAGCTGTTTTTTCAGCTGTTGCAGGTATTAAACAACAGCAAGAAAATCCTCTGCTATGACCTGTCACAGGAAATAATCCTTTCTTGATCATGGTGAACAGCTGGGTTCATTGCTTCTCCTGCAATAGTAATCCTCAACTTCTCAACTTGTTACCTGCACAATGGTTCGTCACAGTTTTAAGGTAATGGTATAAAAAAAAAGAAATAATGAAATTGCAGATGTTTAACTGCATCCTTGGGATTTATAAATTATGGGAGCTACAGTGAATTGCTGTTAGGAATGAATTAGGTGTTTGGAAGTGACCTACTTTGAAGATATTTTTCCTTTTTTAAAAATGCTAAATGCTTTTGACCTTTCTCCCCGTTGCAATGCAAGTGACCACTTAATAATACCGCTTCAATTTTGTTGCTTTTTTGTGATAATAAATAATGTTTACTTTTCAATGGTGATACTTGAATTATGCAAATCAAATTCTCACTAATAGCTTTTTTCAGACCCCATAAATCTGCAGTGTAATTTGTTCTTTACTAAATAGGTCAGGGGAAGTGCAACAATGACAAGGGTAGGCAGATGCATTTTGGATCCTCCGTTTAACTACATGTAGGCTGTGTAATCACTTAAAAAAAAAAAAAACACAAACGGCAAAAAGCCCAAAAAATGGGTGGCCTGTATAGATGTTAAGAAATGGAAATTATGGTTGGAATTATTGTGTTTTGTGGTGTTATTGTCAATAAAGGGGCTGTTGCCAATTTGCTTCGCTTAACAAATATCAGTGGAACCAATCCTGAAAAATCTTACTCTGAGAATGTCCTGTAGGCTTCCTTTACTTGGAGACTAACTAATGTTTATTTCTGGCTTGAATCTGCTCATTGTTTAGATTAAAATCTGCTTTGTGTGGTCAACATAGTTGAAAGTGAGCAGATTGCCTTCTGACTCCTACATTATCAACGCAAGAGTAATTGCAATCACAAATAAAAAGGCAGGAAATAACATGCATTACTTGAAAAAGAACACACAACTTTCATGTTCACAGATTTTTAAGCTTAACAGTTACTTTCTCTTCTCTTTCTCCTGCTTTCAAATCAAAACAGAACCCTACCCCTGAAAAACACCAAAAACCCAGGAACAAGCAAACTACCCCAAAAGGTGAAAAGCAGGCAGCTGCGACCTGTAATTGCTGGCACACATAAAAATGGTCTTTTGCTGTGTCATTTGGAGAATTGTATTTGAGATTGGGACTGTGATTGAATTGTTGCTGCATTACAGAAATAAAAGCACAGAGACATACTGAGACAGAGGTGCCAGACCAGAAACCCAGGGCACTGCAGGTATGTTTAAATTCTGTATGTGGCAATACAGAGTCATTTCTGGATGATGTCTATATTCTCACATGTACACCAGCCAAGGCCATTTCAGCTGGCTGGTGGTGCGGGATGGAAGTCTGGAAGATAATATGTGAAGTGGAGTCGTGAGGAGGGGACTTGGAAGGAGAGTAGTGCTTTGCACCATCCTGTGTATGTTGAGAGGGGTATGATAGCCATAGCCAAAAATGGTCCATCTTAACAGAGATTAGAAGTTCCCCATGCCATGCTTGTCCTTTACCATCCTTTTGACATTGTAAGTTTTTATAAAGAAAATTATGGTGGAAGAGCGTGAGACGCCTTAAAGAATCAGTAGGTGAATACCAGTTCTTTGAAGATAAGCACAGTCTGTCTCAGAGGGCTTGTTAATTATCCAACAGCAATTCGATCTTGTGCTCTGTTGGTTCAGTGATTTGACACACCGTGTTGGCATTGTTATTTAGGGTGGTTTATGTCAACCAGTGTGAGCTGGTTTATCCTGTTTAGGGTGTAAGCTAGTTCTCCCATTCCCACAAGTGAATCTAACAATTTCATTACACTGAATGCTTTCCTTACTTGTCTCTGAACTCTTAACTAAGATCACGAACAAAACAGCTGTGACCTCTATCTTTGATGTGAGGTTGTCAGACTTTTCTTATGTAAGACAGGGGATACTGCCTTGCCTTGGATAGCTGTTCCCCGTTATCTTTGGAAATGAAATCTTTTTTTAAAAAAGGATGGTGGTATCTGAAGAACCTTCATTATATCAGCGTTTCTCAGGCTACGATCCTGGATTGCTGGTCAGCCATAAAACATGGAAGGTTATCCCAGGGAGGATGGAAAGTAAACCACTCAAACTATACCATGTGTGTGCTCTCACAGATGTCAGCAAATCAACAAAGTGGGAGGAAATGGGCAAATAAAAATAGCAGACATTCAGAGTTTTAGCCTCATTTTTTGTTGGAGAATTTTAATAAGTAACAGGGCAACAAGCATGGCCTTGGATATTGTTTATTCAATTTCCTGAAGGGGCAGATAGTACTTTGATTTATTTATTTCTCGGTTGTTGGGAAGCATCGCACTTGGGCTCTGTTCTGGTGGGTCTGGCTATTGCAGACAAGAGATGCCAAACTGGAGCACTGGTGTGGCAGGCATTGGTCTGCAGGAAGAACTAGTACACCTCCCATCTCGGCCAGCTTGTGATCATCTCAACTTGGAAACCATCTGATCCTAGTTTTTCCCACTTAAATCCTCAGACACAGACAGTCCTGCTATTGCCGTTCTCAGAAACACCTGACTTTTCTTCGGGGCTAAGTGGTGTGGCACATCCGCCTCACCTGAGCCCCAGGCAGGCTGCTCTCCCTGCAGCGCTCAATTCCGGCAGCTTTCAGGGCACTCTTTTTATGCTATGGCTCAGAGGTTAAGAGTGTTCAGGCCTCCAGTTTCTGAGGGTTAGCCCCCATGAAGCTGAACAGATGGATCTGAGGCCCAGCAGGTAGACACGGAGCTGTGTTTAATTCCCACATCCTGAATGAGTGCTCTAACCGCTAAGGAAGGGCAAGGAAACTGCTGCTTCCTCTGGCCACGCTGTGTAGTAAAGATGTTGCCCTTCCTCACGAGAGCAAAGGGGTAGGCAGGGCAGAGCTCAGCATGCTGAACTGCAAATTAAAAGAAGGGCCTCCTGTTGCCCTGCATGGGGAGCCTCAGCCCCCAGAAGAGGTGGGTTTAAGGAGCTTCTCTCTCCTCGGTGCTCCCTGGTGCTGGGTGAACCAGCTTAGTGTGCGGTGAGCCGGTGTCTGTGGCTCGCGCTCTGGGGCATCAAGCCCTTTCCTGCACGTTGCACGGGGAGCCTACTTGCCAAAATCACAACTGTTGCTTCTGCTGCAAAATGTGGAGACTGAAATAGTTAAGTGCCTTTGTGCAGCACCGCTGTGCCAAAAACCTAGGCCCACAAATAGATTAATAGTTTGTTCCTTAGGCGGCATTAACGCTACAATACTCTTGAAGAGTACTGTGTGCTTGTACAGAGAAAAAGTAGCATTTGGTGCTACTTCCTTCCCAAACCCTCCTCCCAGCAGTCTGCATATTACATATACATTAACTCCCCCAATAACTACACAAGTTTGACAGTTGAAACAGAATTAGAGGAGCTAACATAAAGCCAGACCCTGTGTCCCACCTGCACTGCAGGCTGCTGTCAGAGCACCTGTCAGTCATGATTTGCATCTGCACAAGGGTTTCTTTCCTGAAAAAAAGCAAAACAAAAAGCAGGCTTCCTTCCAGCCTGCTACCCTGATAAAGCTTATCAGTCATAGTGATAGCGAAGGCATGGTGAGAATAGCTTATGTCGCTTGCATCGCTTGCTTTGTTCTTAGAAACGTAGATGACGCAGCGCTGAAAATCAGTCCCTTGCATCTCGTTGCACTTCTGCTGCTGGCAGGACGTCCACCAGCAGTTACAAAAAAAATCCAGCTATAGCATATGCAGAGCCCGCACTGCTATTTCTGTGGACCTAACAATCAATTTCTCAGTGTCCTGCTTGTATAGAAAATATTAATAAAATATTTGTCCAAGAAGAAGTCCAGTTTCTCTAAAACGCTCTAAGCTGCCTGGGGTGGTCTAGAGTCCTGGTGATCTACATGTTACCGTAATTCAAGAATGGATGGCATCTCTCTCTTGAATAAGCAGCATGATTAGCATGAGAAATAAGAAGAAAGCACCTTTCCAAATGTCTGGTATAGTGCATTGGCTTTTTCAAAGGTTGTTCTGGACTTTCAGCGTTTACTCTGGTAGCCCTGGACTCTGAAGTTTCAGTATATTGCATTCATTGCTTTGGATGGATGCCTTCTTTTTTTCTAAGTTAAGACCAAGCACAGAGGCAACTGTAGCTTCAGGATAATAATGTCTTTAGTTAAATAAACCCAAGACTCTGCCATTTTTTAAAATGTAGCTCTAACCCATTTGTTGCAAATTATGGCTTTCTGTGTTTGCACTGCTGTGACTATGCTGGTTCCTGATGTGGGCTCATTAATAGATTATTTCCTTGTTAGCTGTAGGTAAAGCTTTGACCTAGAGCTGATTAGGGAAAAGAACTTCTGTATCTATTATCTTTTCTCTCTCATAATTAGTATAATTATGCTTCTGTGCCCTAGACAGAAATCTCAGACAGTCTGCTGTGGAGCCACAGAAACCGTCTGGACTGGAGGAATGGGAGTTCGCTGTTGAGCAAGGGATGGCTGGGTTCTGTAGTGTCAGGGAAAAGCTGAATTACAGCATTACACAGAAAGTAACCAAACCAGCGGAGAGAGAGTTCCCTTCCTCCCCACCCAGTTAAATCCAATTAACTGGGAGGAATGCAAAAAGCAGGTTCTGTCATTTCCACTTTTTTTAAGATAAATTGGCATGCCAGTAAGACAGAATCAAGGGCACAGTATTTCAATTTAGGGGTGGAAATCACAGGCAGTGTTGAGGAGGAAAGCATCCAAATGAAATTGCTCTGGTTTTGACACAATACTGCAGTATTCTAGTGATGCATTTACCCGCTCTCTCTTGACTTGGGCTGGTTGAGAGCGTTTACAGCTGTGCCGAGTGGGTGTCACTGGGACTAATTTGGCACCTGGGTGGGGGTGGATCCCCACAGGTGTAGGTAGGGTTTCCCTTCCCAGGGTGCACTGGCTAGCGTGGTGCAAAGGCCAGCTGGCTCTGAACTTGGGTTACAAAACAAAAGCAAAGGAGGGGAGGGCTCTTTTTGAGGTAGACCTTAGCAGCCTTTAGGGGGAAACACGTTAAGAAGGTGAGTTCGGTTTAGTACCTTTGGTTTTCATAAAGCTTCAATGTTTTTTGAATGCAATGCTCCGTTCCTGAGATCTCAGATCAGCCTAGTTAAAGTTAAGGCTCACTTTTAAAAGGACATGGCTAAACTACTGGTGGGTCTGGAACACCTTGAGCAGCTTAACTGGCAAGAAATCTTGAAGCTTAAACTTGAAGGAGTTTAACTGTATGGTGGAGGGCAGTAACAGCTGTCTTTTTGTTACCCTTCACACCGTGTTTGTGGTGTTTTTCCTTGTAGTGCAACTGGACTGACAGGATTTAACAGGACTGTTGGTTATGGCCGTCTCAGATATCATTGGGGTTGTTCAGCCTGGAGAAGAGAAGGCTGCGGGGAGACCTTATTGCGGCCTTCCAGTACTTAAAGGGGGCCTATAGGAAGGATGGGGGCAATCTCTTTAGCAAGGCCTGTTGTGACAGGACAAGGAATAATGGATTTAAACTAAAGAAGAATAGATTTAGACTGGGTATAAGGAAGAAATTGTTTACAATGAGGGTGGAACACTGGAACAGGTTGCCCAGAGAGGTGGTGGAGGCCCCATCCCTGGCAACATTCAAGGTCAGGTTGGGTGGGGCTCTGAGCAACCTGATCTGGTTAAAGCTGTCCCTGCTCACTGCAGGGGGGTTGGGCAGGATGACCTCTAAAGGTCCCTTCCAACCCAAAGCATTCTATGATTATTGCTGTGGTACTGTGGAAGTGTAATTCCCTTCATAAAATGGTAGCTGTACCTAGGCGCTTCCCAGTAGGGCTGAGAGGCAAAGCTCAATACAAGGAGAAAGGAGATTATAGTAGCAGGTAACTGTGAGGGTGCAGCACGTGTAATTTCTTCCCTGGGCTCAGGGCTTGGAGTCCCCGCCTCGTGCCTCGCAGTGGAGTTCTCCAGTGAGGTGGGAATGGGTTGTTGTTCACAGAGAGCAGTCTTCATCCATTCTTTTGACTTAACCTTGCAACCTGAGAGAGTTGCAGTCTGAGTGCCTGTATTTGACGTGGAGAGGGAGGCTCTAGTGTTTTATGCTCTTCTCCATATAATGATAAATGTATGAGCAGCCCTTGGAAAAGAGGAGAAAGCTCAGGCTCTGGGATGCTGTTAGCTTAAGTGTTAGGATGCTTTCCTGGGAACTAAGAATTATAAATTTGGATCCCTTCCAGAAAGAGAGGGGTTTTAAGGCCTAATCTACCACATCTCAGCTAAATCTGAACTTGTCGTGGTCTGAAGGAAATTACTTTTGCTCTAAGAGTGAGACTAGAGGTGCTTGCTTTTAATGGTAGGATGTGCACCATGAACCACTGATGCTGCTTCTTAATAAACCCTTGAAGGCCCCAGGCAGGCTGTAGGACCTTCTGCCAGGGATCCTGGGCTGTGCCCCTGCATCTCCTCTTGAGGTACCTGATTGTTCCTGGGCTTTGGGTAAGCTCGGCAGTTGGATTAATGCAGTCCCAAGTTCTGCTCAAGGCCTGCTGATCAGTTAGATCCTGCAACGCTACCTGTGGAGCTGCTCGAGTCCCTCTTTGGGCTAAATTCCTTGCTGTTAGCCATCAGCCCTACTAGGAAAGAAATCACTGAAATGTGTGAAAATACTTTGTGTAATAGAGTACCTGGCAACTGACAGAGGATAGTTCGATTTTTTGTTTGTTTGTTTGTGTGATTGTTTTCACTGTATAACTTCTTTAAAAAAAAAAAAAAAAGCTTAATTCATTAAATGGGGAAAAAAAAAAAACCCCACAGTTAGAAATGGCAAAAGCACCCTGGGTTGTGCTGCTGCGTCCTGTGGTGTAACTATCCGTGTTCTTTCTGTGTTCCACACGTGATAAAATAATCTGGGAGAGAGTAGGGTGTCTGTAATGCCGTGTCCCTGGCTCCCTGCCTGGAGGTGTTCCATAAGCAAAACCAAAGATGAGCTGTGATGTGGGGTGTGTCATGAGTTATGGTTTGATGTGGCAAGGGAATGACTGTGAGGCTGTAATTAAGGCTTGTGATATGCGTGAGAAAGTGAAAGGCTTGTGTGTGTTATCGGTGGAAACAGCAAAGGAGTCTTGTGATGTATGGAAGAATCTGCTCCTGCATTGCACTGTTTTCAGGCTGTGCTTAAATGCTCTTATAGCTAACGATTGTCTGAATTTTTAATACAACATTGATAGAGCTGTTGTCTTAGTGTAACTCTTAACACATTTTGGAAGTAAATACGTGGTTGAGCACAACAGCTTGTATGTCTAAGCTAGGTTAGTGGCTTGGGGCCCAAGAAAACAGGTAAAACCTCTTGTCAAGAGGAATGATAGTTTAATCCCAGGTTACCAAAGAGAAATTTGAGATAGTAAGCAAAGGAGAAACTGCCTGCATCTGGAAATGTTTCAGGCTTCAGCTAGACTTTTACTAATTTTAAGAGACTGAGTTCCAGCTAAGAAGTGTGAATTGGTTTATTAACTGGCTGTTACTGACCTTTCTCTCTGTTTACTTATGTTGCTAATGCTTTCTGTGCATTACAGCAAGAAATCATAGCTTATGCTTTCTTCCTGTGGAGCTTGCAGCATTTACTTTGCAGCGTGAAACCTCTCCCTTCAGCTGATAAGGAGCAAACTGTGCTGGAAGTGTAGCTAGTCAAACGAAGACTCAGCTCCCAGTTGAGCTGGGTGGAGGCTTAGGAGTGCTAATTAGCAAGGGCTGAATAGGTCCCCGTTTCAGTGGGGACAAGCCCAGTGTGAGCAAGGTTGGCACAGAGCAGGTGGAGGAACTAGATGATCTTAACCTGTTTAGACAACTTACTGACAGTTTACCAACCAAATAAATAAACTTGCATGCTGACTGTATGCAGAATGAGTCAGGTCATTTTACAAGATGTCTGTTTTGGTTACAGAAGTGTATGTGTTTTCTTCTTGTGAAAGATATTGAAAAAGAGTGAGACTGACTTTCTTCTAATGTGTGTGAAAGTTCTGGCACTCACTCCCGGTTTCCTAATCTCCTGTTTGCTTGTTACCTTAAAGTGTATTACTTTTTCTAGACTTTCTGAATGTAATTTCTTTTTATTCATGATCCAGTCATCATGCCCTGTTCCAGCCTAAGGGAATTAGTCATCCCCAACTCCTTTTTTCCTTTCTCATTTTCAAGGTGCCTTAAAATCAAATATAAACCCCCACAGTTTGGGTGTGGCTCCCACACGAGAGTACTTGAAGTGATTGGAATGATTTGTTGTTCACTGACTTCCCTTTGAAAGAATCCCAAGTGAGATGCTTTAAAGTTCATATTTTTGTGCTTCTCTTAAAATGAAAGAGATGAAAGGGTCAAAATACGTATCGATTAATTTTGAATTCTATATAGCATCTTGGTTTAGATCCCATTCCTTGCCACTCTGTGAGAAAAACATTTCTGCCTTTCTATTCATTTTGCTACAGGTTACAACTATTCTTTTTATAATGTTGACTTCTGTAGGTATGGTAAACAGGTTACTGAGTTGCCAGGAAGGGAGGTAGAGGGGATTTTAAAAAAAGAGGAGGAGAATAAAGAGAGACTGTAAGTATGATTTCTGATCTTCTGGAAATGCTATCAGTCACAGGCACCAAGAGCCACGTTTCAATGGCTGCAGAAACTGGTAGGATATTCCCTTCCAGACTTATGTGTGAGCTCCTGTCGATGGCCGAAGTTGTTAATTTTCTGGAATTAGTATAGGTGGTCATAGTAATAAAGCTCCGTGGCAGGAAAATATCATGAAGGCATAAGCAGGTTTTTTTCTGGACTGATGGAGGGCAGCGGACAAGCATACAGAGTGAGACTTAAACAATTTACTAAAATAATCTGCTGTGAACAGAAATAACATAATGATAAATAGAAATCACCTAATAATCCTCATAATGGCTTTTTTTTTTTCCCCCTTCTGAAAATTTCTTTGCCAGCTGATGGTGTTGAGTCAGTCAGGGTGGTGAGCCTGGTAGAAGAGGGGAGAGCTCTGAAAGGGTGCTATGGCTCCTGCAAAGCTGCAGTCGGCATATGGTGAGGTTTAAAGTGCTGAGAGTATTGAGGGATGGAGAGACCATGACTCCTTAGTAAAAGGAAGAGGTGGTCTTACTGATGTGTAAGAGTCTGGGTGTCCCCAACAGAAGAAACATCCTGGGTAATGGTGCTGACAAAAGACCCTCGTTACTTTCTCTGTTAGGACAAATCTGTTTCTAACATGTTAGGCAAATAGATCTCTTCAGTACCTGAAACTGGATGGAGAGAAGCAAATCTTCAGATCCCTGGAGGAATTTGGAAGCTGCAGAAACTCATGTGGCCCCAAAGAGGATTGAGACTTTTTGTGGTCATTATTGACACCTTGGTACTCCCACACGGCATGTGGTGCCAGCTCTGAAAACTGTATTCTGGCTGCCCAGATCGATTTCTCTGCCGTTCCTGTGGATTCACTTCACACCCGACCCCCTCCTGCTCGGTTCCCAGGGGTGCGCTCTGCAGGTAGTATTGGGTAGTATTGCCTGGCCACGGTTTGCATTCAGGTCCCTGCTTGTGGAGCCTGTGAGATGGAGGCCTATGGTATAAAGGAGAAACCGGATGCTCAGTAGATTACCTTTGCTGTGTAAATGATCCTCTTTGTCTCGGCCTGACTTCCTGCAGCTTTGCAAGAGACAAATATAAAATTGCGTCCACAGCAAGAAAGTGTTGCAATCTCTCTCCTCAGGCTGTCCTTCCTCTCCTCCCCCCTTCTGTATTATGCCAGGATTATGCTGATTTTCAGTATTTCTGTTTTTTTCTCTAAGGAGGAAATTGAATGAGATGGATCTTTCTCCTTTTTTTCTCTCTCAAGCCAGTCTTTCCTTTGTCACATACGATCCATTTGGAAATCCCCAGTCCATGTCTTGCTTTCATGGGTACCCGTTACAAGATGGTGCTTCTTGTTCAGCGTAGCTTGTGTGCATCTCGGAGTGAAAACTGTGGTGAGCCTGGCTGGAGTTCTGCACAAATTGCTCGGTTGTTGTACTACTTGGCAAATAGGCAAAGGGTGAGTGCAGTTCACTCACTTTTGTGTCGTTTCTTACACCTTCGTGGTTATTCTGTAGTCCTCTGCAGAATGGCTGCATTGTCTTGCCTTGAACTTTCCCGCAAGTCCTATATCCATAGTAATCTTGGTGCTTTAAAACTTTATGAATTGCCTTTTGGGAAGGACCTTTGGAGAACTAGGCTCTTGTTAGGGTTTCTCACATCTTGAAAGGGCGAGAGGGTCAGGTCAGCACTGTCTTAAATAGCTCTCAGTCTGAGCTCAGCCTTTTAAGCAAAGCTCTGAGAAAACTATGCATTTTATAAATGATCTCCCAGAATTGGTACCAGTTATATCCCAGGTTTTGCAGTGTACCATACAGTATTTAGTGAGCAATCAAAAACTGTATAAACAAGGTCCACCTTTGTAAATCTGTAACTGGAGGAAGGAAAAAAAAATGTTTTAGTATGGAAATGGGTGCTACTGTAGTCTGCACTCAAATACTTTTCAAAGTGGCTAGCTGAGTGTTGGATGGTTTATGTGAGATGTTAAAAAGAAGCTGAAGTACCTGTCTGTATTCCAATAATCAGGTGGCTTTAAAAGGTTTCAAGCTGTGCACTCTGAAAACCTTGGAAGGCTCCAAGAGCTTCTAGTGTATTTGGCCGCATAGTTTCTATAGACTTCAAGACATTGCTTCATTCTTTCCCTTAAACCATAGTGATAAGAGTGTGTGTGTGGAGGGGAAGTGGGGGATTTGCTTTCTACGTACATGGAGTTAAACTAAAGGAAAAGCATTTAAGTATCCTCACCTCCAATTATTTTACCCCTGATGCACTAGAGAGTGCATTTGAGTAGAAAATACCCGTTGCCCCAGGGCCATTTGCAATCCCCAGCAGCTCTTTAGAGATCACTGCTGATTAGTTGGGATATGTCCCTTCTGCCTGCAGAGCTGTAAACCAGTGGTAAGATGGTTCTACATTGGGGGCAGTTTGCTGAAGATGGCTTGGAAAAGTTTAGCACAATGGGCTGATTTGTTTGGCCTTTTGTGCTGTTATTTCCAAACAAGGCAATACAGCGTGCCTGTAATGCTGAAAGCTAGTCCTTTTACATTGAACTTGCTGTCCAAGACAACTAGAAGCACTGTTGTTGAATTGGGTGGCACTTCGCTACCTGAAAGTTGATTCTGACCTGTAGGTTCTGGGATTTGTGGTGGTTTGTGGGGTTTGGGTTTTTTTTTTTCCCCTCTCCCCTTGCAACTAGCCGGTACTTGATGTGGTGTGATAAGAATCAGAAAACAAATCATTTTGTATGGATTTTTACTGGAAAAAAAAGCAGTCGGCAGATCTGCATCTCTGGGGAGGGGGTATATTTTTTTTTTTTCCCCTACACATGACAGCATCTTCCCTGTCTCTTGATGATGCAAATAGGGTTTGATGGGTCATAATGAAATATTTTATTGATCATATTATGAAAAATCAATGAAAAAGTTGCCCTGGCTGGCAATTCCGTGCTACCTACTGTGTATGCAGTGACAGGTTTGACTGCTCACCATTGTGGCTGAGAAGAGAATACCTTGGGGTGCCCAATTATAGCAGCAGTGAGAGGAAATTCAGAAGAGTAATTTTGGCTTCCTTCATTGCCTTTATGTTGGCCTCTGAACGAGTGGCTGTTCCACTCCTTTCAGATTTCACAGTAGCAAGAGCACTAATGGCAACTCTGTGCAATTTTGACTTCTCATGTCCATGAGATTGAATCAATGCTTTTCCTTCCACATTTAGTAAAACAATTTTCCATGCACGCTGAGCAGCCATTCTTGTCTATACCTGCTTTGAGATGGGCTAGATGAACTGGAAGATTTTATAGAAAGCAGTCTCTTTCATTCTTTCTCCCCCCCCCCCCCCCCTTTTTTTTTTTTGTAAACTGCAGATTGACAATGGAACAGTTCTCTAAAGGAGGTATTTTTAAGGCAAAGATGAGGAACAGCCAAGTGTTTTAATAGGGCTTATCTCATAAGGGGTGGAAGTTTAAAGCAGGAAAGAGGAAAGTTAACATAAACAGAAAAAAGCAGTTAAGCTCTCCCAGTTCAAGGATATGTAATTCAGGTGCTGTTACCATAGTATCTGAACACTTAAATTGTTGGTGTATTTGTTGCTATAACATTCCCATGTGGTTTGCAGCAGACCCTTTTGCAAGGGAACTGTGACTGAGAAACGCAGTTAAGGAGCTTGGGTACCTAAAGCAGGTTCTAAGCAGAGTTTAGATGCTGAAATCCATAATTGCAGTCCATATATTCCCTGTTCAGTCACTACTTACCCCTGGAGGTGATGCATCTCCCTGACATCTGTGAACAGCTGGACTTTGCTTTCGTACTCGCCCAGGACTGCTCAGAATGGGAGTCCTGCAGCATAGCTCGTAGGGAATCGTGACCTGACCCTGAAACGAAGTGTTCCTCTGCCTAAGTTCTGATCAAAGCGGACTCATTGCTCAGGGGAACCGAGCTCCCGACAAGCATCACGCCTCTGTTTCGGCTGCTTTCAAAGCATAGCTGGGGAAGGAGAGAGCCTACTGGGGAAGGCGCTTGCCTATGAAGAGGAAGGCAGGGGTCAAGTGCTATCTCCGAGCACTGTCTTTTAATGTGCTGTTTAATAGTAACGTCACATCCATAAGCAGAAATGAGAACAGGCAGCAGAGCTCTCCATTCCTGTACCTCAAAGTCACGCTTCCCCTTAGGCATAGTTCTCTCCTTTTGGCTCAGCAAATGCATTATTATAATTTGGGTTGAGTGGCAGGAGGACTCCCCTTTCTCGAGGAGGGGCATGCCTTGGACTAATGCTCTCCCCTGTGCTGAAGGCTTGAATCTCTTCTGGTAGTCATTTAAAAATGGTGACCATGCTTCCTAACAGGAAGGCAGCTGCATTTTTGGAAAAATGTTTGCATGCATGGTAGGCGAGAGATCTCTCTCCAGCCTCTGTGGCAAGGGGTCATGTGTAACATATCATCTCTTTTCTTAACTGTAACTGATTGATCGGAGTTAACTGAACAAGTGAGAACTTTTTCCCAAACAGCTCCTGGTAAAGAACATATTCACTAGCAGCAGGGCCTTCCACGGCTCAAACAGCATCTGCTCGCTGCTTAGTCTGTGCTCTAGAGGCAAGCAGGCAGACATCAAATATGCAGCAAATCTCTTCAGTTTGTTTTTATCAGCACAAGTATAACACATAACACCGCAGCACCCACCCCTCCGAAAGAGGGCAGTGGCTTTCCTAGAGCAATAGTCCATAAATTACGCTGTGGAGATCTACCTACAGAGAAGTCCAACAACCATGTGTAACTGGTGACTATCAACTGGCAGCAAACTACTTTCTTAGGAACAGGAAGAAAACAGCTGCTAACGTTCCCAGCTAGTCAAATGTCAGCTATACCTGACTATATGTATACTTAGCTGTGTATTTCAGTAGTTCTATAGCGCCTTACTACAAATGCACGAAGAGAGTGTGTAGGAACACTTGTTGGATCCACAGAAACTTGTCAGGTCCTCTTCAGACTTTGTGAAGCTTTCTTTCCTTTGACTTAAAGACATGGGGGCTTTTTGGGTCTAAGTACATGTAAGCAAGCTGCTTGCCTGCCTTTCCCAAGGAAGCAGCTGCTGTGGTGCAGCAATAGCGAATGTGGAGGCGGCGGTGGCGGCAGCGCTGCTTTCTTCACGTAACAGGCACAGCTGTGGGAGCTCTGAAACCTCGTGGCTACACTTGACCTGGTTTCCTTGACAAAAGCACATCTGGTTTTCAATTTGATTTAACCTGGAAACCATGCCTCTGCCTGTGCCGGGGCTGGGAATCCTGAGTCGCAAATCCTTCTGTAAAATGCCAGTGTGTGGCTGCTGGGAAAATTACCAAGATAGCAGATCTAAAGCATTCCCCATGTCCTCTTGGTAGTCCTGTGAGAGAGGCTTGCCTTTGCCTTGTCACCTTACACATCTGGGAATTGCACCTGGCACTCGGAGTGCTGCGGAAACTGCGAGACCCCCTTTTCCTCCCTGTACTGCTTTGGTTTGGCTGGTATTGCCCAGCACCTCCTCACGGTGACTTTATACAGGTGAGTTTCCTCTGTGCTACCATCGTCAGCTGCTATTTGTTGCCTGGGGTTTTGGAGGGGAGGAGCCCAGGGTGTCCTCTGCGAGCCGGTGCGTGTGTTGCACCATGGCCTTGGTCCCCGTCTTCCCAGGAGCGGCTCAGCTGAGGAATTTCTGCAGCTCGCCGAAGGGTGCCGCAGGAGCCTGGGTCAAGGTGGAAATAGGCTGCTCTTGTTTGTGTCCTGTGCCAGGGACGTTGGAGTGCTTTGGTGCAAATGGGTGGTTGTTTTACTCTTAAGAGCTGGGAGAATAAATGCCTGCAAACTGCAGCCCTCTGACAAAACCCGTGCTTGCTTCTGGTATGGAGAGTGTTAGCAGCAGAGAGACGGAGGGGAGATTTGCCAGGGTTACTGATTATAAGACTGTATAAATTCTTGAAGAGCGGGCAAGCCTGAGGTTTTAAAATTCTGCCTTATACGGTCCCTTCCAGTATCCTGTCCTTCTGCCTTAGGAGGGCTGTGCGGGTGCTGCAAAGGTTCAAATAACAGAGCCAATATGCAGAGTCTGGATGTTTTAAACCAGGGCCTGAACTGAAGGGCTGTCAGGCAAAACAAATGTGCTGGGGGTGGTGGTGGAGGAGGGAACAGTTAATAGATGTTTTCCCCTTGCTTGACATCTGTCACCTCCCCCATGCCAACCCTTCCTCTGTTTATAGCAAACCATTTGCTCCCATTAATTAGAACTGGATTCCTGCCATCTGACCAGCTTTGTGCCTGTACAAATGTCAACAGAGCCAGGACTACACAGGTGGGGAGAAGGGCTAGTCAGAGGAGATCTGGTGCATCTGTTTGGGGAGGGATAGATGGGGGGGGAAATGCCACCCCCCCCTTCCAAATCAGGCGCGTTAGCTACAACAATAATTGAAATGCGGACTGGGAGCTCCAGGATGCCACTTTCCCCATCCCTTTTCAGAGCAGACTGCACTTTAAGCCATCCCCTCCAGTTAAATCTCTTTACCAAAGTGGTCTGTATGAAGGCTTACATACAAAAAGATAATGGTGCTGTCATTTTTACAAATAATCACAACAGGAGCAGAAAAATAAGAGGAAGATGATTACGCCTGAAAATCCAATGAGGTTCCAGTTGCTAATGCAGCGTAAGCTAAAAGGAAGCTGAACCACAATCCCAAGCTGTTCCTGCCAGGCACCGGGCTGGCTTTTCTGCCGTGATTTAGGGATGTACAGCTGTGTTGCCATGACATTAGAAGGAAATGTGCTTGCCCTGGGATGGTTTTTCCTTGTGTAAAATACTATGAAGGCAAAGTATTTAATGTGGTAGTGAAGCAAAGCCTGAGTGGGAGAAACAGGGTAACCTTGATTAGCTTGGCAGGATTGTAAAAGAAAAAAAAGTGCAAACCCTCTCGTGGCCCCCTCCAGCAGTGAGTGCTGTGTTTCTGCTGGGATTATGAATTGAGCATGGCACTGTTTTTACACTGAGGATTAAACCCCGTCTTAAAAGGAAGTGGAATGGCAGGCTCTCCCTCCCGCCACTCCTTCATATAATGAGTTGAAGTATTTTTTTATGTGACGTGGGAAGGATGGTGGGTGATGTGATGTGTCTGTGTGTACCCCAGAGTATTTTAAGCCTCTTGCATCCTGTGAGATGGTGGTCTGAATCTGTTCAGGCAAGGAGGACCTAAAGGTCAAGGTTGTGAGTACTCAAACCACGCAACTAATAGCAAAATCGTCTGGGGGAGACAGTGATGCCTTGTTCCTACATCTGAAAGAAACAGGTGCAGGCGCCAAACCTGGAAGGAAGGCGATGCTTTGAAGTCAAGAATAAGGAGATTTCTAAACTGAAAGGCCCCGGGTATGTTTTTATACTGTATTGCAGGAAGTATGTAATTGCCTTCATAGAATCGTTTAGGTTGGAAAAGACCTTTAAGATCATCCAGTCCAACCACTAACCTAACACTACCAAGTCCACCAATAAACCAATTAAGGGTAGAGTAGTAATTAATTTCATGTTTCCTGGCTTGGTGGCTGGATTATTTTTTAATGAAAGTAAAAACTGGGAATCGTTACGATTGGAAAGGACCTCTAAGATCATCAGTCCAACCATCAACCCAACACCACCATGCCCACTAAACAGTGTCCTAAAGTGCCACATCTACCCGTTTTTTGAACACTTCCAGGGATGGTGACTCCACCACCTCTCTGGGCAGCCTGTTCCAATGCTTGACTACTCTTTCCGTGAAGAAATTTTTCCTTCCCCATGGTCTGGCATCTGGGGATCCCTCCCTTGTGATCCCCTGCGAGGACAGGGGCCGCCAGTGCCCTGCTCTGCTGCAGGTTGGCCGCAGTGAGCCTGGTGTTTGTCTGGGGCTCAAGTGCCTCGTGTTGCAAGGTGCAAGTCAAGTGCACAGCTTCAAGCTCCAGTTTTCTCTCTTGATTGGAAAGAAAGGATAGCAGATCTTTAACAGACCTTTTCCTCCTCCTTTCTTGCTTTCTTACCCCAGTGTGAGGTTTTTCTTCCCTCTAAATGGAAGGATTTTTTTTTTTTCTTTAAATCAGCAACACTTTCTGTGCTAACTTCATGCACATCAGTTATTCCTTTTGCTGGTTAGGGGTGAGGCAAGTAAAACACGGAGCTGACTGACTTATTTGCAAGTTCTGCAAGAATCTCTCCTAGTACAGTATTTGCCCTAATTAAACTAACTTAGGGAATCATTTACAGGTCAAAGTAAAGGGACCCTCTTAATACATAAACTTAGTTGAAAACCAGAATGTCTTACACAGAGTGATGGAGGGAGAGCTATCATTGTAGCTCATGGGGTGGTAAAATTTTCAGTCCTCCAAGATGGTCATTTACTGAGTGTCTCAAAACTATTAGTTGGGTCTGCATTAGGTAAACAGTTCAGTGTAACAGAAACTTGGCAGATGCGTGTTTTTCAGGAAGAAAAAAGTTACTGTGTCAGTTAAATAGCAGAGTATTAATTTACTGCTGAGATGATGATATCTACGAATTCTAATCTTGGTGCTGCTGGACTATCAGCAAACTTCAGTGAGTTTGGTGTGACGCTTATCAGGCAAGCGTAGAACTAATGGAGAGCCCTGCCTTGCAGCTCTGCCGCAGGCATGGTGCCGCGCTCGTCAGAACAGCTTACGGGCGAGAGGATGTGCATTTCTGTAAGCTCTGTTTTGCAGCTGGGTGTAAACGCCAGGGTTCACATTTACATCCAAGGTCTTGCTTCCCTGCTTTGAGTTTTGCTGGAGTGAAAAGGTTTGAGTTGTTTTAAAATATTTCCTAATTTGAAAGTAGTGAAAACATGCATACGGAGAAACCACTGTTACCCACCACTTCTTAATCCCTGCTGCCTTCAGTAAGGTGCTTTACTTCTCCAACAGAAATCCTTTTGTTTAAGTGTGGGGTTTTTTTTCCTTTTCCCCTCTCTTCCATGCTGGACACCTTTCTGTATCTTTGAGCACAATCACCTGTTGCTCTTAAATTTTGCCTGGGGTTTGTCATCCTGGCTTGGCTTGTCATCACAGGCTTTTCAGTCATTCCCATAAAAAAGCTGTATTGTCCTCTCCGAGACGTCAAAAGGCAGAAAATGACAGAACAGATGGGTAAGAGAAGAGGAGAGGCAAGGCGGAAGCTACCTCTGGGAGCTGGATGCTCAGCTGGGCACCCCCAGTTGTAACTAATTTATCAGGGCTGTGGCTTGGGTAGTGATGGTAACCGGTGCCCTGGCCACAGCCACCTGAGGCACACGAGCAAACTGCCCTCGTCTCAGCTGAGATGAGCAGAGAGAGCCCGCGTCTGTGGGAGAAGGGTGGTCGGCAGGTACGCTTTGCCTTCCCAGCGGCCTTGGCTGGGAGCGTGTTGCGCCAATGTTAGCGGCGCCTCTGGAAAATCTGTCCAAGTGCGCTGAAGAGCGAGCCATTTATGTTAAAAGGTGGCTGGTGGGAATGTTCATTAATGGCAGGATTTTTTTTTTTTTTTTTTTTTTCTGGGGAAGGCTAAAGGGGTGACAGACCTTTGTTAATGCGAGTGCATCTGTCGGTTCCAGCTGTCTAATGCATTAAAGTGCACCTGCGCACAGAAAAGAGCAACACTTGGCTGCTGCAGTGTGCTAGTGTGCCTCAAGACATTCCCATCTGGGAATGTGCTGAGAGCCAGGGGTGAATGTTACAGATTTTCTGAGTTTTAAATCACTGCTTCCCCAAGACACTTAGCTATATGAATGTACAGAGTAGGGGGGCTTTCCCAAGGTGCGTGGCATTGATGGATGGGATAACCAGGGCTAGCAACAAACTCGGGGTCTTAGAAAAGAAAGCTTGAAGAGCTTTCAAGTACCAATTGTCACGGAAACGTTTTGCAACTGTGGAGAGAGCAATTTCTGTCTCTTCCAACAGAAAAGAATATTTTGGGATTCAGTCCTGATATCCCTTGAATTTAAAAAGAAGGGACCGTGAAAACAAGCTTTTGTCTGGTGCCTGCAAGAATGTCCTGGTATCGATTCAGACACGCTTTCTTATTGCTTCTGCTTTTCTCTAGATTATGTGTGATTTAGATTACACAGGAGGTTTTAGGCTTTTATAACTTCTTTTTTTCTTAATCGTAGAATCATTTAGGTTGGAAAAGACTCCTAAGGTCATAGAGTCCAACTGTAAACCTAACACTGCCAAGTCCACCGCTAAACCATGTCCCTAGGCGTCACACCTACATGTCTCAAATACCTCCAGGGATGGGGACTCAGCTGCTTCCCTGGGCAGCCTGGTCCAGTGCTTGACAACCCTTTCCATGAAGATGTTTTTTCCTAATATCCAATCTAAACCTCTCCTAGTGCAATAATGCTATCTCTTGGAGCATCCCACCATTTGGGAGTAATTTGAAATCAGCTGAAAAATGCACAAACAGGTAGAGATAAATACCCCAAACAAACCAATGAATGCCGAGAGCCTCCGCCTTGTCCTGCCTCTGCAAGGTGTGCATTTGTGGCTGTTACTTGAGCAGCGAGGAAATTCCAACGGTGAATACCCCGTATTCGTCTGTGTCCACAAATACCAGTAGGAAACCAGCAGTGATGCTCTATACCCTCTTCCTGCCCATAAAAATGCCTCCCTCCTTCACTGTAAACACAGCTTTTATTGAGCAGTAGCCTGGACTAGGTAGCTAGCGTCCCAACCCTTTAGAAGCAAGAATCAAAGCAGAACTAGGAATAAATGCGATGCCTAGATCTCCTGTTCCGACGTCCCTAGTGACACGCCGCTGTTGAGTGCGATGCTTGAGTCGGGGAAGATGGAGGCGGGCTAAACCCGTGTGGGTGTGTGGGCCTACTTCATCGAAAAGTTTGGGTCGTCCTGGTCTGTCAGTCGATGCATTTGATTTCTAAGCTAGTGAGGTATGCAACTTCTTCCGTTTCTCATAATACAGTTTTAGATTTAAATTCCCCAGCCTAGCAGTTTCCCTGGTCCTAAAGCTGTTGCCCGGTTCCCCTGGGGCTGTCAACCCGTGGCTGGTGCTAGGGGCCATGTTTCACTGCGCCGGCTTTGTTGTTAGTGGATAAAAATGTCGGGGAAAGACAAGTTTCTGCAAGACAGACTTAGAGTGCATTAAATAAATATAAATTTTATTAAAAACACCCACATCTCAGCGTTATCAGGAATGATATAATAATAAACAGCTTTCAAATAACCTGCATTACATTACAATACTTACAGTATTTATAACCATCCTCGGATTCTTTTTATAGACATACCAAACATTCCATGAAAATGAATGAAACTAAAGTGAAAAAAAAAAAAAAAAAGTAGAACATAAGCATAGAAAATGCACACAGAAGTTCATTACCTTAGTGTCAAACTGCTAAAGTTTCCTACACAAGTTAACCACTAGCTTTAGAAGTGAACTTTATACCACTGTGCGTCAATCAAGATGAAAAATTCATTCAAGTAAAGTTGACACCACTCAGAAGCATTTTCAAGTATGGCTATAGTCAACCTGATAATCCTATACAAGCAATTTATGTCTGCTCTGTCATTCGTTCCAACTGAGGCAGGGTTCTGTACACCAAAAATTACAGTTCGGGTATTTACAATACAAAACTGATTCACCAACTAAGCTTCCTGCTCCTGCTGCCAGCAGTTTGGCAAATGACGGTGCACGGCATATTAACCAAACATCTACTGTGGATTACATGAATAATATAGGACTTTTAAAAAAAAAAAAAAATCACTGAAAGATGAGTATTTATAATGATTTAATTAATCTGACATATAACCATCATTTTTTTTTTTTTTAAAAAAGGCGAAACTTTTGTTTCAATGCAGTGGGTAAAGTCACAGACTGAGAATTACAAAACAAAATTGCCATAATAAATATTTGACCATTAAACCCAAAGGCCTCCTTTGATTTACTTGAGTTAGGTTGTGATTCTGTTGGATAAAATTTCTTTCGACCAAACTTAATCTTACAGTATATTGCACAAGATATATCTGGGACATGGAGGTTTGCGTGTTTAGGGAAGCCCTTGTACAGACTGTACCTTTTTATATTTTATTTTATTCATTACAGTATCCAAGAAGCCTTGTTTAGAGAGTGACTTGAACAACTCTAGCAAACAGTCACTTGCCAAACCCCTGCCTTACATTTTTCCCTTTAATCAGCTCAGTGCATTCTACTTTCTTTTTGTTTATTCATTTGAAACAGGCAAAACATTCTAAATCTCTTAAACACTTTCATTACAATAAAAAGAGCTAACGAATTTACAAAAATTAGTTTTAGTTACATCAATACATGTACAAGAAAAAATTAGAGAAGGGATTCAAAAGAAAAGCATTAAATCCCTGAAATAAAACAAAACAAAAAAACCAAGAATAATATATTTAACCTACAACAGCTTTACATACACACAGGTGACACGTTGGCATAGGAGAACATGAGCTGAAATATCCCTGAATTTTTAGACCAAAAAAAAAAAAAAAAAAAGTTGAAGTTCAAGTTATACTTGCTAAAATGTCAAGTATTGAGAGGTTTTTTTTTTGTTTTCTTTTTTTTTTTGTTTGTTTTTTTCAAAGGCTATTGGGGGGAAAAAGATGGTATACAATATATAAACTTTCACACTCAGTTCAATATCCTATTGCCAAACTAGTGTTGAGGTATATGACAAGTAGGAACATCACTCAAACCTTTTAATGTATTTTTAGCTCACATTATGATATATTTGTAGCAGGCTGAGTAGCACCATGATGTGAATTCAGCTCAGAACCCAAATATATATAGATTTAATATTTTTACAGTACTAAAATACTAAAGCATTGCGTTAAAAAAAGTTTTGTTTACAATTTAATTTACTATACAACTCTCCTGCTTTTTTTTTTTAATAGAAATTAATGATTTAAAACCACCACAGCAAGCCAGCTGCCTATTTTTTTTTTTTTCTATTTAATCAACGGAATCACACAGAACTAACCCTGTTTCATTCATCTTGTGTAGGCATCGGTCTGCTCAATCTTCCTGGAAAAGAGGACACTTGCATCGAGAAATGACATACACCACAATGTACATAATTATCAACACAAAAGCAATCTGCCATTCAATATTCGAAGAGCATACAGATCTTTAAAAACAGCAGAAGCCCAAGCTAACTAGTTGTAGTCTGTCGCATGCTGCTAATTATTACCTGTGGTTAATATAAAATTCTTTCCTTAAAACTGTACATATTTGAGCAATGAACTTGTCATAATAATTGTAGAAAACGGTTTACAGTATAGCTGTGTGAGATGAGCACCAGAAAAACATGTGTTTTGTGTACTAAAGTATTCCCTTATATCCAGTAAGCCCCATTTTTACCATAACTGACTGTATTAGAAATGGATATGTAGCCCACTAGCAGATGCACGGCTAAAACAAAAGTATTTAAAAGCTTTTTTAGTTTAAAAAAATTATCTTTGCATTTTAACATCAAAGTAAACTCTTTTTTTTTTTTTTTTAATGTCTTAGTACCTTAGCATTGTTCAAGTTGCCAAGCTTAGGTAGACAAAGTGCTTTTGAAACACTATTTAAAAAAAAATATCTCTCTATATATTTTATTGTCCTTTTCTAGGACTTGACTGGATGAGCAAAATCCAGAGGTCTTTGTAATTCCCATATGTTAAAAAGTAAGCTTATTTAACACCAGGTAAATTCAATACATACATGAATGAAAAGGTCCTCCCTGTTGTTGAAGAACATTTGACTACATCATTGACATTTTGTTATAAAGGCATTAACTGTTCGACTGTTAAAATAAAGACACCATTCTCTTAGATAGCACCATGGTTTTAGAATATCCAAACAAATTCAGTGTTTTGCTGTCTATTCATTATGTTTTATATTTATCTACTTTGTTAAATAAAATCAAGAGACTAATAAGATTACAGTAAAAACTGCATGTTAAAAAGCCATAATTCCAGTACATCATAGATTCAGCACCAGATGTTATTTTAAGATTCCTGCAGTTGTAATACTACAGTATTATTTTTTTAGGTTTTTTTTTTTTTTTGCTCCTGTTCCATGACTATGCAAACTTGATGACATTAAAAGTGGCCACAGATGCGCAAAACTGTAAGAAAAAAAAATCCATTTGCAGATTATCTCTTTCGGTAATGGAGCCAGTGTTTTCAAATGTAAATTGTGAAACACTTTTTTGTTTTGTTTTTTTGCATAGGATGCTTTGGTCTTGTTTCCTACGTGCCATCTGTGACCACTTAAAAATCAGTGGAAAATAAGTGCGCTAGTGAGATTACCTCTGTTTGCTGGTGTGCTGAGGCTTTTTCCACTGACGAGTTTCGTAAAAACACTGTTTTCTTCTCCACCCTTGCCTTCCCCAAAACCTAAAGAACTACTACCCTACTGACAAGGTGTTTTTTCAAATGAGGTAACCAACAAAGGTGTGAAGTTAGATATATCGGTTGTAAGGCCCTGTAACCCGTGTAAAGGCATATGGAGATGTAGTTACTGTGGAGTCTGTGGTGACCGACAGCGTCCTTTGTGCAAGAGACTTGATGAAGCGGACGTACGTTGGCTCTGAGGGTTCATGTGGCTCAGCAGGCTCCCGCTTTGCTTTTTTGCCGTAAGATTTCTGAGGCACGTAGTCTGGACCGTACTTTTCACATTCCTCTTCCTTCTCTCTTGCCTTCTCGGCCATCTTTGCCTCCCACAGAGCCAGACCGTGTTTTGGCTCATTCATACTCTTGTGCTGGTAAAAGACAAGGGATATTCTGGTGGGATGGTTCCTGTTGGGATTTTTTAAGGGGGTCGTTGCGTGGAGCTCACGTTTTGCACACTCTATGAGAATTGACCCATGGGATGGAGCAACTGCCACTCCTCCGATTTCTGGATCCAGAAAGCTCTGCTCACTATCTGACCAGACTTCATCGGGATCCTCTGCTTTTTCTGGATTCAGCACATCAGTTTTATCTAAACCACCCTGGGGAGTAGTCCTATCGTGGTTTTGACCTGAAAGCATGTTAGACAAACCATTAACTGCATGTGAAATCATTTCACTATCCTTATTTTGGAGATGCAGTGAATTAGGAGGACCACTAAACATACTTGGAGCAGGATGGTGGTCGTGCGCTAAATGTGGAGGGGGTTGCACGTGATGATTTTCACTGGTTTTACTCATGGACGCATAATCCATGCTTGGATTATTCAGATTAGATTTTAACCTTGAGGCAACCTCCATAAAATGGCTGTCAGCCTCATGGGTGGAGTAAGAGGAAAAAGACCCTACGTGGTGTACATTTGGTCTGATGGTGCAATTACTGAAGGAGTCTACCTGCATATTTTGGTTTCCATAATTCAAGTACTTGGGACCAAAACTGTGGTTATTCCCAAACCTATGCTGGTATAATGTTTGAATGGGTGGTAGACTTAGTTTAGACATATGGTCTTGACTCTGGCAACTATACAAGTCCACGTGCTGATGCTGGGAAGGGTAGGAGCTCAAGTAAGAGGGGCAGTTGTCCATAGGTATGTTTCCATTGCATTGGTAGGGTGGATATTGGTTATTTTGACTTAATGATCCTGAATAAGGGTTCATGGGACTGGAAGAATTCAAATAAGACCCTGCAGGCTGTGATGAGGTTGTATAGAGGTTCATGGGACTGGACCCTCCATAGGGATCTGCAGTGTATGAAGAGCTTGGATAAGCACTGGCTGGATTAGGCAACCTTACATAGAGATTTGCAGAACCTGAACCCGAGTAAGAGTTAATAGAATTTGACTGAGGGTTGTTAGGGAGAGTGCGCTGTGGATGTTGCTGCTGCTGTTGTTGTGTGGCTGGTCCTGAAAGACGTAAAAGATCTGT
The DNA here is from genome assembly GCF_030463565.1 of Pelecanus crispus. Lineage (NCBI taxonomy): Eukaryota > Metazoa > Chordata > Aves > Pelecaniformes > Pelecanidae > Pelecanus > Pelecanus crispus. Next base: position 29,655,075 of record NC_134646.1, read on the forward strand.
AGATGTGAAAAGAAAAAAAACAACACACAACAAAAAAGCTTTTTCTTCAAAAAAAAAAACCCCAAACCCCCAAAACCATAACTACATACTTTATACACTTTCCATGATACATATCTATGAAATTTTTAAGAAAAGTATATCACATGATATATTAACAGAGGTTCCCTTTCTCGTATCTCAAATACCGTCCTTTAAGAAGCTGAATAAATACTAAGGCTACTCATCCTTTTTGGCATGTATCCAGTGAGATCAGATGCTAGTGGCAATGGGGAAAAAGAGGACAGTGCAATGTGTTCAGAGTCACATGCACAAAATCCAAAGACTTGAATCATCATTTAAGTAGCCCATGAAATGGAGCATCAAAGTGCTTCCAAACAGCCGTGCACAAGGTGACCTTCTTTTCCCCAAGAATAAATAATTCTTCTCATCTATATTAACAGAACTGTCTCAAAAAAAAAAAAGCTCCTAGTTTTATGTAAAAAAACACAATGGTGACATTCACTGATAGAACAGTTCAGTAACAAGTGAGATTAACTGAAGACATAAGGGCAAAACCATCATTCATTAAAGTGAAATGGCATCTTTTAATGGTCACAACCCTAGCCTGTGTCATGGGACAGCTGACTTCTGTTCATAGGTATTTCAGTGACCTTCTGGGTGGCCTTGGATGTATTGCTTTTTTCCTCTCTCAGAAAGTTGCTGTAACAATAAAATAGTCATGATGAACTCCTTTGCTTAGGACTCTCAAATCTACTGATGAAAACTGCCACGGATTGTTAAGTGGATTTTTAAACTCTTACTCCACTATGGAAAAAGCTGCTCTGCTTTTGGTCTTGAAGCAGAGAGTATAAACAGTTGTAAAGAGGTTAGGCTTGAATCCCTTCAAATTAGGAGGTCCTCTGTAACAGTGGCAGACAGTGAGTGATGTGTAGATCATTCTTTCTTTGGCAGCAGCATCACACACTTCTCTTCATGGCTTCTAGCACTACTTGTGTTTTAAAGGTACTTTACAATACACTGGATGGCAAGCAGAGTTTGCAAAAGCACCAGATTTCTACAGGTATTAACTATCCAGCAAAAAATGATTTCTTGTACAACTTTTTTTTTTCTTCTCCAGAGTTGACCACAATTTGGCACTCTATTTATAAACAAACAGTATCAATACTTACTTTCAAGAATTCTCTTTCCTTTTTACTTTAAAATGTTCTTGGGCTGAGAATAATGGTTTTCTTGAGACTCATTATAAATGGCCCTGGTTTCTAGGAAGCTTACCACTGTTGATAAAGATCCCGATCAGATTCATGTGTTTACCTGCTAGCTGCTTTGCATGACCTGCCGCCTCAGAGTTGCCTTGCTTGTTGCGTGCTGCAGCAGACTTATCTCTTTCAGCTTTGCTAGACCCATTCTCCAAGGAGGAAAGCTTTTCCGCAGCTGCTTTCTTTGCTTCTAGCTTCCTTTGCCGACACGTCTTAACAGGCTCTGCTAACATCCTTACTTTTCGGCGAAAGGAGGTAAGGACCTGGATACTGCCATTCCTCTTCTTCTCCTCCTGGCCTTCAGTGCTTCCGAACTCATCCACATCAGAGACTTTGTATAACGGGAGCACGTGGAGCTGCTCATCTTCTGGTGTTTGGCCAATTTCACGATTGTCTTCTCTAGTTAGTGTGCAAACCTGTCAGAAAGGTGTGTTAGAGTAACTTTCTCAAACCAGTCTGAGATGAAGAGATCTGAAATACTAGGCTCTGCATTTTACCTTGCCCTGCCACTGTCAGCGTTGGCATCTGGCGAGCTATTTGTAAACTGTAAGTTTCTGTGCAATTTACGCACATCACAACAAGCCTGCAATTTCATTCCTTCCATTGCTCTGTTGGGCAGTGTTAATAGAAGCAGAAGGTATATATATCCATTTCTTGTACTTGTGCTGAAATGAACAGTATGGTTAGGGATTACCCTAACGTGAAATAAAAGTGTGTGATCCATTGTACCATGGCCAGAGAGCTAAAACAGTAGAACCTGGGACTTGTACTCACCTGAAGATTTTTTTACTATAATATATTAGCTAGCTATCTATTAGAAAAAGTCTGCAATAAAACATACTGCCATTGTATTTCACACCCCCTTACAATGGCAACTTCCAGGACTTTGCAAAGGAGCAAGTCACTGTAATGTTAATAATAAGATTTAAGGAAGTTACTCCTCTGTCATGCAGCACGCTCATGGTGTTAGCTCTAGCTAAAACATATTGGGAGGATCTCAGTGGAAAAAAAGTTGCTGATACAGACGTATTCTGTAGCAAAATCATTGCATCAGCCAGTTTTAGGAAGAAAGCTCAGCTAGAAATGTATATCGTATTGGTGGTGGTTGACTTGTCAATTAAGTCAGACCCGGGAAACAGGTAAATTTTAGTTGGTATTAAAAAAGTAGATATTCTCTTTGGTTGTAATAAGAGCTGCACTGTGGGTAGCTGCACTGCTACCATCTAGGTAGCTGCTTCAAATTACAACCATGATGATTATTCAGAACTGAAGATTATTCTTTCTCACCTTTACCCCAACTGTATTGTCACAGAGAGAGTAGGCAGGGAACAGAAATAATCCAATACACGTTGAAAAACAGCTTGTTTTTCTGGTATCTTCTACAGAACCTTTGCTGTACATGCTAGAGATCAGCACTGAAGAGAGTAAAGGGCACATGTACAACACAAAGGATGGCAAGGCTTGCAGACTCTGCTCATCCCAAGCAGGAATGAAATCCACAACTTCTAAAACTCTCCTGGAAATAAGTTACTTGTTTCCATTTTTATTTTATTAGAAGATATAATCCGAAGTTGCTAGGAAAAAAGTGTCTCAAGAGGACAAATATAAACCATTTTGTGCCAGGAACGCTGAAACAGGCACTTCAGCCCTGCTGGGACCTTCCTTCCATCGTCTCCATGGTTTCTCTTTTACCAGTTCTATATTAAACCTTTCTTTAATACACCACAAGTCTCATTCATTTGAATGAAAAATTGCGTAGAGGGTAATAAGTTAGCTCAATTACTGCTTAATGTTTCTTTTTTTAGCGATCTGTATCATACAAGTGTAGATTTAAACAGATGGGAGATAATGAATTAATTATATAGGTGAAATTAGTGCTGGAGTAAGGAGGCTATATGCATCGTGGACTTACCAGCGTACTCCCATTCTGCATATTGTGCAAGTCTCTGTGAGCATGAGCGCAAAAATCCAGGCAGGCAGTGACCCCGGAGAATGGGCGACCTTCTTTTAAACCCAGGCGACACTCGGGTGCTCTGTGTTCATACTCGATCTGGAAAGAGACGACAGGTATCACTGTAACCAAGCTGGATGCTCCAGTACACAGAATTAGCCCTGAATGCTCTGCCATGACAACATGCAAGTCTCCTAGCATCTTGGAGGTGGCAACACACAGATCTTGAAGGCAAATAAAATCGAGCAATTTGATGGCAATTTTGTATCGGTACTTCATTCCTTGCTGCTTTGTTCCCTGCTACCTTCTGTCTCTGGCGTGATTGTGAAATTGGCCAATAATACTTTTCCTTGCTTGTTACTTTTGATTCTCTGCCAGTGGTTGGTGTTTTTACATGACAAATGCAGCGCATGGTTTCAGCGTCTGGCACTGTAATAGTGATATGTTTGTGTAGACTGGAAATATACCAAGCTATTAAGGGAAAATGGCTTTAGAAAACTGACTTCAGAATGACTTCATGAAAAATAATAATTTGCTTTTTGATTTGTAATATTTTGGCGCGCCAAACGTATATTTCATTAGCTTAAGTACAGCTCTAACCCCTGACCAAAAAGAGAGATAATTCAGTCAAGACAGTACTTTCTACCCATGCACTCATTATTAAGGAGCTTTACAAAGAGTTGATAATGCAACAATAAGCCTTACACAAAAAGAAAGGATTTTGTAATGGAAGATCAAGCCTTAGACAAATGATAGTTTCATATTTTATTTAGAAAATTAAAAATGAAACCACATTTGTAAAATGTTTTGCTGAAATTCCTGAACCTTTCAAGTCAATGCAAAAAAATCTACAATTAATGGATCCCATTTTAAGTTAAGATGAAATTAGAAGTTTTGCCAAGTCTTGATCCAAGATCACTAAAAACATGTCGAGTTCGCTCACAGACCTTTATTTTTAAAATTTGGAATATTTACTTCCCTGGAATGTGAAAATAAAAGCAGAACAAAACTTGAAACATGTAGACTTCTTTGGAATTAAACCAGAGTGGTCTGAAATGTTAGCCAGACTATAATTGTCTGGTTAAAGTATACTGGTGCAACTGTTCTCTGAGATGTTCTGTTGGGTCCAGTTGGAAAACCAGACCCTTTCCAATTCTACATTTTAATCCAGTAGCAATCCAGACTTGGATTAGCATAAATCTGGGAATTTGGAATTTCTTGTCAAGATTCAAAGGGGACTGGCCTTAGGGCTTTTTGGTTTTAGAACCTTTTGCAATACCATACAAATTAGACCTCGATCATCTCTCGTTAAAGCCACTGACGTGAGCTTGATCAGGGTTTCCCCACAAATACAAGGTCTGCATGAAATTCCTGAAATAGGCCGAGCTATACACAGGCCTTATTACACAAGGTAAAAACTGAAACTTGTAAAAGCATGTATTTTCAACAAGCGTTGGGCAGGACCATGGCTTACATGGAGAAAAATTATTTTGTGAATTTTTGTGGGAAAAGAAAAGCAGCCCAAGCAAAGAACCATTTTATTGTTCATCACCCCCTCATTTTTTAATTCTTCCTCTTCCTTTCTTGTCTTGCAGAATGTCTTTCAGATGCTTGGACAGATAATCACAGCTAGTGGGCACACAGCCACAGTTTCCTCCATAATGAGTCTCCAAATGTTATCTGATCAGGTAAGTGAAATTGGGTAAGTCTCTACTGAATCTGCTTACCCTGTCTAGTTGCTGCTAAATATGCAGTAAAGGAGTGAGTTTTACAGCAAATAAAAATGGAAAGTTTTGTGTTAGTTTACTGTTTCCATTACAGTTGAAAATCTTGAAAATCTGTCTTCTGTTGGTTGCTACAGCATAACGCTGTCAACAGGAAAGAAAGAAGATGGCATATTTTGCAGTGATGCTGATAGTTTGGAGAGACTAAGTTCTGTGAATGTTTGTAACGGTAGCGAACCTGAGCAACGAATATGAAGGCCAAGAGTTATGTGCTTGCAAGGTGTATGTTGTCAAATTTTGATGCAAATATCTGAAAGACGTGTGGTAAAGGAATGCAGATGAGAGACAGGCACAACTGGGAACCTCATAAAAGCACTGAACATGCTAGTGTCTGTGAACACCGCTTCACAGAAAATATGCACGTACGATCCCCTCATGCAAGAAGGCTGGTGCAGGCACTTGTGTAAGTATGTGGGACCGAGTGTGTTCAAATATGAACCTTTGCTTTAAAAGCATGTTTGTAATGGCTATTTTGGTGAAAACTAAATTCATCTGCCACTTGAGAGAGCAGAACTGGAACTGTGGCTTCAGGACTTCAGTGCAATATATGCTGCCTTCTGACACTTGCCAATCTCACACCATCTTCATGGCTGTTTAGCTAGTTTAGCTGGTGAATCGTGCTAAATCCAGAAATTGTGTTGTAGAGCTGAAGAGTTCTGCTCAAGTGTGAAGTAATTTTATTGTGTTAATGTAGGTGAAAAGATTAGTTCCATTTAGTGGACCAAATTCTGCTAGTTCTACTTTTGAAAGCATTTTAAGTGGAATTGTTAATTTCCATTCGTCTTTACCCCGACATTAAAGGAACGCTGGCACAAAATGTACATAATGGTTTGGTGCAAGGCTGAAGCACTGGGAAGTGTGGTAAAAATCAGGTTATTTGCATGACTGCTCTGATTCCTTTATGCCCCCAGCGTACCTGGTTGTTATATGCATCAGGTGCAAGCTTCTTGTAGGTAGGTGCCATCAGGGTTGACAGATTCTGCAAATTGGATTCTAGTTTTTCTTCCTGTTAGGAGATGAAATAGAGTTCAATGACATTTCCATACTGTATGTATGGGATCTAAGAAGTTAGGGTCTTTACACAATTATGTTTACACTGATAGTTGTGTCAAGGCCTCGGCCATTGTCATTCTTGTTTATACAATAACTGTTGTGAATGTCCTTTTAATTTTCTTGTATCGCAGCCTTTAAAGTAATGAAGTAGTAAAGTAGTGTAGTGTGATCCTTGCAAGAGGACATCACATACTATACTCTTAATTTGGTTTATATTAAAAAGAATCACATTCTTCAGCATGGAGATGTTTTAGATCCAAGCATAATAACCCTCATTATTTTCCCTATTGGGAGTTTTGGGAAAATAATACCCTTCAGAAAGCTTGAGAGAAATAATATCAGAATGGTCCATCAAGTAAATCTGGCTAATTTAGGGGTTTTGCACATTGCAATGACAACATTTCAACACACTGAAGTATCTTTTCATGTGGCAATTTAAAATTATTTAAATACTTTGGACTTCAGAAAGTTCCCAATTCTTAAGCAATGAGGAATTGTGGACATGTCTAGTAGTTGGTGATATGGAGGAAGGAATGACCACACTTCTTTTTTTCTAGGAGAGGTACGCATTCTCAAAATTAAGGGCTCTTTAAAAGTGAAGTAGTCTAATAACATACTCCAAAGTTGTTCCCCATCCTCTCAGGATGAGAATCCCAAATTCAAAGCCTCGCTTATATGGGGCCCTTATTTTTAATTTCAAGTGCATAAACAATAGTGGTGTACTGGAGTGGTATACTTGTTTTTAGGAGTTTGTATGTTTAAGGAATGTGTGAAGAGCTGTGAAAAACCTATGGGTTTGAGAGAGACATGTTTGGTGCATTAAAAGTTTGTATCTCCTACTATGGCACTATATCCTAGTTTGGATCTCCAAAATGCCATTATGAAATATCTTGGTGTGTCCTTGTGGCTGCTGCCAGAACTTGGAGCTTTTGTATGGCCCGTAGGTTACCATTTGTAAGTGTTACTTCTAGTTTTGATTGGTGAGGATCCTATTGGTGTTGTCTATAAACTGTGTCTGTGCTATGGGACACAGCCCCTGGATGCATGCCTTGGCTGCTCCCCACTTTGTGTGGGAACAAGACTGGAGGGTAAAACCATCTTCCCTACCCAGCTCTTGCTTCCATGGGAAGTAAATCCAGGAATGCAAGTTGGAAGACTGCCCTGGTGGGCTCTGGCCAGGTATCCAGCTTAGAAAATTTAGCGGGTTTAGGATTGCAGGCTATGATAAAGAAGGCTTTGTGCCACAGCATGATTGAAGGAGAGCTATTCTGTAATTCTTGGGGCCGTAGAAGAGCAGTGGGGAGGAAAAACTGTATGTTAATTATGATGACATTCTAAATAGCATGTTATTATGATGACATTCTAAATAGTGTGCTATTCTCAGCACAGGCACAGAGGGTGCAGAGGTACCTGGTGCTCTGATCATGTGAAAGAAATGCTTGGATTTGTGTAAGACACAGGAACACAGTAAAAGCTGTGGACCTATATGTCAGTACACAAGTAAGGGACTAAATTTGCACGTGCTTGCCAAAAAATAGACTGGGCCATTGGAGCCTCCCAGACACATGACTAGCTGGAGGTGTCCAGGAGTCGCTGCAGTCATAACTTCAGAGGTATCTTGTGCCCAGGCTAAGGTCAATGGTATTTTTTATTACTCTGACTCGTTTCAAACAGTTGTCAGTGTGCTGTAACACAGGGTTCAGTCTGGAAACATTCAGTGGGGCAGGACTGTATGTAGAAATGAGTCTTTCTATCCTCGTCTTCCTGTTGTCATCTCAGAGTTTCATCATGTTTGTCTCCATGCAGTCTGCTCTGGTTCCCAATTGCAATGTTACGTGCCTTCAGTTGGTAAACTTTCCACTCTGCCTCTGGGGAATGCCCAGTTGCAGGCCTAATACAGCCACAATTATTCAGGCCGTGCCCTCTCCTCTAATTGTGAAAGCTTGCAAACATGGTTTCAAGTCTCGGGGCTTTTACCAGCTGTCAGAATTTGGACAGTCAAGTCAGCTGGCTCAGCCACTGGAATCAATCCATTCTGACTGGCAGTTATTTAATTACCCTACGTGTATGCCATTCAGGCAGGGCTCTGGCCCCTGGTCTCTGGTACTGTATCTCTATTTGCAGAGTGACAGAAAACATTTCCTTGCAAATGAGGCTCATTTTAGAAATGGACACCAACCTCTTTCGGGTCATCCCCCATCAGCTTAAACTTTCTTGGAATCTTGCTTCTGGCAAACTTACAACCATTGTAGTACATACTCCAGGAGCAACCAAAGGAAAATGAAGCACCACAAGTTTCAGGGTCCAGCCCTTGACATGCACAAGTCCGTCTAAAAAATAAGAGAATATGGCTGTTAGCAGTAGGTGGGTCACCCTGGGGCGCTCCCGCAGTGGGCACCAGCGTTCTGCCATCGCTCTGGGGAATCGCTTTTGATTCCATAAGTAAATAATGAAGAAAGGAAAGAGGGAGGCAAACACGTTGTAACGGAAGAATTTATCGGAGTGAAAAATTTCATGGTTGCAAAGCAAGGACTATGGGATTTCGATCCTTCTGTGAGAAACCTGGCTTTGCTCGAAAGAGGGTATGTTTGCTTGGTGCCTTGCTAGGTAGTGATATTCATGGTACCTGGAAGGGGCATATGTTGATGGCACTGCAAGAACGTGGGAGCCCTCTGACAGGGGCTAAGCAATAATTCCTGAAATATGACTCTACCTGTGAAGCCAAAGTAACTTACAGTGATAGCTAGGTTAATTTTGGTCTAAATGTTCTTCACTATCAGAAAGACGTGGAAAAACAATATAGTGCAGTTTCTTTAGATTCAGGCTAGCTTCTGCAGGCTTACAATATGATTTAGTGCATCTAGTTTTTATTTCAAGGTTGAGGTATCTGCTGTCCTGGGCCCTGCTGAGATCTGTTCCTTTAAATATACTGAGATGCTTCACAACTCTGGGAAGATGTTTTTCCCCGATTTATAGGAATGTTTACTTTTGCTTTTCTCACAAGGCTTGTGGTTTTTCAAAGTGCCTGAAATAGTTGGAAAGGTTATGCGTATTTCAAGGTAATAGCACGAGTGGAGGTGCCAGGTCCAAGGCTGAAGGTGGGGTTGCAAGTTTGGCCAGCACACCCTTTGTTCCACTTACTCTTCGTTCAGGGCGCACCGCCGGTTTGTGAGCGTGCCGTACTTCCTCAGGGTGTCGGTGAGTTCGGAGTAGAGCTTGTCGGCCAGGCTTGTTGGGATTCCCTCCCAGACCAGGATAAGAATCACGATCACGGCCGTCTCACACGTGTGGCCCGCTCGCTCACGCACCAAGCAGAGTAGCTTTTCCTCCTGACTGCTTCTGCGGACTACCTGCATGCACAGCAACACACACCCCCAGAGCCCCAACACAAACAATGCATTTCTTAATGTGAAGAGCAAGAGAGAATAGGAACCCTCAGCCTCAGTGCACGTGTGGGGAGGTTACTTCTACTTCTGTCTTCCTCTTTGGCAACTCGGTCCATTTTTCTCATTTAGTGACATGGGCCAGGGCTACCCTTTCTGTTCAATGAAGCTGACTCTAAGAGGCTGAGCTTGACCGATGGCATGGAAAGCCATGCTGGTGGAAACCAGCTTTGTAAAGGTATTTCCCATGCTCCGATTCAGCAGGAACGTTCTCCTGAATCTAAGCTATGGTACAAGTGGCCCAGTTTGATTAGTGGGCAAAAGGAAGTGAGCAGTGAGATGCCTCCCCGCACAGAGCTGGATGGTGGACACCTGCACTTAGGGCAGGAGCCATGCGGGGCAAGGCAGGCAGCTAAGGAAGGGACTAAATAACTGGACATGGGAGCTCTCTCCCTTTCCCTCCCAAACTTAAGCAGCTAAACTTGTAATCAGCCACTCAGTTTTGTGACCTGCCCTTACTACATACAAACGTGACTGTGACGAGAGGAAAGCAGTACATGTTGTTCAAATAAAAGAGTGTCCTTGCTTCTCAGTGCTTGTGCTACTGTGGGTATTTCTGAAAAAAAGGTGCAGTCTGGCATGCATAAGGACTATAATCATGTATCAGTTTTTCCTCATCCTGTCTTTCCCCAGCCTACCCAAACCACTCGGTAATGTGTGCCAAGGTACGACAGTGTTTGCTAAGAGGGTGTCCTAATGCCTCTCTTGAACTGGGAGTGCATTTTAAAAACATCACAGTGGTGCACTTACTGGACTTATTAGTAAACTAAAATTAAACAGCAATGAGAATGTCTGGTGTTGTGAATCTTAAATCTAAGCGAAACTGCCTTCCTTCTCAGGTTTTCATATCTTTAAGCCAAACTTTATTCCTGCTGTTCTCTGTGCAACAAGTAAATGGAGTGTGAGAGACAGGGGTGGGAGCAGGCTACCGGCATCCTGTGGTACTGCTGCCGTTGAGCTATTTTAAGTTTCATAGTGTCAACTAACAGAAGGACATACCACTGCTGTCTGCTTACATGAACCATCATACTGAACTGGATTAGTCTTAACATTTGTGTACATCACTTACCCATTTAGCAATTGGACATCCTTGAGAACTTTTGCCTTCTTTCCCAGTGTAGACCACCCTCTCAATCCTTATAGCTTTACCCTTCTGTCCAAATCTTAAACAAACAAAAATATGTACAGTAAGCAGATTCATTTGTTTCTGTGTGAACACTGAAAAGATGGAGCACATTTGCCAGTATTATCTTAAAAAAAAAAAAACCCACTATGAATTACAGGGAGGGATGTGCAATGCGGTTTATCTTGCTGATTGTATTATAGTGGTGGATTGATACGTTAAGAGAGGCAAATGTCTTTAATACATCACAGATGAGTAAAAGTTATCCATATCACATTAATATTCCCAAACCTTTAAACTGTTTCTGTAGAGAATTTGTTATAGATGACGTTTTGAAAAGTGGACTTGAAGTCTCTCTATTTTGGGAAGGAATTCTACATTTTTTTAAAATTTCTGGGTTAAACTTAAAAGTTATTACTTTTAAATGTATATAATTAAGTTGTCATGGAACAGCTGGCATGCAGTAGTCTTAATTTTCTGTGCTTGTTTCTGGCTTACAGTGTGAATCAGTTAAGTCATGATTAATTTGCATCACATCTATTTCCTTTACCAGCCGCTTATAAAGTGTTACTTACTTACTTCTGCCTGACTTCTATACTGAATTAGGATCACAAGGTGCCCTCAAATGATGCCATTTGTGTGTGTCTTTTTGCGACTGAGGTGGGCAAGCTCGGCTCTTGCTGAAGCATTTAATCAAGGTGATTATGCCGTCCAGGCAGAATTTAGCCCCACGTGCAAGTAGTGCTGTTACCCAGAGCAAATGGGATCCATTTTCCACGTCCTCTGATGGACCAGGTGGAAATATGCCGCAAATGCTGAGTGAAGCAAATCTTGAATCAATAAAAAGCGCCAGACCTGTTCAGCCATTTCCAGGCATGTTCTCTCCGGGGGCTGCTGCAGCTGGGGGGTGCCCACCTGCTGAGCCCTGGAGCACATCAGGGCTCGGGTGAGGCCACGCGTTAGAAACCTCAGTGTCTGCAACATTGCAGATCCAGCTACCATGTTGACTCGGCTGCATTTCGGGGACTGGGCAAATTGCACTTCCATCACCATTTCTTGAACTCTGCTGCTCTCATCGGCGTTACTTTTGTTCATTTTTAAAAGTAACCAAGTGTGGGGAACTACATCATAGTCTCCTTGTTCTTTGCCTGTTACCTATAGAGCAATCAAGATAGTTCCTTCCTGTTACGCAGCCATTTAATGATGCCTTGAGAACTTTTGACCTTTCATCCCTCTTGTTTTTGCACTAAAATCTTGGTGACATATTTAAGAGCAAATATTTGTATTTAAACTTCTGTCCTGTAAAGGAAATGAAAAATGCTTATTTTTAGATGTGATCTCATTGTGAAATTTCAGTGTCACAGGAAATTATACAAATAAAATCAAGTTGTACTACACATGTTCTGCAGGCAACTGTTAGGTCACTTTTTCCTGCTTAGGCTTGGATGTTAGTACACATTTGTGTCTTTAATTAACCACATTAAAAACCAATTTTTAAATCTTAACATTTTCTGTCAGTTTGCTAATCTGGATTGCAGGTCAACTGTGTGGATGCTGCTATATAAGTATGTTGTACATTACACACTAGAAATGAAATGGACTTTGTCTCAAATCTTTTCAACTGTCACAAAGGAATTTGTGCCTGATGTTTGTCATGCTTGCTTTCAGGCCAAAGATGATTGGCTTTAAAACAGGAGCAAAACTCACTGAGCATGAAGTAGGGATTGGGAGAAGGAAGAGGTAAAATGTATGTATCCACCATGGATTCTGCAAGAAATTTGTTCTGGTATAGCTAAAATATTAACTGCAAGTTTAAATCCAAATCCTGGTTTGTTTGGCAGTGCTGATAACCTTAGAAGTCAATCCATATTAAAGGGAAGCCAGTTTAAAAGTACTTCAGTTGTGAACAGTGTCACCAACTGCACACATGTGCTTGAGAGTATCTTTATAGTTATGTGCTTTTTTGACTTAGGGATACAAAATTAACTAACGAGGAGGAGTTCTGGAGTTCTTCAGTCAGGGAATTGTACAGTTCATACCATATGAACAGCTGAAAACTAGTCATTGTGCAAGTGGCTGCTGCTATACTCTGCTGAACCTGGCTGAGTGGGTGCATGTTATCTATAATCTCTCAGGATTTCCTTCTGCCAACATGAAATGAAATTAAATGCAAAAAAAAAAAAAAAAAGGAAAAAAAAGGAAAAAAAAGAAAAAAGTTGAGGTCAATATTAAGGATGAAAAATTACATTCCAAAGTAAAGAAATGAAAAAAGTTTCATCTCTAATATTTGACATCATGACATTGAATGACTTCCCTCTTTTATTTATTATTTGTAAATACTAAAGAATTAACCAGTCAGTGAGAGCTCTGGAGATAACAAATTGTACGAAGCTTCTCAGGAGGGTCAGTGTTCACTCCCCCTTTGCAGGAAGAAGCTGATGTATGTAGTTTACATGCATTTGAGCTGCTCATAAAGCTGAAAACAAGTATTGGGGCAAGCCCAGCACAGGAGTCACAGGGAAGGAGGTGCTAAGAAAGAGAAAGGACCTTAGGACTTAGAGATAATCTGAAGGGTTTAATATGCCCTAAGTGGCCCACGGTCGTGCCGTGATGAGCACAAACTAACAGACCTTGCTAAAAAACGGTGCTCCTTAGCTCAGACACAGCACTGCAATAACGCCCATTTGCTTTTGGTTCTGCAACTAGCTGTAGCTTCTTTGCAGTTCTGGAGTCCAAATTTTTAAGATATTAACAAATCAAATTCCCATCTGTCTCTGACTTACTGGGGAGCTTTTTGTTTGCTTGTTTGTTCAGAGGGGAACTGAATTCCCAGATACCTCTAAAAATGTGGCCATTAATGTCTATGCACGCCAAAAGCTACAAGTAATGCAGAATTCACAGTGCAGAAGCCACTTTTGTGACAGTTTTTAATTTAAATACCTTAGAAAAGCTGGTGGGTTTTGCACTTACACATATTTTTAATTGGCACAGATCATGTATCTCTGCCATTCTGGTTTGGTGGCTTTGATGTAATAAATGTATCACAGGATGCAACCACAATACAGGGATTGTCCACAATCAAGATAAGGCTGGTTTTGTGCAATATTCCGATGAAGGGGGATGTTTTTTCACAAAAATACTTCTTGATTCTTGGGCTGAAATCCTATCCAACAACTTTGTGGCACTCCTCTGGACGTGACCGAGTGAGATTTAGCCCTTTAGGGTTGTACTGTATACTTAGCAATTTGGCAGCGGGGGCAGCTAATTTTGGAGTTTGGTATTCTGCTCTTCATCTTCCTTCTACCTTGGCATTCTCCCACCCAGAGGGAACACCAGGTCCATGCCTGCTTATGCAGCCATTGCCAACTGTCTTGCTTGGCAGGCTGGTGAATACTTGTTCCTGCTTGGGTTTGCTGGCATCTGTCTCAAAGTGCGCAGCCTGTGCCAGCCAGCAGACTATTAGCCCTGTCAAATATTGTGACTCTCTGGTGAATAGCACAGTGCGTAATGTTGGCAACACTGGAGTAGCTAAGCCTACAAGTAATTACTTGATTTGCAATTGTTTATTTCTTTATGTGCAAAAGCTGGAAAAATTCTGACATCCACAAAAGGATAAACGTTAATTTGCCCTGTGCCTTTGCACTAATTACCTTTCTTCCATGATTTCTCTAATAGCTGCCACATTAGGACCGGCTCCTAGATGGGTATAGAAAGGACCTTCATCTTTTTCAATAATTTGCTCTGTTTAAAACAAAATAAAGGTTATTACTTCGAAGCTTAATTCTTTAATGTAAAAAGTCACATTGCAAAGCTTACATCTAGCTCGTTAGAATACTGCTGTATGGGTCTGGGGTCAGAGTTTTCAAACAAGTCTAAAGTCTAAAATGCCCACGCAATTTGTACAAAACATGCAAAGCACATGGCTAATCCTGCAAATAGCCATGATACGGACTGGGTGCCTTTTGTTAGCCCAAACAGTTGTTTCACATCTCGGGCTCTACACTGAAATTCAAAAGGCATTCTCCTGTTATCACTGAACAATTGTTTCTCCTTCTCCCACTTCCTCCTCTCCCAGTATCTAGAATGGAGGATAAATGGGATAACAACGGTAAATATTGACATTAGTGAGCTGTACAGTACTTGTTTTTCAGCAGACATGTTAAAGTGTAGGAACCTACAGCTTGAGAAAGTGGCCAGTAAGGTTACATAGAGAATTTCTGCCACCCACAGAAAGACTCTGCAAAATGAAAAAAAGCAAGTTTGCCGAAAGAAATCCTGCACAAGGCTTAGTCAAAATCCTTGTATGCTAAGAATGTGGCCTCAGTTTTCTGTGTGTAGGTAGAACCATGTCAGCATTCACGATATATGCTGTATGTTTGGTTTGATACCAGGAGGCAGGCTCCAGCAGTGAGAAAGAAATGGCCAGGCTCTGCTTGGGTTCAGGAGGAGATGGTGGAGCTGTGCTGACTTGTCTGAGGGCTGACTTTGTGCTTTCTGCCACGCTAACTCCAAAGGCTGGATGAAGTGATGCTGCTCTTGAGGTACAGCCTCCAGAAGCATAATGAAGGCATGCTATAAACGTGAACATTTCAATGGGGGAATGGCTTAATTTAATCTTCCTAAGGACAAGTGTTGGTAGGAAAGAGCAATAAACCCTATCGATTATGCTGTGCCACTGGGTTCTTCAAAGAGGACAGGAACTAAGTTTCATGCTCCATGGGCCTGCTAAGACTGAAGAGTTAAAATGCAAGTGAAAAATAAGCTCTTTTGCTTAGTTAGTGGTTGCAGTACTGGCTAAAAAAATAGTGAGAATAAGAAACGATTGCCAGAAAAACTTGTGCCAATGACGTTGGAGAAACTGTCTCAAGAAAAAAACTTCAAACGACTTCAGTGTTTTCAAAAAAACTACATTTTGTAGGTTGTTTCTTATAAAACAACAAGGAACAGCAAGGAACTGGCTTCCAGTTTTTGTCTTGGGAGCTTTGGAAATCCACTACCTCCTCTTTTTGTTCCCATGGATCATCTCTGACATAGCCCCAAGCGTTTGAAAAGGCAAAAAGGTCCATTTTGCCCTTTTGGAGGAGCATTGGTTCAACTTTCCTCTTTTATAGTTGGTACAAAATCCCAGTAAATGAAACTGTAACAAGGATTTTTTTTTTTTTCTTTTTGGTTTTTTTTTTCTTTTCTTTTCATTTTTGGTGCTGAACCTTTTGTGTCAGCCTGAATAGTTTATCCAGTAGAGTCTGAAAGTGCCTGTTAGACCTGGCTATGTGCAGCGTCAGTGCTGTATGGAAGCTCAGGCTACAGGGCCATGCCTGTCCTCTACTGTGCTTCTCTCTGCTCTGTTCTTCCAGCTTTTGGAGATTGGGTACGCCATGAAGAAACAGTGAGGGTCCCCCTTGCTGCTTTTTTGGCGCTGCTTGCATAGCTTCTCTAAGAAACTCCTGATCTCTTTAGCTTTGCAGGAGACAAGTGCGTGAAAGGGAGGATAAACTCTTGCAACAAGTGAGGAATAATCTGTCATTCCTTCTTTGCTTTACTGAGGGAAACTTCAGCAATTTCACTGTTAGAGCAAAAAATCACATAAGGATCTCAAGTTTTGGACCAGGACATATTTTATAAATGCTATAATCTAACCTTCACAACTAAATTAGGTTATAAAGTTATGACCTACTTTTTATCAGCATGTCATTACATGTCTGCTGCTCAAGGAGAATGGATGTGAGGGGATACATTACTGGCCATAAGCATTCTGACTGAAAAAGCAAATAGGTAATTGCTTTATGAAATATTGAGAAAGGGCCCATTGTAGGGTTGGCTAAGTGGAGTAGGCATAAGTGTATAAAACTGCAATTTTGTAAGTCTTTACTAATTACTGTTCTAAAAAAAATCCAACCCAAAAAATCCTCCAACAAAAACATCCAACTAACCCCGCAATCCCAACTTGAAGGCTCATTTCCTTCCTGTAAACTAGTACATTTTTAGTACATCTCAGCACTTACCAACACAGCTGCAAGATGGGAAATCATACTGGGTTTTGGCAGGTGTGTCCAATAAATTTTTTACAGGAGTATCCAATAACTTCGAAGGTGAGTCTAAAAAATTATTGAGAACAGTTCCAGCTGTTCTTTTGGTCGGGGTTTTCTCAGCAGACGAGTTTGCTTGCTGATCTAAGATTGGGGTCTGAGTGTCAAAATCTGCAGCACTGGTATTTCTTGATAGGATGGTAATAGGGCCTGCTGTTTCAACCTTCACATGTTTAGGTGATTTGATAGTAAAAGTCTTGTGATCAAACAGTGATTTGACCTGTATCTGTTTTAGCTGCTGTTCCATTGTCTCAATGATGCTCTTTTGTTGCATGTTCTCACAGCTAAAGTGCTGATTCTCTTGTTTAATTGGTTTTTTCCACATTTTGTTTTCCAGCTGTCCAGCTGATGGACGCATGCAGATATTAGACTTTGTGCCAGCCTCAATTTTTATAGGCTTGCGTGCTGCACCGGGACCAATCTCGGGTTTGGGTTGCTGGTATGCTTGTTGCTCCTGTTTTTGCAAGAGATGCCACCTTAGAGCGGCATGTTTTTGAAAATCCTTCGGGGTTTGGGACTGCAAATGACAGCCTCTCTGGTCTTGGGAGTGTGGGGCAGTTTGCTGGCTGTGTGGTAAGTACCGCTGAGGAATCTGCTTAGCTTGTTGGCTCAGGAGATCTTGGTTCAGACTACCACCGTAGCACTGCGTTTGTTGGAGTGGTGGTAGCTGTATAACTGAAGCTTGTTGTGTCTGTTGCTCTTGTTCTTGAAAACAGTGATTCACATCTTGCTTTGCGGTCAAGTTATTTGAAAAATACTGCACGTGTTGCAAGTCCTGCATTTTGTTGGCTCCAAAACGTTCGGTATTTGCAGCGTTTTCTTTCTTCTCAGAAATCGAGTGCACGTTGTTTGGGCAGGGATGCTGCAGACTAGCGTTTGCTTTCTGAGTGTAAAGGGGAGCTTTGTTGTTCATGCTCTGTACCTGCTCGAGGCCTAGCTGAGGGTTATGCAGTGAGAATGCAGCTGATTTGATGTACTTATTCCCAGTTTGAAAACATTCATCTGCTTTAAGCTGATTGAAGGATGTCCTGTCTAGCGGCTGCTCAGCATTGCTTTGGGAGTGGGAAATGATTTGGGGCAGGTCTTTGTTTTTCATTTGCAGACCCTGTTGCTGGTTTGGGATTAGCTGCGGACTGCACGGCAGTTGCACCTGCTGTGCCTGTTTTTGAAGCATCTGTTGCAAAATGTGTGAATGAAAGAATTGCTCTTTTTCCCCTGGCTGGGGATTCAAGTGCTGCTGTTTCAACGGGGCCCCTAAAGGCAGTTCGGCTTGTTGTTCTGGTCTTTGCTGGAAATGGAGCTGCTGCGGAGGGTGTTGCTGCACTTGGGACTTGAGCAGGGAATCCATCTTTGTGAGCTGTGGCTGCGGTGAGTGTTTCTGGAACGGCAGCTGCTGGTCAGCTGTGGGATGCGGCTGCAGCTGGGAGGTCTCACTTTTGTACAGCAGAGGAATTTGTTCCTGTTGCATTATCTTCTGGCTCTGGGGCTGTCCTGAAGGCCCCTTTAATGCATCCGGACTTCCAGCATACTGTTTGGTATAGGCTGTTTCGGCTGGGTTTGCCTGGAACTGAAGAATTGATCGCAATAAAGCTTCGCTGGGCTTGTGGGGAGGCTCTCCCTGGCGGAACTGGGTGGAAACCAGTTCTATCCAGGCTGGTTTTGAATAATGTTGAGCCTGTTGCACAGGCTCTTTCACTTGGTCCTTTTCTTTGTTGGGAGGAATCTCAGGTTCTCTCTGTCCTGGGAAATGCTGATAGTGTTGCTGCAACTCACTCTCACTTCCGCGCGCTTGCAGGTTTTGGAGGGGAGGCTCTGACGCCGGCGTAATTTCTTCTGGGCGCTGCTGAATTGAGGCGGCCACAGCAGCTTGCGGGTTGCTTTCACTGACATCTTGTTGTGACATTTGTGCCTGCTGCGGAAGTCTCTGCTGAGGGTGAAGTTGTTGTTGGCTGAGGCCAGGACTTTCTGATGTTGGTCCCTGCTGTTGCCCTTCGTTCTTTATGTCCCCAGGAAGAGTTTCATCACATCTGTTGTCATAGGAATGGTGTCCTTCTCGCACCACGACGGACAGTGCACTGTTCATTTCTGGAGCAGGAGGAGTGGAGGAATCTTTGTGAAATGTTGAGTTCTGTTTAAAGAAAGCACCATTTTTTTCTGCTTGCTCAGAAAACCTTTCCAGAGCGGCGCTCTGAGCTTGCAGGTTACTGCTGGAACTTAGAGAGAGGTCTTGGTTGGGAACCTGCCCTACGCTTCCACGAACAGTACTGTTTCCTGCGGGTAACCGGTGTGGATCATAGCCTGGAATCTGTTGCTGTAGCTGTAGTTCTGGTTTCTGAAGCAAACAGCTACCTGGCAATACAGGTGGTTTACTGGAGTCTTCTGCGTTGTAGACCTCAGTAACCACTACAGCTGGCACTTGAGGCAGCTCAGAGTTTGAGGTCTGTGGGGAAGTGATCTGCCCTGAGGTATGGGATGAATGCGTTGTCTCATAGGACAACTCATTAGTAGCCTGACTGGTAATGGCATTGATATGAGATGTGTTCTTCTGCATTGCTATGGAAACATGTTCTGGATAATATTGAGACAGTGTTTTCTCCAGGAGTTCACCATGCATGCTTTCCATGGAAGAGGCAGAAACTGTAGCACCATTAGGCATTGGCACTGCCTTGTTCTTAAGTAGTAAGACAATGTCCCTGTTGTGGCAATGAACGTTTTCCCGCTCCTGCTCACCCTGAATCAGGAGGTCATGAGGGTTTTCTGAACCACCACTGTTGTATCTTGTAGACTGTATCAAATCTGAAACTTCATTTTCTTGTCCTGTAAAACGCTCCGGTTTCTTCTCACTGTAACAATTGGAGACGCTTGGTTTTTCGTTATTATCCTCTGGCTCAGCTTTTTCTCCGTTTACCTCTTTGTCTTGTTTCACTTTCTTGTTCTCGTGAAGTCCATACAGAGAGGGCTCACTAAAAGTGCGTTTTATCCCACCATTTTGCATATATTTGGAATATACTTTCTTTTCTTGTAAAAGGTCGGGGCTAACGCGGTTGTTTGGACTTCCCTTCAGGTGGGGCACTTTATAGTTGCTTTTAATGAATAGCTGCTTGTGGTCTCCATTTACTTCAACTTCAGGCCTCTCTGTTGCTGGACTTCCATTCTGTAGCTTCACCGCAGAAGGCTCTGCTTGGCAAACGTGAGAAGATTGCGGTATTAGAAATGGACTCAATCTATTGCCGTCAACATGGTTGGTTCTGTCCTGTTCCATCTGGCCTGCTCCGGGGCCATCCACAAGGCTACCCTCTGAACGTATCTGAAAGAGAAAAGAAATGGGAGAGAATCTAAGTCAATTTTAGCTTCCACTGATGGACAGCCAATTACCCACAATTCCTGCAGCATTCTAGCACCCGTTGTCCTGACCAGCTCCCACACACAACGTGAGCTCGCAGGCGCACCTGAGGGGTGTTTCACAATCCTATCGCATTTTGCAGCCCTGTGTCTCCCTTTTTCTTGAAGGTTTGTTCTTCAAGATGAAAAGAGAGTGAAAATACAGAGTGCCTCCTTACCCCCGTTTAACACACAAGCAGATATTTTACCAAAAAAAGTCTCTCCTAACGGCGCAAAAAATATTCTCTGCTTTTGAATGATTGGCATAGACTCATCTGTCGTCACTTTTTCTCCTTGGTAAGGCAGAAAGTCATGCTGAAACCATGGTTCCCAGACTTGGTGCTAATCCCGTTATTTGATTAAGTGTGCCAAACCTCTTTTGTGTGACTTGAAGGATTATTGCCACCAAGCTTGCCAATTAGAGGGGAAAACCTCCTTTTTTTGTCTTCAGCTGTCTGACAAGGTCTTTTAAAACTGGCATTCCTAAAGACCACGCAAGTGGCACGATACACATGAGACAAAGCCACGCTTGATTGCTGTCCACAGGAACTCTTACAGTTCATCAACATCTTGGTAATGTTGACAGAAACAAATCAAGAGATTTCTGAAAGGTTTGATGGAAGTGGGGTTTTTTTCAGGTATTAATACCCTTTCAAATTTACATATAGACATCAAACATGGCTTAAACTATGCATTTGGATTTTGAACTGAGCCCCACAGCAGTGGAGCTGGGATTTTTTTCTTCTTTGTTTGGATGGAAAATCCCATTTTCTCATATACTCTTTGTCTTTTATTTATAAAATGAAGTTTTTCATTGGATAAAAGTACTGACAACGTGCAATGAACAAATTCCATATAATGCCAAGCTAATCCTGTTCACATGTATCTTCCCAGGATTCACAATCCCGGTTAACACAGATAAAGCCCTTGTTTGACTCTGCTTGTAATTTATTCTGTGTTGGCTTTATGGTTCTCAACCAGTCACAAATGACAGAAGACAGACTGACAGAGGGTCTTACAGATGTGAGATTGCACAGAGGAAATTTGGACTCATGCATGTCTTTGTCCTGAAGCTTTTATTTTTAGTTTGCATAAAGAGGAATCTGAAGGGTTCTCCATTACCAGGTCATCCCTGGTAGAACTGCCATACTGAAAAATTTCTCCTATCACAGTTGCTCTGCTTATGTATTTATCCTACGCTAATCTTTTTTTTTTTTTTTTTTTAAATGCTAAGGAACATCTAATTTATACAGTTTTCAGTGTAGTATTGCCTTACCTAGTTGAGTAATATGATTCTAAAACGCTTTTAAAAGTAATATTAATTCATGAGATTCATTACATCCAGCAGAATCCCCTCTGCTTGCAGATCTGATTTCAGTATCAGAACAATTCAAACATACATTTTGACTGGCAAGCACTTATATGATGACTTGTATCCACTTCCTCCTTATCCCAAACTTGGTTTTAGATTTACTTTTGACCTCCTGAAGTTTTTTTCTTTTCTTTCTGTACTCAATTTATGTTTTGTATGACAGAAGTAGAGAAGTTCTCTCTGCAAGTAACAGTACTTAAAAAAAGAGTTTTTGAAGGGAAAGCTAAGAATAGGGAGATGGAAAAGAATGTTTGTCCATCTTAACGTATTTTCTTGACAAGGTAAGGTAGGCTTCTTCCCTTCTAGATTATATTTCAGTATACTTCCCAACCTAGCTTTAAAGTACCACAAGATATGAGCCTTTGCAGCTTTCCTAGGGAGAAGATATTCCACACTTAACAGAAAGCAGCCTGAAAAGGATTCCTCTGATGTGTCATTCTAGGCTGGGCGGCAGAATGATGCTCCCGGAGTGTCTCAAAAATAAAATGTCAGCCTAATTTGGAAGCCATTCTTTGCCTTCACACCTTTCATACCTGGAAATTGCAGCTGAACCACAACTCAGACATGAGTGTGTAGGCTGCTGTATTTCACAAGTATGAAATGAAATAAAAGGCACCATAGTAATTAACACTGTGCTGTCAAGCTGCTTCTAAAATATTTATTTCTTTAAAAAAAAGTTCTAGTCTGTGTGATTGAGCCGTGAGAAACTTCCTCCGGCCCTCAAAGTCTGCCTTGCTGCTTGTGTTCTGGTGTACTGTGTGGGTTGCAACTAAATTCCTTCCGCGAGTTCCCAGACAATCTTTCTTCTCAACTCCTTACTGATAGGTAAAAACACCTCTTTGTTTAGAAGTGGGGGCTGCCCAACTTCTCTAAACTTGAAAACCCCTCAAAGGAGCACATCTGTGCTTCAGAAGAGAGTCTTAGGTTCATGCTGTCCTCAAAAACCACGAGGTTATCTTCACTCTGTGACATGGATTATTATTCACGGTATTCTCAAAAACCTCATGTATGAGTCAGCCAGTTCCCCCAAATTCTGATCACCTCCAGCGTAAAAGGCACCAGTGTTAGACATTGCAAAGGACACGGGAATCATTTGGTTCTTTCAATCAATCAATTAACTTTGTATTTTAAAGTGCCAGATTTGCATTCTTTGAAATGCATCTAGGATTGCGGTGACTTTGTGTTATGCTTCTTTCTCTCTCTGTCTACTCTCAGTCACAATCCTCAAGACACACCTGAGTGCAAATCTTGCTCAAGCAGCTACAAAGCACAGCAATTATTTGTAATTTAAAACTGGCAAAAGACAAATGGCAGCAATACCGTTATTACTGGTCTTAACTGGGAGACCATGAAGATACGCTTGTTGCTACTACTAAGCAGACCTGGTTGCGCCTTACGAAGTCTCTGTGCTCTTCTTTCGAATTGTTGTGGGGTGAACTGTCTGCCTCTCAAAGTAAATCTACCTTTCCCTAAGCATAGCAGTTAGCCTTTTTTCTCTTTCCCATAACTGTTTTTATCCAGACCATTTAGTAGCTCCGCATATTTTTCTTCAGCTATAATTCATTAGAAATTCAAGTCACATCAGCAGCATCTGTGAAACAATTACTGCATCTAGGACTGACTCTGCAGTCTAATCCATCATAATTATGACTGGCCTCTTTGAAGATGCCACGATGCGTGACTTAAATATAGCACATTACTGTGCAAATGGATCAGCATCTCATCCCACCAATATGCATTCAAGTTATAATTCAGTCCACCACCATTTGACTTTTTCAGATGCAAGCACTGTATGTACATATATTTCTTGGCACAAATTGGAAACCAGCTACTGAGAGTTTGAGATTTTTGTTTTGTTTTATGGTTTATGTTTATGGTGGCATATTCCTGCCACCTCTATCAATACGGGAATACCGGAAGACTGTGGGAGGTGGTGTTATGAGCGTGACAAATGTTTCTGCGGCAACAAAAGTACTCTTGGTTATGTTGTTTTCTTTCATCGAAAATCTTTCTTTACTTCTAGCCAGTTCTAGGGTTCATACCTTATTTTGTATAGCACCTGTATCTGGGGAATTTCTGAATGCAAAGCAGCTCGGATGAATGAATGGACAAATACACCCACTGCAGGGGGGTACAATCTTCTGCAAAGCTGGGCAAGATTCCCAGTAGAAAAAGTAGGTGGGGGGATGCTGTGTTAGAGTACTTGTGGCCCTAAAAGGACCGACAGGTGGGATGTCAGATGGCTTGTTTCCCCTTCTGGGGTTAGCTGGGATAGAAATGTATCTCCTCAGAGATTTTTCTCCTTGGCAGAAATACACATCCTCAGATCATGACCTCAGCTGACTTGTGCTTGAGTGATTATCAGGATGAGACTCAAGAAAGCAGAAGTCGGATACTGGGAGCTTGTCGATGGCTCACTGGGTTGTTCCTGGAGCGCTGCCACAGCCTCCATCCTGCTGGCACCCTCTGCCACTGCCAGATGACACAGGGGTCTAAATTGCTCTGAGACGAGAAACCCCTGTAGCACTTTCTAGACAGGAGCTGCATTTACCTCTATGTCTTGCCAAACTCCAGTTTGGCAAGTTGTACTTTCTGCTTACACTCTCCTGCTCCTATCACCTGGGTACAGTAGTCGGCTTCGCTTCTGGCTTTGTTTGCTATGTATTATTATGTGCTGTTGTGCAGTTGCTTCTCTGAAGCTCATGCTGCTGGCAAAGAGGTCTAAATCCTGTACTTCCAATAAGTGAAAAAGCTCCTAAAGTGAAGGGTTGGGTCTTTTTTCCCCTATTTCAAGAATGAATGAACGTTCGAGAAAAGTCATGAGTAGAGATATTCCTAAGTAAGGATACTCATACATGGCATTATCAGAAAGCTCAATTTCTGCACTAAAACCTTAAATCTTCTGGACTTGCATACATGTGAAATTGTTTCTGATTAACTCTGTGTCTAAGTTCCCTCTTTTTTAACTTTGGAACAAGACGCGTAAGCAGTTATAATGACGCTCAACACCATGATTTATAGCCGTGTGGTTATTGTGGGATGTCATTTTTCTCTGGCCTATCTAAGTAGTGGTTGCTTCAGCTGTGCCTTGGGTTAACACCTGTAAGCAAGCTGCAAATGTCATGAGTGGAGAAAAGACGTGCAGTTAACTCAGATGGCTAATGGGCGATGTAACACATCAAAGCTCCTTACTAGTGAGACATTTCCATTATTGCTGGGATAAAACGTTGCACACATGAGAACTGTGGTATAGTTTAAGGATTTCCTCCATGTTTTGCACTTAAGGTGCACTGTGTTTATACACTGAGAAACAAAGCACGCTTCCACGTGGAAACTAATGGGAAAGGCAAGACCAGGACTACGCCTGCCCAGACTCCGGGTAGTTTGCCTTTCGCAGAACAGCTTCTTCCCAAGCCAGGGTTGCTGGCAGTTTGTAATAAATACAATACCATCAGAAACCAAACCCTGCGTGGGCCTGTTGTTTAAATATGGGTTTAACGTGCTTTTCTGAAGCCAAGGCACCCATGAGAGAGAATTTTAACCCTGTTATCCAAAGCAGATTCAAACGAGAGATTGCATTCGTGCCCAAGGTGAATTGAGGCTCTGAACCCCACAACACACCCTAAGGATTTGCTCTGCTCCCTACCAGCATCACTGCTGCCCCACTGCAAGCGTGGTGGCTGAGGAAAACACAGTGAAACTTCAAGGCAGATGTAAAGGAGGCCCCAGAAGGACAAGGACACTCTGTTGTTGGCTGGGCTCTATGGCTTACAATGAGGTCCTTTTGCACTGCATTCAGCTGTCTCTTCACTGGGATAGTATATTTATTCAGTGCATTAGCAATGCTTTGGAAAAAACTCGCGTAAGGATGTCATGCCTTCTCTGTTCCTTGAAGTTTCTAAGTTAAGGCTATATTTCTTTCTAAAATATACATATTGGTTTCTCATTGCAGCTTTAAATAGCAGTTAAGGGGTTAATCCAGAAACTACTGGATGAGACTCTGTGACTGTATTCTGCAGGAGGTCATATTACATGAATATAATTGTCTTCTCTGGCATTTAGATCTACAAATAATCTGTGTCAAACTGAAAAGAATATGTGGGATGGCTAAAATTTGTTACCTAATTTATAGCTAATTTATCCTTAATTTACAGGCAAAATGGTACTAGCAAATATAGATATAAGCAGACATAAGGGAATGAAGAGCATGGGATTTGTGAAATATGAGGATTAATAATTCATTAAATCTTATCTAAGCCAGAAGCCTCATAATTCATGCATTTTTAAATCAACTAGTGCTACCCCCCCTCAATTTATTGACACCAGTTCTTGCATTTCAGTGATGCAATGATCTAATCGCAAAAGCACTTGAATCAGTTTGATTTTTGACCTTAATACAGAGGGCAAGAGAGTAAAGCTAAACTGGTCTGCACAGTGGTTTCCCCTTGCTACATTATATAAACATCAACAAGACTGGATGCTGCATAATATCTACCCAGACATGAAAAATTGCACTATTTTAACAATTGCATAAAATCAAGAGGAGTGAAAATTAAATGTCTCCACAATACGGGTGGAAAAAAACAATTATGTGAAGGAAATGAATTCAGGAATATAAAATGCGAGTAAATAGGAATTATAATGTTGCATCCCACAGCTCTCCTATTCCTTTTTTTTTATGTCCTACACAAGCTTTGCACCTAATTGTACCACGTAGCACTTCTAACAGAAGAACACAACTCTTCAAGTCGCTTGTAATGCCGCTGTAGTATGACTAGATTAGAAATGTTTCCCAAAAGGTCAAACTTTAGAACTAGGTTGGATTTAAGAGATGGAAGACCTTCCCGCTGTAATAACCAGAACATTCAAGACGAGGGTGGCACCTACACTTGTTGTTGCCGGTTGTAAGCTTGTTTCTGTGGTTTAGATTTGGAGTGTGGTGGATCCAGGTGATTTATACTGACAGGCCATTGCACAGAGCTATATTACTTCCCAAGTTAGCACACTTGACATTACCTTGGGTGTTGGTATGCCAACATACTCTAAGACCAATATTGCTCAATTTCTTGAGAACCACCTTGTCTATTACACATCTTTCACAAACACAGGGAAACTGAACTAAACACCCTTTTGCCTTTGCTGTTTTTGAGAGTCACTGCAGTTCATAATTGTAACAGGAAGGCTGTGGGGATGGGAGTTACAGTCTTAAACGTGGGGGATGCTCAAATAAGTGTGTGCCGAGTGAGATGTTTCTATGCCTGGGTATAATGAGAAACTTCTCTGGTGTGCCTGTGAAGTCTGGACCAGCAAAGCTGTTTCAAATTGTGACCCACACAGGGCATTGTTCAGGTAATTTACCGGTGCCTGTGGATTCAACACCAGGAAACATGGTGGGGTAAGAAAACAGAACCAAGTGTCTTTTTTTCTTCCTCTCAGCAAGTTATCATGCTAGGTTAGGTGTGTTGAGCAAAGGCTAGCAAGGTAGGGTGGGCGATGTTATCAGGTACACAACTGGTGCTCAGACCTGGTTTTGATTTCTGGAGAAACAGTGTAACTTGAGGGATGATTTTCCTCTCGGTACTTCAGCTACCCCACATGTCAAATGGTAATGATGATACTGGCCGGTGATTAAAATTGGCTCTCTGAGAGCAACAGCAAAGTGCTCATGTTATTCTGACTGAGCTCTGTAGTGCAGCGTGCCCCTGGGTGAGCACGCCAGAATAAGCAAGCGTTGGTGGCTGAACCGTTCTTCAAGACATACTTGATGTTATCAACCTGCCATTTAGGGAAGGTTACCAAGAGGTCAGTGTCATCATTATCTTCCAGTTTCTGTGATCTTTGTCCATCTGGCTTCAGACCTGGCTAATAGCATGGATTTCTTGGGTTGATGACTTCCTGACATCAGTCGAAGGTCGGTTATCCATGATGATTTCATCACAGCTGTCGGCAGAGTTAAGTAATTCACTATTAAGTAGTACATCCTCCTTGAGAACTAGAAGCAGTGGAAGAGATTCTCTTGGCTCTCTTCACCCCGTACTACAAGAAAGAAAGGGAGGACCCAAAGGAAAAACCACTGGCAAGCTAAGGATGTTGAGGTTTCAGCATGTTGGAACAGTAACATTAGAAAATAGGAACAAAAATGGTCCTGTTTGGCACGTGGGTGGAAGAACTGATAGAAGAGAGTAAAACGTTGTGGGCTGCAGCGTCCTCGGAAAGCCTATTTACACAGCTCTGTTTTCCATTATCCTTTGAACTTCAAATAGGAAATCCTGTTGGTGTCCCAGTTCTGATGAAAACAGAATTTTGGATGAAATGCAGTTTTCTTAAATTTCTTTTCCAGAAGTTGAAAGTTTAGGTTGGAAAAGACCTTTAAGATCATACCGAGAGGAGAGTGGGGAGAATGTAGAGACGAGGGTTGATGACTTCAAGGATTGCTCTGACTGTTGCTCCCACACGTCCAGATGATAAAGCACAGTTTTCAGCCCCTTCACTGGCCTCGCTGTGGTAGCCTTTACACCCCTATACACACTCCTCCATTTTTCTCATGCCTCCACCACGCCTAGGCTGGGATGCTGTAGTGAACTCGATTTTTGGCTACTATTCTTGGCCATTGAGAAATGGGAGGCAACACAGAGACAGCTCCTACGCTACACAGCGTGTGCTGTGCACGCCAGCGTACCCGAGGGGCAGGTGCTGGGGATCCCTGCCGGGGGCGGCGAGCCACGAGATACCCATGTGTCCGTACGCGAGATGCTGCATGCTACTGCAGCTTCTGCGTGGTTTCCTGTGTCCTTCTGGGGACTTGCTTCCAGATGGTGAAGTTGGAGGAGTTGAGCCAAAACAAGGGTACTTGCTTGGGAAAGATCTTGTGCTGTCTTAATTGTAGCATGATTTGATTTTAAAAATGTGTTGTCATGCCTACTTGTGATTTTTTTTTTTTTTTTTCCCCTCCTCCTTTCTAATTTGTGCCTTGCACGACTTACAAACCAAATTGATCACTCATAAACACGCGGGAAAAATAGGTTTGTCAGGGGCTTGAGGAGATGAGTGCCCTGTTCCTTGGCTCCAGGGCAGCACCAGCCAGACCTGTACCAGTCCACTCCAACCTGTTTTCAAAGGTCTCTAATAAGTAGGGTTGCATAATAACCCACAGTTACATGCAGTGCTTCATTAACCTTACTTATTAGAAAGCTTCTACCATTTAAAACATAACCCTAGATCGTCTCTTCCCATCTAACACAGACTCATGGAGCAGTTTTTTTTCTCCTGTGCTGTGGCTTCTTTCTCCCCATGTAACTGAAGACTGTTATTAATGCTTCCCTCTTAGACAGAATAAACAACCTGGTTTGTGACATCCGATCTCCTCCCTGGGCGGATCTATATCCATACCATTTGTTCCCCGACCAGATGCATGGAGGTCACAAAGCAAATGCAACAGTCTGTTCTTCGGAGACCTTATGCACACGCCACATTCTGCTAGATTTTCCCTGAGTTCAGATGTTTGATATACAAGCAGCTGTAATATGTGCCTATGTAATATTTCAAAAACCTGTATGAATTAACTTGGCTTTTCCCCCAGTAACTAAAATCAGTTTTATTCCCTCAGCATGAGAGGGACTGTGTAAATTGCACTGAAATCAACGGCACAGGCTCATTACTTCTAGCAGAGCTTTATGGAGGAGATTGTTTCCTTAAAACCTCTGACTTCAGTATGTAAGTCTGTGCGCTGCTGGCACAAACATCTCTTCTGACTTCCACTGTTGCTGAGGCACCACAGAAGATAAGAATCTAATGCATTTTTAGAGGTCTATTAGAAGATGCTCCCTGGAGCTACGGTTGCCATTCAGCTTCTTTCTGCATTCGTGTGTGGTCTTCAGGAGCAGTTTTCATGTGGGTTATTGCAATCTACACGCAACAATGGCATGGATTATCGCGCTGAAATCTACATCTGAGAAAATAGTTACAATTGCCTCTCCAGATGTACAAGAGATGAAAGACAAGGTGTTTTTGATGACCAGAGCCAGCTGACGACCTAGCTGGCAGTCGAGATCTAACCTTGATAAAAGCACAACTCTGGGAGAGAAACGAAACGTGGGAGCCGGCACTGCTTTGCCATGGTTCTGAGCACACAAGAGAGCTTGGTACAGGTACCGTTGCCATCCCCTTCAGTTTTAGGTTGGAGATGAAGATGTGGGACTGCATTTTCATTTTGAATACTCAACACACAAGCTTGGAAAGAACTTGGTCATTGACTAATCTTAGATAAAATGGCCCAGGGCCCAAACAAATTGTAAGTCGAGAGACGCCCACTTCACCTCATGCCAGCATTTATCAAGGAGGTACAGCCTAGCTTCTTAAGGTTGGCTTGAAAAACAGATTTTCTGTAGTTATCATCCTGGCTACAGTCATTTCCCCCCCGTTCTCATTTTGGCTTTTTATTACTTGGCAAGAGAGTTTTTAGCTTTTTCTTTAGAAGGCCACTATTAATTCTGAGGATCAAATGATGGGCTCCAGTTCATGCTTCCACACAACCGAGGCCATTTCTGAGTTCCTTTTATCTTGTTACGTCCTTGCTTACATAGAACAAGGTTTTTATCTATAGCCATTTAAAACTACTTTAACATTTAAGCATAAATGGGCAGTATATGGGGAATTGTATGTATTTTGTGGCAAGAAACATTCAGTTAGAGAGCTACTAGGGAAAAAAGCTTATTACAAGGAGACAGGCATTTGCCTTTCTGTGGAATCTCCCTTCGGTGTTTCAGGGAAACTGGAAACCAGTAAAAAGTCTAGATTTTGTGAATTGGATGTTTGTTTAAAAACACAGCTCTAACATGAAGGTTTCTCCCTTTAACCAAATTACAAGACTGGATAAAAACTTGGGATTGCTGTGCCGAGAAAGGGTTGGGATCGCCGAACAAGCTGGCATTCCTGCTTTCTTTTAATTTCCAATAATTCAAAGCACATTCTTTCTCCTGTTAAAATTTTCCTCTTTATGGCGAGATGCAACATGAAGAGACAGAAAATTCTCTGCCGTCAAGCTAAAAGAGAGGGGGAAAAACCTGGCAGATTGTGTTTTAACTCTCACTAAGACTTTCAGACTCCCACAGCTGACACTTGGAAGAGCGGTATTTGAGCAGTCCTGAAGGGAACTCCAACACTCCTCTCTCTGTCCTTCGTTTTCAAATACTTTGAAAGCTTCGAAAACAGTCAGTTGTTCTTCGTTCTGGCAACTTGCCATTTGCTGCCAGCTCACATCAGTTCATAGTCTTCCGAGGTATCCAGTGGCCCGTGTGGATTTGAGAGAGTTTGAAGCTCTAATGAAAGACCTTTGATATTTTGGGATATTTAAGAGACGTACAGAAATGGGTGAGTTAAAAGAGCTGTTGTCAGTTCCTGCAAAGCCCGCTTCATATTCTCAGTCATGAGATACCGTTTCACTAATTGATTATTGTCTGTCCATAACGCAGTCATGCTCTTAGTGCACAAAGAAGCAGTGTGGATGAAAAGCCCACCATTGTAAAGTATGCACTTAACTGCATATAGAAAGCTGGGAACTATAGTCAAATCTAAGATACGGGACTACTTTGAATGAAACTCATAAATTATAGCTGAGAATTTTTTCAGCTTAAGTAAACATGTTTACTACAGACGGTGAAAATTAATGGAAGCATTTTAAATGCCTCTCTTCACTCTTCCTTGGAAAGGTGGCAGGTGAGCTCTCCTTGAAAAGGTCAGGTGACTTTTCGTTACTTAAATCCACACCTCCAGCAATGAGGACCTGATCCCGCAAGTCCTGCAGAACTGCTCCTAGCTGGCAAGGTTATGTGAAGTGTTTGCCAGGCTAGTCCTTCAGCCAGAAGTCTAATAGCTGCGGTGGTCTTGAGCTCAGGAATGCAGGTGAAGGGATGAACGCCTTGCATTGTGCTGGTCGAGTTCCCGTAAGCTTATGTGCGTCCTTGTACATGAAGTGTGATTGCATAGCACAGTTGCCGCTTTTCTTGCCAACGCAAACCTTTGCTCCCTCTTCCACCCCCTACTCCCAAAACATGTCAGGGAGAGAACAGCGTTGGGGGCAAAGCAAGGATGATAGGCATTAATCTCTGACATATGCAACCGGTTTTGCTCAGAAGAAAATGCAACGCAGTCTGTGCTTGGTAGTATTACTTCGATACAGCCTTTGGGGGCAACAAACAGCTGCTTTTCCTTTTTAAAAAAAAAAGGGGGGGGGTTGGGAGAAGCGAGGAGACGGCTATCAGGATACTAAATGTCTAATGCAGTCATTTAAGCTAACACTGTCGAATGAATGTAAGGACACTTTATTTTTGGTTTGTTAACAATTTGCCGGTCAGCCAGGTTGATTATGAGAAAATGAGCCAATAATTTTACTGTGGGAAAGGTGGAGGACAATGGTGAATGGCAAAGTTTACCTGCTCATTACACTCCCCTGCAAACAACTCTTCCTAACAGCCTCATCTAGCTCACAAAAGCTTGTGTGTAATTGATGTGTAATAAATCAGAAGCATGCCTCAGCTCCCCAAACCGAAATCATCTTAAAAGTTTATGATAGGTATTGATGATTAAGCAAATGTTCTGAAAACTTAGTTGCACCTAAAATTAGAACTAAAAATGAGATGGGCAGAAAAAAATACTCTGGAGTACCTGCAGTTAACCTTTAAAAAAAGCATGTGGAGGACTAAAGCAAATCAGGTGAGCACTAGAGACTGGATATATGTATTCTCATACTGCTGTGCATCAACTCTGCAGCACGCCACGTCCTTGAGAGAAATTATGGCATGAAGCTGTTTACAGTCTATGCTGAGGGTGCTGATCCCAGCCCATCCTGTTTCCTACTTTCTCCCTTTGGCACCGTTAAGGTCCTTTCGCTGGCTGGTCCCAACAAAGCCCCGCTCCGCTCTTCATGCCTGGCCCCGCAGGGCCCCAGTCCCCCCCGGAAACCGATGGGGATCCCAGCTGCTCCCGACCTCCTTGCCCCAGCCCTTGCTCCCGGAGGTGTGGAGGCAGGGCTGTCTTCAGAGCTCTCGGAAACTTATGACAGATGACTTGTATCATCAGGACGCTGGCTACTCTGATGTTAAATATTTGTTTGCTCCTTTTCCTCCTGTCCCACTTCCTCACACACTGCAATATAATCAGGCAGCAGTCTTAGTTTATGCTTTAGTTTTTCTGGCTTCATTGAAAAAATTCAATGTCTTAAAAACAGCTGCTACTACTTAATGATCTTTTGGTAACTAAGGCTGATTTCTTTTGTTATGCTCTCTGACGATTAAATTTTGCTCTGGACTCTATTGCCTGAAGGAGGCTATTGTAAAACAAGATACTTAGAAATCAGCAGAAAGATGTTACAGCTAAAACAGAAAACCAAAACACTTTAACTCTAGCAGTGCTGCTGCCAATGAGTTCGAGAAAAGATCCTGAGATTATGCTAAAACCAGTCTGGCATTGTGGACTGATGGCTGACGAACTGCTTTCTAACAATGTACACAGCCTTGCAAAAGAGTAAAACTTTCATGACATGAGACGCTCCTTTGATGTTAGGCTTCAAATCCTGATTTGATCAAACAGGCTATCATGCAAATAACTAGATGCTAGTAAGCACTGCTATTGCTTTAGATAGTTAGGAGGGAAATACCAAGCTCAAGAATTTGCAGTCCCTTTTACAAGAAAGAGCCTGCATCTACCGAATACTGAAAAGCTCGATTAGGATTACAAAGGAAATTGCTACAAAGGATTAAAATAGGCCATCAGCAGTAATAACTCTCCCTCTGTTTGTTGTCTCGGAGTGTATTTGTGTTGGAGGAAAGATTGGTGTACTTCAGATAGCGGCAAGGAAGAGAGAGAGACGCTTCGAGAGATTTTTCCATGACCAGGTTAGCAAAAGGAAGTGGATGGGGACGGGGGAATGTGCTCCACGGAGCTGCAGGAAGTTGAAGCTGGAGGAAGGCAGCACAGCAACTACAGACTAGAGCTAAAGACTTTGAGTACAAACACTGACAGTAGTTTTTCGAGATGAAATTACCAAGGATTGCCAACTGACCCGGTCTTCAGGTCTCCCCTTGTTGAGGTGCTCCTGCGGCACCCGCTGGGGTTAGCCTGTCCCCAGGGATTGGCAGGCAGTGACCTTCATGGGGTATTCATTACAGAAGGCTTCCCCCTTGCTCAGGTCAGCTAGGAACTTACTGCATAGTTTGCACTGACTGTGGAACTAAAAGTTATCGCTGTTTTTACTGGTTATAAAAAGCTTTTGTTTAAAAAACAGCAAAAGGATACATACAGAATACCTGTTGTGTGCAAAGGAGCCAGAGGAGGACTGTAATGAAATTCTGTCTGGAACGATTGCAGCATTTTATCTTCTGTGGCCTCTGTTTCTTTGTTGCTTAGAATTATAACAGTGATCCAAGGGCCCAAAAAGGCAGAATCAAGCTAATTCCTCCACATCGGGGCTGATGAGAAAAGCCTTCCTTGTTAATTGAAAGTTTAAGCTCTTGCTTTGCAACTATGGCACTCGTTTCTAAGTAACTGAAAAAACTTGAATTCAAATCAGTCTTTACAGGAACTTGCCCACATGACCCTCTGTATCTCCCAGTGCAGAGCAACTCTGTATGTTTCCCTGATCCTGCTGACCTGCCTGAAATCCTCTCCTCCGATCTAGCCTGGTACCAGGAGACATGCTCATTTGACCTGAGATACCAACTGTGGGATTTATGAAACCACTTCTTTGAGGCTAACTGTCCCTGGAGAACCCTTCCACTCCCCACAGAGAGCAGCGTGTTACCAAATGATACCGGGGCTTGCACGTGACACCGCTTAGCCTTCATTTTACATTCCAGCTGAAACAGGGCATCAGCCATCGCCGGTCATTTCGCTCATACAGGTCACCACCGCAGATACAGATTCACAGGGGATTACACTAACCAATATCACAGAATCACAGAATCGTTTAGGTTGGAAAAGACCTTTATGATCATCCAGTCCAACCATTAACCTAACAAATATGTAACAATGTGCAAAATTTAGGAAATATATTTTGTAAGCACTTTACGTAATGTAACCTCTTTCTGTTAAAGGTACAGATTATAATATACAGAACCAGATTAATTAAGGCAAGTACTGCCAACATTATGTTTTAAGAGCAGATTCGCATTTCACACACAAAGACATGAAGATGGTAACTAGTGCGCTGGTTACGCTGAACAGTAACTCTCCTCGAAGGATTCAGGGTGGCCAGAGTCCCACCGCATCCCAGACTGACAGGGCTGGGAAACCCCAGCACCTTTTCCATCCCGGGGGAATGCAGCTTGCAAAATGCTATTGCCACCTTTGCGTCCCCTTTGGGCACCTGGTAGGCATTGTGTCTGCATCTATGCACGGTTCTTCATTTGAATACTCAGGGGACTTAGAACCTAACATGAGAAGTGGGAGGCTGTGTATCT
The DNA here is from genome assembly GCF_030463565.1 of Pelecanus crispus. Classification (NCBI taxonomy): domain Eukaryota; kingdom Metazoa; phylum Chordata; class Aves; order Pelecaniformes; family Pelecanidae; genus Pelecanus; species Pelecanus crispus. The sequence continues at coordinate 29,689,978 of NC_134646.1, forward strand.
GCCTCTTCAAATCGCAGCCCGCGTGTCTGCAGAACAGTGGCCACAGGCCACGCACCGTGTACAGCATGGCATGGCAAAGTGTAGAGCACATAGTACAAGATATAGGGTGGTTTTTTCTGACCAGAAGTTCAGGGATGAACTATTCATAGACGTTGTAAAAGAAATAGCTGTACTTTTAAGTTTTACATGAACTTTGTTGACTTGAGGTTTAGTGGGTTTTCAATAAGCAGACTGAAAAAAGGAGCAGCCGTAACATCTGTTGTTAACGTTTGTACTCATTTGTGGCCTTACCGTCATTTAGACTTAGTTTTAGGTACAACTACTTAAATAAGTGCAAAGCAATTTGTTACTTTATTTACACTTTCATTTGCATGTACTGTACATGGAAAAGAGGACCATAAAAGTTTGCATCCGTTGCAATGGACAGGAAAACTGGCACTGACTAGACCAGAGACCAGATTTTACAGAGAAACATTAGAGACTCTAGTAACATAGAGGTGCTACTTTCAATAACAGGAAAAGTAGTTAGTGGTGGTATTTTTTATATTGGTCATGCCCCAGTAACTCCCACAGTGCTCTTCTTTTGTAATACTGAATCCTTCATTGCTTGACAATGTTTATTTGCATTCTTTGTATTTTTTGCTCGAAGAGAAACTCTTCTGTGAGCCTTTTTTTAAAAAAAAAAAAAACCCAAACCCAAACCAAAACACCCCCATCACTTTAATTTTGAAGTCTAGTTTCTCTATTTCTCATCTTCTCAAAGGAAAAAAAAAAAAGATTTATAATATCTAAATGAAGAAAAGAAGACAGATAATATTAAGTACCTGACACCTCCAAAGAGCAAAGATCATCAGCTTTCTCTTTCAGTGTTATAGTTAGAAAGCACATTTGACAAACTTATGCTGTCAAATAGATCATCTGTTGGGAAGATTTACACAGTTCTCTCACTTGTTATCTTTCAGTCATGACAGAAAGCTTAGTTAAAGTCAAGTCACTGCAGATGACAAAGGAGGAACTATGTTTCTTCACTTAAAATCTTTGGTGATTTTGAAATGCACAAAGTATTTGCATTAGTTTCCTGCCCTGTACGATGTTGGTCCTGAATGCATATTCCAAAATCCCACTCATCTGTGTTGCTGCATTTCTGCCCACGACAATTTAGCATCTGAGCATTTGAGTCAAAGCCCAGGGAAGTCAAAATGACACTGCAAGGTCTCAGGTAAGAGGGATACTCCTAAAAGACACCCCATACCCAGAAAGGTACATCTGTTCATATCCCATATGATTCTGGTCCATGGTCAGCATCTGTCTTACAAGCAGAATTGCAAAATGCTTTACAGAGGGAAACTGAACCAGTAATGGATGGGCAGAAATCTCTTTCTTTCCTCAGTTCCACAGTCCTCACAGTTGGTTGTTTTTATTGTTTTCATTTCAACATTAGTTGTATTTGAGAGCTGTTGAGGAAGGAAGAAAATCTAGGCAAATCGCATGCTTATACTCTTTGTCCTACAGAAAGTTCTACATTCCTTTTTCTTTTATTCTTCACAATTTTAAAACAGAGCTAAGATTTTCTTTTTTTTTCTTGGTTACCTTTAGGGGTGAGGGAAAGGGATTATTTCTTAGCTTTAAATGGCATTTTAGCAATCCAGAAAAACAAACCTCTGTCATAATGAGGAGCAGTATCTTCACCTTGTAGTAGGCGATACAAGTAGCATAGCAAGATTATTGTTTTTGCAAGGGTAAACTCTAGTTCTGTAGTTCAGACATAAAATAGGAATCTTTCTAGATTAGAAGAAAAAGGAGTTACAGAAATGCATAATCCTTGTTACAGTTGACCTTTTCTTTCCTTGAGCTTATGGGTGTTTTCTCAAAAAGTAGAAATTCTTGTTCTTGCTGTGCATAGAGGAGATAAGGACAGTATCACAGGGGGAGGCAGTTGTGTTTTTCTACAAGGTAAGTTAGTATTTAAGGAGGGAGGGAAAGAACAGACAGACACTGCTTGGGGGGATGTTTTGCCCAGGGGAAGGAGAAAATGCACAGTATCACAGCTGAGATCAATTACACTGAAAAGACTAAGAAAAAGAGATGGAGAGAGTGTGGGGGGCATCCAAAGGTTGTAGAATGAAAATGCACCCACCAAGGGTGGGATGGCAAAGATCAGCATTCAGATTTGAAACTCCGGGGTTTTTCAGAGAAAGAAAGGCTGGGATGAGGGGTTTTTTTAATCATCATCTGATGAAATGTTTGTTTAATTGAGAAGAAAAGAAAAAAAGCAAATACAGGAAATCTTCCTGTGCCTGGGTTAAGAAAACCCTCGGAGCCACTAACACATTGAATAAATCCTGTTTTAGGCAGGTAATGACTTGAAACTCCCCGCTGAAAACAAAGGTGGTTCACAATGATGCATGACAGATGCAGAAGCAATGGGACTGTGAGGTGGCACAGTTATTCCAGTTTCAGGGACGATGGGAGTTTATCTAAGGATAAAGGAGGGAGGGATTCCCTGTGCAAGGTCAGTGTGGGGGAAGAGATCCGGGGGGGAGACCAGCTGTCTGTACTTACTAACCTCTAATCCAGGAGGAGGGCTTTGTTGTGCTGCTCCAGTACAGAACAGGTTAGAGTGAATGCTGATGAGGTACCGGCCATCTAGGAAGTCATTTTCTGTTTCACTGATTTTGGTTCTTGTTGTTTTGTTTTCCCCTCTCTTTGTATGTAAAACAAGCGTTCAAGGAGTTCCTGAACAGAGGTCGCCCTGCTCCTCTGTAATAGTGGCATTGCGAGCAACGCGGCTGCTGCTGGCCCAAGGGCTCGCCAGCACTTCACAAAAAGCCCCGATAGTACATGAATTCAGATCTTCACCAGATAGATAATTTTATGTGGTCCAGAGAAGAATAGGCCTTTGTCAGAATGAGATGATAGCTGACTTTGGGGCGGGGGGAGGAGGGAGTTTTCTCAATTTCTGTGTATTTCTATTCAGCTGCTGCAGAAACATCCCCATCTGCTTTGAATCTACATTTTAATTCCAAACCCTAGCAAGAAATGAAGCAAGCTGGCTTGCCCTGCCTGGCAAAGTACACACATAGCAAGTTGCTGAGCTGAAAGCTGTTCCAAAATCCAAGAATGTAACAAACTTAAAAACCAAGTTACCTGGCTTTGTGCTATGTTTAACCGTAAAATGATGATGATAATCAGAAAATTAATTTAATCAGTCTGTCCTTTAAATGTTGTCACTTATTCAAGAGTATGTGCTTTCTTTGCTATCTGCTCTGCCAGGACCATTTGGTTTAAGGAAGTGACACAGTAAATAAGAAAACCCAAACCCATTTCATTTCTCTGGTGAAAGAAGGCAATAGAGGTTTGCCTGCTCTCCTGCATGATTAATGGGCAGTGACACAGAGGGTGCAAATTAAATTGTTGATTACCCTCATTTGTAACATCTATACCTGAATTCATGTAGTATGATGTGATTTTTGCCACTAACAGTAGAATCTTGCATATTTATTTTTATATATATATGAATGCTCAAGGGCTTATTTTAGCTTTACGATCTGCACAGTTTTTTGCTTGCCTTTCCTAGTGCAGGAAATTTTATCCCTAACTGTCAACAGGTGTCAGAAACAGAAGCAGCTGGAGCCAGAGCTGAACAACATTTCTGTTCTGATCTGATAAACTTGCAAATAAACCACATGTAACTTCTGTTATGGACGCCCAACAAAAGCTAATCGTGATGCAGACCCGAAGTTAATTTCTGTGCCTGTTTCACAAGGTGTAATGGGGACAGTGAGTGATATACAGACTAACTTGCAGGCTGATAAGAAGCAGAGCTGCCTCTTAAATTGCTCCTGGCTGAAAGGAATCGTAGAAATGCAAGTTATTTACATTGCATTCTACAGAGAGTATAATTTAAGGGAATTTTTTTTATGATGGAAAGAAAATGGACAAGCGAAACTGATGAAGCAAACTTAAGCTGTTGTGAGAAAAGACAGAAGAGGGTTTACTGTGAGCTGAAAGGGAAAAGAATTGAAAGATGCCCATTCAAATGCTTCATCTGCCTGCTAATTTTAATTAAGACTCCTCCTTTGTAACTATGCCACAGAGCCTGAGTCTTTAAAAAAAAAAAAAAAAAAAGAGTTGTCACTAGGCAGATTTCTGAGAGTCTCCTGATTGAATCATCATTTTAATCTCTTCACTGCCACCCTCCTCTCCTGAGCAGAAGCTACCAGCTGCATTATCTGACAATTAACATGGTGAAAAATGCTACTGCACTCCTCAGGGAGTTTCAGCGATGCAAAACACTGTTTTGCTGTGTGACAAAACCACCAAAACCTGTAAAATATCCCATGTGGTAAAATATCCCATGTTTTCTAAAGCCTGGATGCACACCTTGTTTTCACCAGGAAAAAATACTCTTCATGAACTTTTTCTGAAGCAAAAAATGTTCCTTCCTCCCCCTGCCCAGTATCCCCTCCAAGTTCAGAGAACTTGATAAATACAGTGGTCTTTGCAAAGCAGTACTGGTCAGTGACAAAAACTGCTGGCTGGGTTTGCATGTCTTTGCTCAGTGACCTTGTACTTTCTCAGATCCTTCCTTGTCTTACTGCTTCATGTTTCACCTCTCTTCCTTAACACAGCACTAGAAACAGCTCCTTGCTCCGTGCCTGGTGGGGTCCCAGCCCGCTCTTCTGCACCGCCCCACTCCAATCCCACAGAAGCCAAGCCAGGTTTATTGAACCGGGTCACTGGTCCCAGTTAGACACCACCCACTGTACCAGTCTCCTCTCCTAGCAACACAAAAAGGAGCCGGGTGGGGAGGATATTAAAAAAAGCGAACAAATCCTTTCTGCGTCTTCTCCCTCTGCCACCTTTGTAAGCCACAGATCAGCTCAAGCAAGGTCTGCCCACAGGGACACGCTAATTGAGATGCTGTTTGGCAGCAGACTCCGTCCTTGCACAAATGTTCACAAAATGACTAATTAAAAACAAGCCTCTTGCCCTGCTTCCTTCCCTCGACAAGTTAACATAGGCATGTTTTTCCTTTCATTATTTTATGGACAACAATAACGAACACACTAAGGAAAGAGCACTTCAGGAACAGTTTTGTCTGAATAAAATATCCAGGGTGATTGTCCCTTTCTTCCCCCACACCCTGATGGCTGCCTGCCTTGCTGGGAAGGTACAAACCAGGAGGAAGTCGTGCAAGAGGGGGCGTACGGGGAAAGGTGGGTTGTTCCAGGCAGCTTTTAGTTATAGTGAAAAAGGAGGAAATATGCTTAAGCATAAGAGTTTGGTTTCTGTTGTCGCAAAAGTACTTTGGGTATTCGATGTGAGAACAAACAGATTTTCTGTGAAGCCAAGAAGGTTAGGTCTCGGTGAGGAAACCCTTCGGGTTCTGCTGCTCAGCTGAGCGTCTGTCCTCCCACGGCCTTGCTTGGAAACCAGAAGGCACCAAGTAGGAGCGCAGAGCGCTGCGTTACTCCAAAAAGCACACATGATGCCAAATGGGCAGAGCTCTTAACTACATCATAGATAATCATGGTGTAATCACGGAAACATGCAAGGAATGGGAGTAGCTTTAATTCAGGAAAAATAGCTAACCGGGTTGTGTAATGGGGAAAACCAGCAAATGCAGGAGCGGGACGCAATGGTGAGGTGACTGCTGCAAAGCGGGCGACAGAGCGATTTCCACATTGATCGGAGATCATGAAGCAACAGGCTGGATTTTTATCTAGCTGTTGTACGTGACTAACACGAGCTCTGCGTACATGAAACGTTGAGGAACTGCTTTCACTGTTACTCCGTTGCATGTGTGTTCATTGTTGTCTAAACTTGGGAATAATTGCTGTGAAACTTTCAAGCGTGTAAGAGTTTTTTCCTGTAGGCGGAGTGGACAAATCCCCAAGGGAGAAAGGAGTTGGCTCCTTGTGAGGACCTTGATCTCTAGGCTTGGGAGAGGACACAGCTTTGCTGTGCTGGAAAAAGCTGCATGCGCATCCACGTGCTTTGGAGACAGCCTCCTTGCTGGGCCTGAGCCAGCTGCCCGATAGGAACATGCTGAGGAAGCAGCTCTCCGCTTCACACGCAGCCCGGCCGCTGGTTGAGTGCCTGCAATGCACAGGGACACGCAGGGGAAGCCGTGTTTATTCCTGCCGAGGCGGGGAAGGGACGACGGTGTGGCACAGGGCTCACCCTCCGGGTGGCTGGTGGACGTTGCTCTTCCCAGCAACTGCTCAGGAAACCTTAAGAAAACTCGAGGACGAGACTGAAGAAGCGAGCAAAAGATGGGCCAAAACGTGCAATGGTGTTTAAGCATACAGACATGCAGATGGGCACCTCCTGGGGATTTACAAAATCATTTTTGTAGTTAATGTAATTAGAAACTTCATGGGAATTACAGAAGTACCTATCTGACTCTCTAGACATCTAAATGCCTCTGGAGAGACGGTCCTTGGGGCCTGTTTCACCAGAAGTGTGAAAGTGTGCAGTTTTGGTGACCACAGCACGCACGGATCAGATGCTTGCGAACACAACTCTCCTGCAAGGCACCTGAGCTCCGCTGCGTACTGCTGGTGTTTTGGTAGCCAACTCTCCGAAATGCCTGCCTCTGGCATTCGATCAGCAGTCCCGTATGTAGTTTGTGGAACTGCCACTGCCCTCTGCAAGATCCTGTCGATATGTGGATGGTCGCCAGAATCAGCCTTACGAAGCTGAGGTCAGTGTTATGCAAAAAAAAAAGTGGAGTAGCAATTCCACCGTTGAGCCGTGATACCTGACCTCCCTTGCTAAGCAGGTAAATGAACTCAGTTACAAGGAAAAGCCAAATGCTGCAGGAAGTAGGGCTCATATTTCCCTATGTAAAACCACCTTCCCCTTATGTTAGCACCAAAGCCTCAACACAGAAAGACAAAGTAGCTTGATTTACAGGCACAAAAATCTGTTTTCCTCTGAAACAGTTAAGTACATTTTTGTTCAGAGTAAGGAGAGGGCAGGGAGTGAAAGGAGTGTTCTTTACATATTGGGTTTTTATTTATATAAACTATGCAGAACACCTTGATGATCTTTGGGATACACAGAGCTATATATAGAAATGTGAGTAACTGTATTAGTGAGCGTGACGCTGTGTGCAAGCCAGAATATTCCCAAGTGTTTTCAGCCATGTGCTTTCCTTCCTCCCTCTAGCCTTGCATAGGTTATCCTAAATCACTTCAGCATTATCTAAAATAATTTTTTCTTGCCTTTTATGGTAGTTATTTCTGTATGAATACTATGTAGCCTGAGACTTCCTCAAAACCTCCCAGTTTGTCTCACAGTTTCTACTGAATAAAGACCTTTATTAGGATCTGGTAAAGCTCTACCTCCATGCCATTGGAGCATGTTATTCTGCAGTGAGCAGGTTATATAAAAAACTCATCATTGGAGAAGTGCTATGATGTGAGAGGGAGTAGATCAATAACCCCAACAGGCTGATGATTCCTCCAGAATTTGTACATACCTGTTGTTATCCTGAATTACTTACAGAGCTTTTTAGACCTGAACACTAACCTAAGAAATAATGTCTTTCCAGGATATGTAATCAGACATGGGGGTTCAGTACTGTTACTTGTATTTTGAGGTTTAAGAACACAATGCTGTGAACTAGGATTTGTTACTCCTGAGCTGAAGGGCAAATGCTAAATGATTCTGACCAGAGTGGGAACTTCCTGATTTGGGACCCATGTCATGCTTTTCAGGCGGGTAGTTCTTGGGAGCAGCAAGCCTCAGGAAGCCTGAGAGTCCCATGGGTTTGCTTTTCTTGGGTGACTGAGTTTCAGCAGAAGCTTTTCCTGTGGCTGGAACATGTATAAGGGCTCTCTTTCATAAGGGTTCTCTGGCGTTTAATAACATGTGAAGTTATGCATTTGTTGTTCCCTCACTTGGGATGTTTAGAGGGTTTTTCTCCTTTACCCAGCTTCCGATCTTCACAACAATTGGAGCACTAAATCTATCACACATGGCTGAAACTAGCCAGTTGACTCAGACTCTCTTTGTGGGGGATGGACAGGCGCATATGCATGGTATCATCACGTATTATTCATTTTGCTGGGAAACTAATATATATTTTTCTAGTTACAAGAGGGATGTATGACGGCGGTAGCTTCTGGTAGTGAGCAGAATGGTCACTGGTATTAATGGGTAAGGGAAACCCATTCAAACCAAAGAGCAGAATGCTGTCAGACATACCACCTTAACCATGAGTCAGAGGACACCAGGGAACACTATCTTTAAGAACTGCAAGTGGAGAGGAGACAACAAAGAAGGGTAATTTTTATACAAGCCTGGACAGTAGTTGACTTCTGGACCCTGCAAGGTCAGTGGGGATTATTTGAGGAGCTCCTCTGGAGGCAGCTGGAACAGGTTCATGGAAGACACTCACTGTTTGGGTTCACAGAGAGAGGTGAGAAGGTAAGAAGGAAAACCAAGCAAGCCTTTTTCAAGCAATAGACTCACTGCAATTTGGGACTGGCTAGAGGATACTTTGGATTGATAGCTTTCTTGTCTTCTATAGAGAGAAGCTTGGTAACTGATGTTTTGGGGAAAGCAAATCAGAAGTGTTTGACAGTGCACCCAGAGCAGTGCTTCAGAAAGGGGCAGGGCAGAGAGGTGGTGCAGTTTAGAAAAATTCTGGATTGTTGTAATGCATGTTAAGTCATGCAACTGCAGGATAGGAATTTTGTGCCAGTCAACAAGTTTTCCCAGAGAACAATTTCACACACGTTAAAGCGACAAACATGTGAATGGCTGGAGAGCCTCAGAACCAAAAGGGACTGGAAGCTGGGAGTGTATTAGAGGAAGTCCCTTCCTAATTTTTAATTTAGGAAGGGAACTGTTTCACAAACAGTTGAAGGTAGTTACGAAGTTTGGTGGCAGGAACTGAAAAGAGTAGTTTGAAGGATGTGAAGGGAAGCAGGGTAGTCACACAAGCAGAAGATGTGTAGGTGCTTTGGGAGCAAGCAAGGTGCAAAGAATTCAGTAAGGAGAGTGCTCTGTGTGTTCAGATACGGATGCAGACCTTGGTCAGATTAGAGAAATCAGATGTCTGGCCTTCTTTGGGCATGGGAAAAAAAACAGTGAGATAAAAGGAAGGATCTTACAGGAGGGCAAGAATAGATGAGTGAGAATGTGAAATGGGGAAGACTAGATATGAAAAAAGAGGTTCTGGATACAGTGGAAGAAAAAGCTTACTAAAGCAGGTTTTGAAATAAAGCAGTGATACTTTTCAGCTTGTAGAAAGTGAACAGAGCAAGCAAGAGGTGAAACAAAGTTTATATAGCCAAGAAAGGACAAGATAAAGAAATAAGACTTTCTGTTTTCTTCCTTTTAAAGTCATGCCACTAACAAAATTGTGAGGTTTGCCTTCCTGTGAATGAAGACTGTTACTCTCACCTACTCCTACAGCTAGCGTGGTGTGACCAAATGGCAACGGTGATGGACATGATGAGAGAAAGGTCTCTAGTGACTACAGAGGCAAAAAAGAGGATGAATTTACCCATCTAGCTAGTTTGTAATAGCTGCTATGAACATCCCATTCAAAACGATCAAATGGCTTATACGATACCTTTCCTGTCACCCATGGAACTGAATCTGTGTCATGGAGTAAGGTCACTACACTGTCAGCTGGGTGACAAACCTGGTTTGAGCATTGACTCAGGATTGCAGGCCATGGGCCTCCGGCCAAGGGATGTCGAGCGTGCCACAGAGGTGACGCGCGTACTCCCGGCGGAAGGCTTCCAGCCGATCGGCACGCCGCCACGCCATCCCCATGCCAATTCATGGAAAGGCAACCGTGCCGCCTCTGAAGGGAGCGACTCGTCTGGCTGTCCAGATGGATGTGGCGCTGTGCTGGCAGCAGTGAAAACCTGGCGGAGAGGAGGAAGGGAGTCTGTTGGGTAGTTGTTGGTTGTTCGTGACCAGCTTTCTAAGGAGCCTGAACACTTGCCGAAGATGTCCTGTTCACTTTGGCCAAAAAAACATCTGGTAATTTTGCAAGAAACAGAAGAGACAAGGGCAGACGTTGCACTTCTGTAGATTGGGGTAGCTCCACTGATTTCAGCAGAGCCATACTGGTTGAGTTTTGGCTCAAGGTCTGAACAATGGCATCAGCACAATGAGACTGTGTTACCTACGCTGCTGTGAAACGGTACCGTTCCAGATATTTCTGGTATAACATAGATGTAAGCCTGTCCCCTCATGCGTTACTGCTAAGATATGTTGGTGCTGAGAGTTTGTTTGGGGTTTCAGTGTCGGTTTGAACAGGTAGCAACCTTGTTGCTGCAGTTTAATCCTTCAAACAATGCCATGACAACTGCACCGCATGGTGCCTGCCAGGTTCAAGCAAGGACATAGTGGAGTGCACGTCAACAGTGGAGCTGCAAATGAGGTAATGTGTTATCAGCAGACAGGTCAGGGCTCTATGTATCAACTCCTAGAGCACAGAGTGACTAAAAATAACTTTCTATTGCAAGTACCCATTTCCCGAAGAAGGAAATGCCCTTATTTAACACCTTCCACCCCAAACAAACCTGGAATGACTTATCACACAGTTCCTGCATCCCTTGATATCCCAGTGGTCTAGCTGGATGGCTGGCTCAAGTGCTCTGCTTTCACCTCCAGAAGGTGACCAGAAGTCAAGAGTAATATCAAGACCTGAGCAATCCTAGCCACATCCCCATCACCTGACCATCACCATGGGTAATATTACAGTTAGGCACCAGCCTCTCTCAGGAATGTGAGTGTCTGGAGCAAGTGTGGGACTGAACTACTCCTCATGCCTTTTGAGGCACACATCATCAGATCAGGATCTGGACTACTAAATAATCTCACACGTCAATTTCCCACTTGGGTCTGAACTGTGAACAGAGAAGCCTTTGGCTTCTGTTATTAAGCCAGACTTTATACCTGTACACAGACACCAGAGACATCCCATGCAAATAAAATTTCTATCCTTTAAATAAATAAATAAATAATCACTATTCATCTGTACCTTGTCATGTGCCATAAAAGGTTTATTTTATCCACTAAACTGCAGTGGATGTTTTGGGCCTTGCCACATATGAAGAGGTCTACAGCACAACACTTCAGTGCGAAGGGTGTGAATCTGTTCTCCCTAGCACTATGGAGCGGCATGGGTTTAAGTCAAGGCGAGAACCGAGGTCCGGTTTCTCATGAACATCGGGCAAAAAAAGTTTCAAACCTAGGTACTCTAATCGTATTTATGCATCTTCACAAAAAATGTTTATCTGATTTCTGCTGGCAGCATGTTTCACTACCTCGTCCGACAGCTCTGATGCTTTTACTACTGGCCAGGCAATTTCTGTTCCCCCTGCCCATCTAATGATTACTTTTCCAGATGTTTACATTAGTAAGCCATGGAGTATGCTAATCCTATCTAATGAGAGTGCCAGATTTACAACTGTGCCGCTGCAGGCCAGTGCAATCTTCTGAAGATATTACTGCTTTGAGAAGCCACAATAGAGGGCAAAAATCCACAATAAATAAATAAATAATGCAAGCCTCAAACACTACTTGCATTAAAGAAGGGGAGGGATCCTCTTAAACGAAAAAGCAAAAGCATTTTGAAAAGGCACGTACTAATAGATACACCAGAAACAAGCTTCCTCTGAAGTAAATAATCCACGACACATCTCCTAGTGACCAAAAACGCAAGTGTTTTATTAACACACATAAAGCGATGAGCTTAAGCGGGGCCATTGGATCAGGCAGGCCAAAACTCCTCTGCATTTGCATTAATTGACTCAGGACTGGGCTTTTTTTTGCCTGACTACAGACAGTGCACAGAGTATAAAAAGGACAACTGAGCACCACTGCTGAGCATGTCTCTTCCCATGTTGCACACCCTGGCAACAAATCAATTTTGTCTTTTGCTGTGAGACTCTCTCTCCCCCCCGCTCCCCGCCAGCTCAAAATTACTCTCCCAGAATCCTCTAGAGCAACTTCCCCCCCCCCCCCCCCAGTTCATCCTTCCAGTTGCCACTTTAGTAAATAGCATATAGCAAGCAATAACTTTATTTTTTCCATTCCTTCTAAAGGTTAACTATAGGTGAATGTTTTATTCTTTATAACAAGTAATTGACATGCATGAGCCAACTTTCTGTTCAGAACATAATTTGTATTCTTGAGAGATCTGTGCGTATTCTTGTTCATATTGCTTCTTCCCTGAAGGGATCTGGGAGGGGGAGGAGAGGGAGAAGCTTTTAACGTCTGGCTCACAAAAGTTACAGAGAAAGATCTAGGCTTTCAGCTCCATCAGATAAATGGTAATGTAACTGCACAATGTACAGTACAGTGGCACGTACTGATAGGAAAAGAACAGAGTAAATAATGGGGAGGGAGAAGGGAAGTCAGCAGGCAGAGAAAAGAGAATACTCAGCATCCAGACAAGCTTGCTGCTAAAATACAAATCATCAGAAACTTTGATCCCAAAGGTTGGTGGGCTTACCTCCCTCATTACAGGCATAATTCAGGTGGGATTTTAATGGGAGCTTTCGAATGAAAAGTCAATGCAGTTCTTCATACCCTTGCACTTGGGCAGCATTTGCTTAATCAAACTTAATGATTTGATCCCAAGATCACTGAAATCAGATTTGTTTCAGTCACTTCAGTGGGTTTAGGATTAAGTTTGAAAAAGCACCATTTTTATGGGGGTGTAGTGGGGGTGTTTAAGGAGTGTGCTCTTTTTTTTTTTAATAAATCAAGAGTCTTCTTATGTGGTTACCTCTTCTTGTGAGAAGGTCTTTTCAGAATTTATGTATAAAAAGAGTGTCAGCACATATGCAATGCCTGTAATTTAGAACATAGCTCACAGGTTGTGGTCTCCTCGGTCAGGCTGGTAGGTGTGGTGGTACAGCTGTATAATCATTGCAATGCCATAATCTGTCAGCTGCCACTCCAGGCCTTTAATTTTACCACACAATGGTGAATTTTTATTTTGTAGTAAGGATCTTCAACCCCCGTACATACATTTTTTTCAAGATTAAACAAATGTAAGACCTGCTTTAGCAAACACAGAATGTATTGCAAAATTAATGTGAAATTGCATTTAAAGACTTGATATTCACGCTTTCACCTACAAGGGTAGGTCCTGCCTCTCAGAAGTGACCTCCTTAGCTTATAGCATTCAAATCTGTAATTTTAGAAGAGTGAACAGTGTATTTTTCCTCAAGAAAATATAACTTAAAGTCAGAACTGGGACAGGATTATATATTAGTTGCATATTATTGTGGCAACTTATGAGACTTAACTAGTGGACTCTTCATGCTACTTAGGTTACAGTATCCTCTTGTAGCCCCTGACTTGCAGTTGCCTGCTGCACCCACTAACAAGTATTCTCCACAGACAGATCCCAGTTGTCTAGTAAAAAAATTACTCTAAATACTAAGTAACTAAGACAACTTACCCAAACACAGCCACCTATCTTGTATAATGAAAGTCTGAAAGAGCACCACGAGGTTATTGTTTCCACTCACACTTTCTTTCAAACAGGTGTGCAAAAAGAACATATCAGAGAGATTTAAATAGAAGGTTAAGCAGACTGTAAATTTCCATCTACACTTGGTCTAATTAAAGCTATGAACATACTTGAGACTGAGAATTTTGTTTAGAGTAATCCCTTTATCAAAACTGTCATATGCCAGGAAATGTTAGAAGCAGAGTTTTTTATTCCCCATGTTCTTGAGCTACTGTGTCTGCCATTTAAATATCAACATTTCTCAACAGCTTTCAGTTTAACCCACAGAGGTTTCCCACAGTAACTACTGGCTGACTTATGAGCCCCTTACTCATAGTGGAGATTAGTTAATTCCACAAATAGCTCCAGTGACTGCAATGGGATCACATTTAATTATGACTGCATCAACATAAAAGATTTCCAGCCCTTTAGCACTAACGCAGATAGTGCTATGAGATAATCGCAACAGCAGTACTCCCAGAGGTTGTGATCACCAGACTTTTTTGCTGTTTCTACTCGTGTGAACGATAAGCCACTGTACCACAGACAAGTGGCAAAATGTTACTATTGCAAGCTGTGCTAAGCCTGGGTTTTTCCATTGTCATCTTCCTACAAAGAGCTCTCTGCCTCTTCTGACTTTTGTATTCTACCATAAAAGCAGTATTTTAAGCTCTAGGGTGCAAGGATTTTCTCAACTTCACACTGTCTCACTTAGTGGGGTCCTGAGTTTTTGTACCTCTACCCAGTATTTGCACTTACAAATAATTAACAGATTATACAGGAAAAAATATTTATGTGCTATTTATGTACCACAGCAATGTCTTCAGGCCTCAGCTGAGCTAGGGACCTCCTTCTGTTAGACACTGTAAGGATATATAATGTGCTTTTGATTCCTCTCACTGTTATCTGTTTCTTCCCAAAGGACTACATTGTGAGTTTCTTACATAGATGCAGTTAAAACCACATGTGATCTCACTGCAGTCAATGACATTATTTGTAAGATTAACTAATCATCACTGTGGAAAAGCGCTTGTGTTCAGGTCTACAGTTAACGAAGGGAAAAGGGGAAAAAAGCTTTTCAACGCAGGGACTACAACCCTACACAGAGCAGCAGTCAAAAGCTAGGACTGGAAACAGGCACTCACACATCAAGCAAGCCCTCCTGAGGCCACGGAGTAGGTCCAGGGCTAAATCTACATATAGACCACAGGGTTACCCATTCCCCTAGGGCTCCTTTTGCTGGTGTCCCAGGGACAGATTTCCCTGCTAAGTTTTTGCCTGCATGCTACAAAGCTTTCTTTTTTGAGAACTGCTATGTAATAACCTAAAATAGCTTGCCCCATCCATCCTGAGTGCAGCTGGGCAGAGTTCCTTCATAATATCTGTCATGCCTAAAAATATTCCTGTTATGAAAATAGAGACAGAGATACTATGTCTGTTTTTGTGTGCTGTGCCTGTGTGTTTAGTGTACGTGTAAGTACGTGTGGAGTAAGTCTGAGAGCAAGCTTCTTCATCCACAGAGCGTGAATGTTGCACTGAAGAATTATCTAAAATAGTGAGCTTCACGAATAAGGGCTTGATATTGTTTCGGAGTATTTGTCTATAGCTCTACTGCTGCGCTATAAATACACCTAAACCAAAGCAGACAATATGTAAAGCAGGGCAGGGAATACCTCTGACTTCTAGACTTGCAAAGCTGTGGGCAGTGCTGCTCACTGTAATACTTCGCAGGGGTGAGAGAGAGAAAAATACAACCAGAAATGAGGCAGCCTAAGTCTCACGAGTGAGATGAGGTATAATACCTGAATGTTTCCAAGGAAAGAAACTAAAGGACAGTGCAAAGTAGGCAAGATGTACTTTGACTGGTGCATAGAGGATGGTAGTGGTGAGGACCCATAGTGACAAAGCAGAAAGGTGGGAGGCCTTTTAGATCATATGTGGTTTTCCTCCTCTGAAAGTTTTAAGTCATAGAAAAAGCCCGTAGAGGAATCAGATATGACCATACAGAAACAGGAACCAATGAAACAAATTAAGTCTCGGGGTAGAGGAAAACCCTATTAGTTGAGTGTTTCTCACAGCTTTTTTCCCCTCTTTCTTTTTATTTAAATGATGATGTGTTCAGCTTCATAAAAGAGGCAAACCGTGCAACTGGGCCTGCCCAGCTTAGGTGTTTTAAAGTGCGAAGGGAAGCAAAAACATGCAAGCACAAACACCTGCTGAGTTTAGGAGAACAGAAAGAGACAAGAGAAAGGATGAAGCAAAGAAAATGCCCAGGTTGTCTCCAGTTCCCTCTGAACCTAGTCCAGGTCAGCACTGTTGCTAGCTATACTGCACAATACGAGTTCCAGCAGGATGCCCAGATTTTATGAAAGGATGGGTATTTCTCTAAAGTGCTATCTTTAAATCGGGTTACTGTTGCTTTGAAACCTTCTTTGCTTCATAGTTTCTATTGTCCTACAACTAACATCTCCATGTACTCGTCCTGTGTGACTGCTGAAAACTACTTCTTAGTTCCCTGGAGGGAGACACACAGGCAGATGAGACAGCACTTTCCTGCCCAGTTCTGCACAGGAGAACCAGTAACCCTTCCAAAAAGGCTGCCATCTACCCCCCTGCATATCCTGATTTAGTGCAAACTCATATTCATATATATAATTAACATTTTTAAAGGATTTCTAAAGTCTGTGTCATAGCCTATAAAATTCTTTGGCACATGCAGAGGAATTTAGGTACTTTCAGGTTAAAAGAGTTTTGGCAGAACAAAGAAAACTAGAAGCAGTAATAAAAAGCCCAAATCCCTGAAAGTCCACGATGTGTCCTTCCGCGTGCATTAGGCTGCAACAAGTGTGTTGATAGGCAACTTTAGATATGCAATGATGAAGTAAACAAAAAGCCTGAGGATTGCAAAGTAAATATTTGGGTGTATTAGCTAACTGTTAGTGGGTGTTTTGTGCTTTTAAATTTGTTTGTATGAATGTTTGAGTCCAACTCACCTTCCAAAAAAAGATAACTGAAATGATCTGTCTCCTGCCCACAGTCATCTCCCTCCATCAATACTTTTGCTTATCTCTCTTCTCATGTTTCATGTTGTTTCAAGCAGCTCTTTAGCGAGCCACAAAAATGTTAGCTATCCAGCTAGGTTTAAGTGGACCCCAGCTGAAGTAAATACTCCACACAGGCATACTATCTTTCTTTTCCATTTCTTGGTTAGTCCTCTTTGGGCCTGCTACATGTAGATAGAGAGTCTTTACAATGTTTAGTGAAGAGAGCATGCATTACAGAAACTATTGCTTTCACAGCGCTGTGTTTCTATAGTAACCATCTTATTAAAGCACTGCAGCCATCTGCTTTAAATATTAACTTCACAAGACCATCAGGACTAGCTTAAAACAATATCACATGCTCATTAAATATTAAAACTAGAAACAAAAGGAGACAACTACAGGAGAGAGCTTTTTCCTGTTCCTTCAATCTAATCTTTAAAAAAAACCCCAACACTGGTTTGCTCTTTTTAGATAATTTAACAGTTCATGCCACTGCTTTAGAAAGAACTGTTTAAGTGACCACACTAGCTGCTGGTGGCATAAACTACAACTTTCTGGGTGTTGCAAAAAGAAACAAATGAAGAAAACAGCTTCCTGGGGAGGGTGGTCGATTTGTATAAGCTCCTCCTAATAACAGATTTTCTTGACCCTGTTTTCACAGCAGACCTCTCAGACATACCGTGGCAAAGTCTTTAGAGAAGGGAGCACACAGGGGAACGGCCAGCAGCAGCTGGGAAGTGCCACGCTGGAGCAAACAACTGTGTGTTTTTATCACAGTCTGCTAAAGGGCAGATGCCTCAGAGAAAGGTATAAACACTCAGTAATGCATTCAGCCAACCTCCAGCTTACAGCCAAAACAAGGAGACTTAAAACCCCCCCTAGATTGTATCCTAAGGAGCAGGAGCCTAGATGTTGTCCTAATTCACAGAAATGCCTGCTACTTACAAAAGAACCTGCATCAGCCACAGGTTGTGACAGCAAGGTCCTTAGATTAAACACACCCAACCATTCAGCAATTTGAAATATGTTGGCTGTTACTTCTTCAAATGCTCTCTTTCTTCAAACTGTGCTAAAGAGCTGAAGGTAAGCTCCTGAAAGCCCTTTTCTGCCTTTAACACACAGCATCTAGCTCACCCTCCAACGTTATTTCCACTGTGCTCTGCTTCCTGCTCCCTTGTTTTGTGCTGCCCATTTTGAGGCCCTGACCCAGCACAGGCTACTGTATTTGGAGTCAGAATAGATGGGAACGCTCATAACTTGCAAATTTCATCTGAGAATTTCACTGGAACAAGAGGAGATTTCAGACCTTCCCATGGCAAAAACCACGCACCTCTGGCACTGTAGCTCAAGAGAAATCTTTTCTAGTGTTTTGGGTTCTCTGAAACACGCTTCTGTCTCCATCCACTATAGCTTAACAAAACCATACATACTACTAAGATTAGGTACTGTACTGCATCTGTTTTTCGCCACTTCTCTTTACTGCCACATTGAGCAAGTGCCTACACTAAGCAGTTTATGATACTGTCCAGATCGTCTTCTGCGGGAGACAACTCTTTGCATTATGCATGGAATAGCAGCAGCGTGCCCAGGTAACGCAGACACGGTCCTTGTCCAAGAACTTCACAGTCTAGTGGATCACCAGACCCTCACAAAAATGCAATTACTTATTTTAAGATTCCCCCAGTATGCATTTCCTCCTCCTTGATGACACCAACTTCTCTGTTTTCACACACTAGCTTTTTTTCTGAAGTTCTTCTGGGGTTTCTCGTATTGGTAACCCAAGGGCAATGTCTCAAAAGGCAGGAACAATCGTGAGCACAAACACTGAATGAGGAACAGCAGTTCCCGGAGTTACAGTGAATATCAAGCTGAACAGTTGATGTTAATCCTTTTGAGAAAAAAGGCAATTTTTGCACAGGCTATAGTCCTATTTGTGTGGCTTTGTCAGGCATTAAGTTACCTTTCTTCTCAGCCTTGGCAAGGCCTCAGCTGGAATGCTCTATCTGTCCAAAAAGAAAAAAGTTGATCAAAACAAGAAGACTTGGAAGAATACAGAATCTCCACTAGCAGAGGTCTTCTAGAGCAGATTATCCAAGTATTTGTCAAAAGTGACAGTTATGATTTATCTGGCTTGGGAGAAGAAGATGGATTAAATTGTCTCTTCCATGACTATTTCATACAACTTTTAGGAACAACTTGTCCGGTTTTCTCACTGCTGTGCACTGGTACAGGGAAACTCATTTTAGTATATCCTGGTGAGAATTTTTCCTGGATTAGGGTGCAAGCGAATTTGCACAGGCCATAAGGGACTCACAAAGGGAAGAAGCTGACCACTCTTCCCCCCCAAAATTAAACAAACCCCAGTTTTCCACATCAAAACTTTACGCCAGAGCACGACATCCTTTTACATGGAGTTTCATGCTATTTGCCATGCTTGAGACACACATTCTCGACACACTCATGGACCTACAGCAAGGAAAAATAATTAGGGGAAAAAAAAAAAGCTGCCAGGATAGTGGAACATGAGTAGAAGAGAAGGCCTGATTTTGCTGTTTGTGGTGTATCTCTATTGAATTCATAAATCAGGGTTTCTGCTGTTTGCCTGTTACTTAATAAAGGCTGTTTTCTTTCGTTGATGTATAATTTGGCTTCTAGAAATGGGCGTTTCATCATATTTTGAAGCTTTGGAGGTTGGCCCTGGCCAAAGGCAAGCTAGTGGGCAAAGCACAGTAGCGCTTCTTGTAGTACTGAAAGACATGGGAAGAAACATTAGCACCTCAGTGGTTTAATCCTGTGAACACGAAGAAGAGCCATTGCTGGCACGGCTCAGCCAACTTTTTTTTTTTTTTTTTTTTTAAACTTACGCTGTAACATGGGATTTTCTTGCTTTCCTAAGAACACCTCTGGGCATTTTTCCCCATACATTCCCCAGTACTGTAAAAATCTAAAATACTCCTTGTTCCTTTCATTGTTTTTGTTCTCTTTTGCCACACATTGTAGTTCTTGTGACTCTCAAATTATCAGGATTTGTTTCCTTTTTAAGTAGGGTGATGGGAAGCATTTTCTGCCTGTGGTTTGTGCTGAGCAGATATTCTGCAGGCCTGTTGCATGTTCCTACCTTGCCTTTGAGGGCTGTGGGCGGTTACGTAACTTAATGTATTGTCCAGCAGGTGTTCTGTATGTTTTCTTCTCTGTACACAAAAAGAATAAGCAGTTGGTCTGTTAAGGAACCGTGTTCTGCTGAGAAAGCAATGAGTAAGAGAGGCAGAG
The DNA here is from genome assembly GCF_030463565.1 of Pelecanus crispus. NCBI lineage: Eukaryota > Metazoa > Chordata > Aves > Pelecaniformes > Pelecanidae > Pelecanus > Pelecanus crispus. Next base: position 29,709,793 of record NC_134646.1, read on the forward strand.
GAACAGTGTGGTCCCTGTCTGTCTACCTCCTGGGCCAGGGAGTCCTCCCACTGCCTCGTTCAGTGCTGCAAATTTTGGTGGCGAAATTCAGTGCCATCCAAGATTCCCAGCTCCAAGACACATCAATGAAAAATCCCTCAGGTAAATACCACAGGCGCTGTTTCATCTCTTCTCCATCTCTCCCTGCTTTTTTGGTAGATTGGCTTTGGTGGCGGGGGGGGGGGGAGGGTGGGGAGAAGGGGATTGGCAGAAAGTTATAAATTGGTGAATAATCTCTCGCTCTCTCTCTCACACGCACGTGTGGCACAGAAAGCTATGGCTGGGGATTGTTGTTTATTATGCCAAGGGATTCTTTTCCCCAAACTATGTACTGACATGATTATTGATCAGCATATGTTCTAAGCATAAGAAAAATCAAAAGTCCCAAGTCGTGTTCTCTGGTAGTTGGCTAAAACTCTTTAGTAAGAATTGCACCCATGCATCTGAAGACATAATTAAACCTTAGGTGTGCCTTTCGCTGAACTTGTTAAACAAGATTTCCATTACTTTTTTACCTAGAGGACAAACCCATGACAGAGTCTATATTTATTTTGAGATACTCATCTAAACTGACACAATGGCGGTATTCACCCTGTAGCATACAATGGTAGTCTTACACTATTCACTTCCATCGTGCCCCCAACTAAAAGCACTGAATAAAATAATCATCATAAGCAACATTTCTTTCCTTATATTCTCTCTATTGGGCAACTAAAAGAAGCTCTTCGTATAATGTAAGAAAATATCATAAATGGTAACAAGAAGAAGATTCTCTGAGTCAAAGATGCACCAGACACATCATTTGTGTATCTGTATTGATCTTACACTGGTTAAGTTAAATGTACTGGCAAAGCCCACAGACATCATAAATACTAATAAACCAGTCCTTCTAAACCTCAGTACTTTCTGGTTCAGAACATTTTAAAAAGCGCTTCAGGACTTCTGGAGAAAGACTGCAGAAGATCTACAGTGATGTACCCAGGAAAAAAGTTATATATGTTTTGAGAAGATTTTATAGTAAGGCTCTATCTAGTTCTCCTTGCTCCCAGTCTGCCCATACTTGGACAGTTTCACAGTAAGGTGGATTTGCTTTCCTCAGGCAGGAGAAATGCCACAAAGAACTCTTAAAATAGGAACACAGCAGTGACCTGTTTTCAGTACTTCCATTCTTATTTCTAGGTCTATTATATACAGTGTAATGAACATTGTAATGAACATTCAGCAGTGAAAAGACATCAATAACTGACACAAGCGCATTTGCTCACATTCCAAAGGCAACATTAAAAAATCATCTGTGAGACTGGGCAAAACCAGCAATGGGTCAGGGGCTGACCTGCAGAGCACTTCACCTGCTCAGGTTAGAGCTACCTAGCCACATGAAATAAATTAGTGACCAGGCCAGAGTGGACAAGTGTCAGCCTCTCTTGTTTTATTTTGTTCACATAGTGAAAAAACTCTGCAGGAGCTTTGACAACTCTAATGCAGAGCTGCCATGGGTATGGATGGAAAAGGTGAAGACTATGGACTAGCTTTATACTTACAAGTTTTATTCAGTAATGGGATTGAACCGCATAAGAGAAGAGGCACAGAGAAGCTCGTAGCGTATCTTTCCTAAGGGCTTTGTCATTATGGTATTTACAAACATGGAGATGGTTCATAGTAACTAATATAAAATAGAACTACCATCTTTCTACCATCTCGTCTGCTTCTGAAAGGTCAATCTTTCTATTTGGGGAGGGGGAAAAAAAAAAAACCTTCACCATTCAGTAGGCTTTTGCAAAGCTTGGATTAAATTCTTTTGATTCCAAAAGTAAAAATGAAGTGATTTATTAACAAGCATAGGTTATTTTTGCTAGTTTAGCAGCTTTTTCAAGAAAGCTCTGTTTATCTTTGGCACCCAGTCACAGTTATATAGCCTGTCTTCCTCCACATACACGTATTTCTGAGAAAACTTCAAGAACGCTAGAATCTGTCAAAAACTAATCGTCTGACCACGTACTTCCATTTTACAATAAACTGCTAACTTCTAGGAAGGAAACTGCTTTAGAGTAATTTGGCATACAATACAAACTTCTTTGAAGAACTTCAAGGGTAAGGAAGGGAAACTTCTTTTTTTTCTTTTTTTTTTTTTTTAAAGTAGACATCTACTGTGTCCAAAAGTGATTTTTAAAAAAGATATATCAAGATAGAATGTGGACATTTGACAGTTGAGCATACAACACCTGGTTTGCTAAAGGGGTGTTTCAGCTATGCATTTTTTTCTTAAGGCCCATGTCAAAAAAATCAAGTCAGTCGTAGAGTGGTATTCGTATTTTGTAGATGGAGGTATATGATTTGAAACTGCTAAGGCATCTTTTTCCTAAATGGATGGTCACAACCTGCCCACAAAGCATTCATTAGTGCCTGAGTGCAAGAGTTAATAAAGGAATAAGAAAGGAACTGTCAATCAGGAACCACACGATCATGCAGTGTTCTTTTCTTTTAGCCAAAGTAAGCCAGCTTTGCAGTTCCTTCCCGCTTTGAAAATTTTATGTACTTTCTGAGTCAGTTCAATGCAGAAACAGACTTACGGTGCCGAAGAACACAGTCACTTCTATCCCCGAGTTGCTGAATCACTTACCCGCCACTCCTGCTAGTTAATAGTAGCTATTTTTAGTTTACGGTGGAAAACTCTCTCATGGCGGCAATGATATTTCAAAACAGTTTGGGAGCAAAATCATCTGTCTCGAATGCCTGATGTGCTCTCAGAGCCTGCATTTGGTACGAGCGCCTCGCTATTCGCTCCCAGCCCTGGCGATCTAGGTCACCCTCGCGCGCGGGATGCGGCATTCGCTGGCTCTTTCATAACTGCCCGTAAGAGTTCTGGGGTCATGTTTGTAAACACTGCTGCCATGTGCGCGTAAGCACGTGGCGAGACACCAGCGTGACCTGGAGCGCCGAGCGGAGAGGTAAACCTTGGCGCCAGCGTCGACGTCGCTAAGCCAACTAGCACCAGCTCTCGCGCCGGCGTGCGCGCCCCTCGCAGCCCTCTGACGCGCCGCGGCGGCTTATTTGAAGGGCAGACGGGAACCTTTTTCCTGTACGTGGCACGCGTGGACGTGCGCTAATGTTGATGGTGTCCGGGCAGGTTCCTTCTCTCAGCCGTAAGCAAATGGCAGCGCTGAATTGTTCTCAAGAAAAATAAAACTCATTTCTGCCCTAAGTCACTGAAATTGGAGCCAGTGCGGTCCCACAACACAATGCAAAACTATGGCTATTAGGAAAAAGAATTGTATAAGGGCACGTTGCCAAAGTTTCCAAAATGGCTTCAAAGACAGATAACTGAGACTTCGTGTCTGTAATAGCGTTTTGCTGGCTTTGCACTGGTGAAATAAAGACCACGTTTCAGGCATTTGAGGAAGTAACTCCTAAATTATTTCTGTTTATCGGTAGAGGTTGCATGAAGCTAGATACGGCCAGTACAAACAAAAGTCATAAGTCTTTCATTTCCTCTTAACGAGAAATTAGCAGATACAGCCACCCAAATCCTATGGAAACTTTCATCTCACCCTGGCCACGCTCTTTATATGTGTCAAGGAAAAAAAACAAGGAAAAAAAAAAACAACCAAACCGGGAGCTGGGGAACAGCCTGTGGTCACCATCCCTCCCTCCTGTACCGGCTCTGTTTCAAGTGCAGCTGTAAGTCTCATTTGCTTTGACCTTTGCTGGGAGAGCTGAGAATAGGACAAAGAGTTAAAGTGTTACCCGTCCCTGCTGAGTCTGCACTTCTCGGCCAGGCAAGCCAGAGAGGCGGCTGGAGGAGGGTGTGCACGCAGCAGAGGGTAAGCGGGAGGAGGCACCGGGAGGGAGAGTAAAACAAAAGGAGAAAAATAAACAGTGCACGCCCCGAAACAAAACAGGGGAACAAGTACAGAAAAATGCTCGTCTCTGAAGAACTCCAACTTTTCTGTTTGTTTCCCTCTGTGTAGTTGTATCTTGTTATCTGAACTCAAGGTACAGTAGATATGAGTCCTTGAACTCTGAACTCGTGAGGAGAGCAGCGAAAAGTAAGTCAATACAATTTTAGCTGAGTGGCTGGAAAGAAGCATGCTTTGTCTTTTTGTGCCTCAGCTATGGGAGGCCATTTAATGCAGCAACACCAGCTGTTCAAACCTCTTTCTTGCTGTATGCCAATGGCCTGCTAAAACAAAGCAAAACCAAGGCAGTCTTCTCGGAGTGATAATGCAACCGTGGTTTCAAATACTAGCTGCTCCAAGCTACTTACGTTTCGTTGAGACCCATCTTTTAAACGTGGACAAAAAGTGGTCTGCGGTTTGTTAGCGGGAAATAAGAAAAATGTGTCCATTCATTTCCACAGGCTTTCTGAAATCCTGCCCTACTGTAAATGTTACCCAATTCCCTAACAGCATCTCTGGAAAGCAGACAAGTACCTTCCTCGCTGTTGCGTGCATGTCTAGCCAGCGCTCTCCAGCGCTACTACTCTATCGAGCAATAAAGTTTCTATTTTTGACTCACCGTGGACGACCTTGCTCTAAACCCCTGGCCTGAATATTGCTTAAATGTAAAATGAACAAACCCGAACGAGCTAGCAGACTCCGCCAGCCCGTCGCAGCCCTGCCTTTGGCCACGATCGCTACGAGCAGCCGCGGACACGGGTGAAAAACAGGGGCTCTCGCAAGCCGCACGAAGGGAGCTGGGCCCTGCAGCGTGGCACCCTCTCGCCGGTTGCGCGGCGCCTCGGGGACTCCCGGGAGGGTGTTTGTAAACAGCGCGGCCACGTGCGCGCAAGCCACGTGGGGGCTCGGCTGGCTGAACCTCCAAACTGCCCTGGGGAGAGGAGCAACTGGGGGAAGCAAGTCCGGATGCTCCCGCTCCATCTTTTTCCAAAGTAGTTTGCAGCGCTATCGGATCTCTAAATGTGGCAGGGGGGGAAAAAAAAAAAAATCCATCTGTCCTTCACGGTCAACTGCCTCTGTCAGCATCCAGAGATGTTGCATGAGCTAAATTACCCATCGGATTTTATTTCCAAACGCATTTCATCATGGATTGTATCACGAGTCTGTGAATGTGCTGAAGTTACTTAGGGTAGGTTCTCGGTTAAACACACTACGTACCAAACCAGGCAGGCTGAGCTATGACTACCCACGACAAAGGAACTCCAAAAGACCAGAGAGAGACAACATTAAAATTTACCATTTCCGATTCAGGTCTAGGAGATAACAGGTGACTGTTGCACAGAAAGCTATGCATGCTGCTAAGGTCGTGTCACCTGCACAGGTTTGGGCATCCCGTCTCCAGCGGAGAGATTTCTGATGACAAATTAAAGTTCTTTTTGAGCTTGGTTGGGGTTTTTTTTTTTTTTCTCCTTTGAGCTCTGCTACCAAGTATGACATCAGCTTGAGGGTTCATGAACCCTGACGAACCTTTAATTGATAAACCAGATCAAAACGGGAATCGTGTGGTAGGTTGGAGCTGATGTACGGGAACGGTTTGCAGGCTGTGGGAAATCTTGCCTGAATGAATAGAAGGATCAAGGGTATTAAAGGTTAATGGGAGTTATTGGAGTACCTACTTATTGAAATGACATTACACAACTCAGTTTCACACACTGCAATTAACCGACACAACATACTAATTTTAATTATAATTAGCTCATTGTGAGATTTTGCTTATTTGTTTGGAGGTGCATGGAGACATCTGCAGTGCTAGTAAAACTTAGATAACATCCTTTCCTGCACCCTTTCTCACTTGGAGTGGAGGGTTTCAACAGTGCTGCAGTCAAAGCAGCGTGCAAAAAGCCATCCTCTTCACTAGAGGAGATAAAGACTATTTAATTCGCTGGGTTATTTTGGATGAGCTCTGCTCGTTTCAAGGTCCGAAGGCTTCTGCAGCAAAAAAAGAACGTGTTGCCAATCAACAGAAAATGCTACTGAAAACCAACTTCTGAGAAAAAGTGAAAAGTTACTTGTTTCTCAGTCTAGTTTCTGTTTCTTAAAATTGATACTTCTGTTATCTTAGTAAGCAGAGAAAACTATCTGTAAACCTCTGAATGAGCAGGAAGGAGGGTATCATGGGTAAAGCACTGGGGCTTAGGAGATATGGGTTCAGTTCCCAGCTACACCACAGCTTTCCTGTATGTCTTTTAGGGTTTAAAAAAAAAAAAAAGGCACTGAAATGAATGGCTCCAGCAGGGTCTGTACCACGTTGTGTGATCTGTGTGTGCTTTGGCTCTCGGTTGTTGCTTATTAATTTCGTACCCTTTCTCTTACTCTGTGCGTATTTTGCCTGCTCGTTAATATTAGCACCCTAGGGAAAAGACTGCAGCAATGCTGGTTAGGAACTCCTTTTAACACACACACAGAGCAGGTAGCAATAGCAGCTTCGCTGTATTTACTGCAAATATTTAGTTTTTTGGAAGGGAGCTGCCTGACTCTGCTTTGCGTTATAAACAAGAGTTGCTAGCGCTTGGGCCCCTTGCACGCTGCCAGACCCCTCTGTCTCCTTTACTGAATTAAATATACAGAACAAAAATGGCTTATGTTTGTACAGCCCCAAGCACAGTGGGATTCTGTTTCGTGGCTGGGATATGACGTGCCTGCTAACATGCAATAATTAATTTCACTCTATCCACTCTCCTTATATTTAGAAGCATCAGAGTTGCCATCCTGAATTAGACTCATGCTCCAGCTTGTCTAACAAAGTATCTCCAACCAGCTAGTAGCAGTTGTTTCAAGAAAAAGCAGCTATTCAGTAGGTAGTTACAGACTCACTCTTCCAGAGGCAAAACTTCTTTCCAATCTATCAGCTAGATTTTATATTTTATAGCAAAAAACATGTTAACTTGCAACTGCTTTGAAAAGTTTTTAAAAAAAAAAAACCCTAAAAATTAGTTTTTAGCTTCTATACCTGCCTCTAAGTCTTTCCATCCATTTCCTCTCCCTCCCCCCTCAAAGAAGAAAAAATACCCCCAAAACTACTTCTCTTTTTTTTTCATTTGCTACAAATTATGTGACTGACTAGATGCCTTACTCCTGCAAGTGTCTCTACATAGGCAGACTGTTACAGCTCTGTCAGCCCAAGGAAAATGAATATGGCTTTGTGAAAATGGCAAGGGCTGCCATCAGTCTGCAGGATCACAAGTCAGCTGACAGTACCTGGGGGGGGGAGGGGGAAGCCACCTATACCTAATGTATTGTCAACTGCACAACATAGGCACAGTGGAAAAATACATAGAAATCTGTGTTTTTCTACCTGGTCTCTCACTTCTCAGGCACTACACATAGTAATAGAAAGAAAATATATCAGCACAATTCTTATTTTCTCCTACTACTTTCTCACACCTACAAAAAGCTTCTTCTCTGCATTAAGAATTACAGGAAAGCAGAAAAGTACAGGTCCAAACTTATTTAAAAGAGAACAAATGTTCTGTTGAAAGTATGGAGAGTCCCATCAAAACAACACAGAACTGAAAGGCTGTATTTTTCTGTTTTGTGCATTTTTCATGTTTGTAAATATCAAGAGTGCTTTACCCTATTTGGTCAGTATTTTCATTTGCTCCTCGGTATGTGATGTGTACACTCACAAACTGAGTATGTGTGGAATGGATACTCACTAGCATAGGTTTTCTTTCCCCAAAAATGTCTACTGGTTATATGAGTTAAATAAGTGTTAAATCTGACCCTTTTCAGTTGCTCAGCTTTCATGTTTTTGATTTTTACTGTTGCCATTTTAGTAATACTTCCGACCTTTTTGGGGGAGACAGACTTGAAATCAGACAGACAAGCAAGCAAAGGAGTGCAGTGGGAACAAAAAGTTGGTCATTTGAAAAGAAAATATGTTAAGATCTGTAATACATACACACACACACCCACTTCTCCAAATCCCAGGGAAAGGCGAGTCCAATGTATTTTCCAGCTTTCATATGCTCTCTTTCAGGGATAAACTGCATTCCTTTTATTAAGCTATACGTGCACTTCAAGCTTCAAGGAAATATCTCACTTCTGTGAACTTTAGTAACTTTGGGGGAAGGGAAGCAACTCCTGCTTTACTGCAACAATTCATTTTCCTCATTTTACCATGAGCAGGACAGTAATGCTACTTGCACACAAGAGGAAATATGCAATCATTCTTTTCTCCTTTTTGCTTACATAAGAGCTGAAAGAGTTTTGTGTCCTTTGGCAAGTATGAAAATTGTATAACTTCAAAGTATGCGACTTCAAACATAAGTGAAGTAGCACTGAAAGAACAAACAGATTAAACAAAGATGAAAAAAGTATCAGGGACACGAAATAGGGGTGAGTGCTGCACGAACAGTTGCTGTCTCTCACGCTAAGGGACGAATATGGAAAGTTATGAAAGGACACTGAAGTTGAGGGCAAAACTCTCCAGTCAGCATCAGGCCCAGGGTTAACGTTTACCCTTTGATCTAACAGCACTAAAAGTGGCAAGAGAAGGAACAAATAGTCAGTGCAAACTCAGAAATGGCTGTCACGTATTCTCTCGCATATTCTTTATTCTTGCTTGCTACCTTCTGCTACCCAGCTGCTGCAAGAGTAATGGGAACTTTGGGTCAAAAAGAAGTCAGAAAAGAAAACAAAAGGAGGTGAAGAGCCTAGTGAAACAGAACCAGGTTCTGGATGTGACCCAAATAATTGTGTCTCGCAGATGAGAAGACAGGTGAGAAAGAAACCACTGGAGCGTAATAACAAAAATACAGTGATTGTCATTAACATAAAATGGAAGCAACCGATGTGAACATACAACTAATAGCAGAAATCATGTGTATAACAAGATCTGTGGACTGGCCTTCGTACTCTGTTGTATGATGGTGAATACCACGACTCATCTAGACAAATTCAGAATATGGAAGAGACACTTGTACCAACTGCTTCCTCCCTAGGAGAAAAAACAGCTCTTAGGATTCATTTTGTAAAGCAAGTGATGTGCTTTGCACACCATCCTGAGCGCTTGCCACAAAACTGCATGAGAAAGTCTGAAAAATGTGCATGGGACTAGAAAATAATGTTTCTGGATGAGGCGCAGAACCTCTGCCAATAAGGTCCCACAGTGCACACACAGAATAGGCTTCAAATGTCTCTGGAGACCAGAACCTGTCTGACAGCTTTGGTTTAGGTCCACAGGGGAGGGCATGAAACATGTTGTCAGTTGGGTGCTTCTGACCAGCTATTTTCATCTGTGCTTCCTGAAACCATCTTGGCAAGACAACCCCAATAATCACCACCACTTCTCTCCCCCAACCCAGCTTTTTAAAAAAAAAAAAAACAAAAAAACACAAAAAAAACCCCAACCACCAACAGATTGGTGGCATTATTTGTTTGGTTGAGCAAATGCAGAAATCTCCACCAAGCTTCTTGTGTCTAATGGGGATCCAAAACTTGCCTTGCAGTGGTATTAGCTTTCATAACAGCAACGCCTCTTTGTGTCAACATGTCTCATTAAGTAATAAAGACTTTCAGCTATTTGATTTTACTTATAAAGTTAGTAGGATTCATGATTTCTTTTTTGTTTTTAAAAAGGGAATTGTTCTAGTATTCTAACAGGCAGTGAGTCATACCCAATTAAGGAAAAAATATATAACCATTTACAGTGGGATTCTTGTATTGCAAAGAGCTGTTTTGTCACGAAAGCTTTTGGGGATTGAATTCCTTATACGTTTTTTAGAAGGGGAGGGTGGGCAGGGAATTCATCTGAAACCTTTGCAACAATTCCCTTAACCCCCGTCTCATACTTAGGGTCAGCCCGTTCCAGTCAAACGTGTCGACACAGCCCAGATTGCGCTCGAGTGGGGGGAAAAAAAACAGTGGCATCTGACAAAGGAACCAACGACCTAGAACGCAACGCAGATGCGGAAAGCTCAGCCAAAACCCAAGCCACGCTATGTTTTCTTAAACTCCGCATTTTTTCTTTCTTTCCCCCTCCTCCGCCACCCGTGAGGACCAGGGACATTCCTAGAACTCTGTCCTCGCTGGCTGCGTCAAGGCAGCTGCCGAGGATGCTGGGACGCTGTTTGTAAACACTCTAACCACGTGCGTGCAACCACATGGAGAGTCATCGTCCTGACCTAAACGTCTACCCACTTGGTAAGCCGGGGTATTACTGCAATGGAGCCAAATCCGTTTCCAACACGATGTGACTTAAAGCAGCTCATGCCAGGACATTGGAAGACAAAGCTTGGACTGCTTTATGCATTATTGGAAAGGAGATTAAGCAGAGAAGTTGCTTAAATTTTAGCCATTGAAACGTAAGTTTAAGGATAGGGTAGCTCATGTAGAGTAAAGAATGCAGAAGTCATTATCCTCTTTATATGTCTGTGAAAAATTAAACTTAAACCTGGAAACTTCTCCTCCCCCGTGCATACACCTGCTGAAACCAATATTCATATGCTGGGAACCCACGTGGAATACTTTTGAGGTTAGAGGTAATGCTGTAGAACACGTGAAGATATTTCACATTGTCTAAATTGCATCATAGTAATTAATCAGAAAGTGCCAAGTCTACTGCCCTGTACCCATGGGAGACGCTTCCAAGGGATACTTTGTTATTTAGCTAGTCCTGGTTATCTTAGCTATCTAACCACTCACCTGCGCACTTCTTTGCTACTTCTTTGAAACTATCTTAAAAGATACGCTGTACTTGATTAGGATTAAAATGCTGAATTTTCCTTTCTTGCTGAACTTGAGCATAGAACAAGCCTATTCCTTTGCACACTGCAACAGAAATGCTGCCTTTTTCTTTTTTTTTTTTTGTTTTTAATAAGAGCTAAAAAACCCACACACACCAAGAATTAGGTCAAACTGAAGCCTCAGTACTGCAAGTCTTTATTTATTTGTAAGAATAATCCTATTGGGGTTTCTTGCCATATATATGCTACAAGGCAACAACACTCCAACTTGGAATCCACACCTCCACAGAAAACTTTGTTTTTGAAGGACAGCCTGACTTTTGTTCAGGTTGGTAAGATGATTCAGCTTTCTGGACGGTGTTTGACAGAGATGAACAGGCCTGCTTGAAAAGACAGACAGGAATCTAAATCTTTATGACTTTTAATTGTTAAAGTGTTTTTCAAAGCTTACCAACTTTCTTTAAATTGTGCCCAGATTTAAAACCCTTTACTATGAACAACTGGTAGAACACTCTTTCTGATCCTCTTATAAGGCAGGGCATATTTTTTTTTTCCTGCTTTTCAAGAACAGTGTGAGATATGGGGGTGAAATTAGTTAGCTGTTCTTCCTGTTTCTCAAACCTTGTTTTCTTCTACCTTCCTTCTGTTACTCCCTGCTACATGATGTGAGGCACATTCCCAGTATTTTAATCCAAACAACCTTTTTGGGTCAGTCATCAGCTGTCCTTAGGATTAGTCCAGCTGATGCTGGAGGTTCAGAATTGTATTCCTTAACCCCACCACCTCTGCCTCCACCCACTGAGCAATTCCTTGGGAAAATGGGTGGGTTGGGGTTTTTTTCAGGTTTTGGGGTATTTTTTTGGTTGGTTTTTTTTTTGTTGGGTTTTTTTTTTTTAAAAGAGACTTGTCTACCCTAAGAGAAGGCAGAAGTGACTTCTTTTCAATGGGTGACTGAGAAGTTGATTACTCATGGTACTTTCCATTTGTAACATTTTATTATCTAGGATATTGGGACGAGCTATGCAAATTGAACATGCAAGCAGTGACGATCTGAAAGTGTAACAACCAAACTATGGCAACTTGTTACTAGTTACTTGTTCAGTGTTCAAAAGGGTATTTTTCCTGCAGAATGAGTAAGAAGGTATTCACTGCCTTATGGAGTATGGGATTGGAATAATGCTACAAGTGTGATTGATTCATATAATTCCCTTTTTGGCTTTCAGCCATGATGCAGTCATATGCTTTATCTCTGTTCAGACTACAGCTTTTTTTTTTTTTTTAATAATGAATCATAGTACATCCCACTCCATTTCAGAACCAGCACATTGCCTTTCAAAATGATGTCACAACACTCACTGCTGCTGGCTGACTGCCTTAACAGCAATAAGAGAGCTGGACTAAATAAATACTGTATATTATTTGGCAAAATCATTTGTGGCTGTGTTCTCCAGCACAGTTTCCAAGATAACCACCAACTCTACTTGAAACTTGGCAAATTTGCTCTACCACTTTCAGGGTCCAATTGTGAAGCTGTCTTACAGATGCTGCTACCATGCTTAGAGCTACTGTGTGGCAGTCAAGTGAGAGAGGTAGAAAGGTCATTCACTGTGACAAGCCAAATTGGACAGCTCATCTGAAATTCCACCTTGAAAAATGGACAATTTTTTAAAGAGGACCTTATTTGGCTCCTGTAGCAACACGAGACACATCTTCCACTTGGAACGAAACAGAGCAAGGGATTTAAAGTCACTGCTTAGGCACACTCTGAGAAAAAACACTCTACTGCCCATGCAAGTAACTTACAAATGAAGCTCTCCCTGTAATCCCAAACAGGGTTGGTAACATTAGTCCAGCCCAAACTTCATGTTTTTCAACACCTGAGCAGCAGATTTGTTCCAAAACATGGTGAGGCATTTTTTTGTTTGTTTGTGGGTTTGGGTGGGTTTTTTTCCCCCCTTCTTCTTTAGGCCTGTCTGGCTGTTGCTAGTATTTAAAGGAACCGTATGGGAGACTGAGTGCCAGCAGCACCTGAAGTGCTCAGGGCAAGAGGGAACGGTCCCTTCCAACTCCAGCAGCTGAAATCCCTGTTCCAGCAGCAACCACAGGGTCTCCCAATTCTGCACACAGAAACCAAAACATTTACAACCTCCTATTTCTGTTACCCAGCACAGCACTGGTGCCAACAAGAGACCTTGGAAATCTGTCCGTCATAATAACTCCTCAGCGGGCACACGTTTCTTGTTCTTTAAACAATGTTGACATGCCAAAGTCTAGGACCATGCGCACTATATCAAAACAATACCAGTTTCCCTGGCTAAAAGCCAGGAATCAGCACAATGCCAAAGTCCTCGTTAAAAGCCTTACTACGAGCAGTGATAGTTTGGCAAATTTGGGAGCCTCAGTGTCTCCCATTCAACCTTTTCTTCTTTTGAAGGTTTGTTAATAATTAGTTCTGAAATTGGCAATACAAAATCACTTTCTGAGGTTCCCTGAATGCGTTCACAAAGCTTTTTGATGTCGCTTCCCAAAACGAAACAACTGTTTCCACTGAAAGATGACTTTTGAGTTCTTCATTTCATGTAAACAGCAGTTTAGTCCCACCACCTAAGCACTGTTATTTTTCACATCTTTGCCCTCCCTTTTTTCCTCCTCCCTACATGCTGTTTGCTAGATTTAAATGTTTTCTGACTTCACTGGCAGTATTCACACTACGCTTTCCATGACACTGAGGAAAAGAGACAAAATATTGCCCAACAGTGGTTTATTTACAGTGGTTCCAAATTGTTATTTTTCTGCAGGATAAAATCCAAGATGCATACATTCTTTCAAAGTGTTAACAGCAGCAGATCTGGCAGACCAGAAGTTCTTGACTTGCTAGATTTACCAATGTTTTCAAAACACAAGGGACTTAAATATAATAGAAAGACTATGATTTGGGAGCAGGAAAAGAAAGATACCAAACTGTTTTAACACAGATGCAGCAAAATAGTATCGGTGTTTGTATCCAGTTTTATTTGAGTCTTTTGAAAAAAAAAAAAAAAAAATCAGATATTTAGCAAGTGAGAACTGAAGCTTCAAAGGACAGCACCAACCAAAGTGCCATGTGTTTGAGAGAGAGAGAGCTGAAAGAAGCAGTGTTTCTGTACAACATTCTATTAAAAACTGCTACCCGACCATTGTTAGTCACGGACCTTTAGCGATGATATACAAATGGTAATCTATATAGAAACTGCAGAGGCTTACCTTTATTTGGAGGGGTGCAAGAAATTAACTGTGAGGTGACCAGGAAAAGAAAAAACCCACCAAGAATGAAAGAAGTTTTGGGAAGTGTAACAGTAGCTGAGGGGCAAGCAGCCCTAAGAGCTCAAAGAAACCTCATTTTCCCTGGCTACTGGTAAAAGGAACCAATAGGTTCATCACACACCACTTAAGGAAATTTGTCTAACTCCCAAAAGATAAGAGAAAGAATAGATTTACAATCTACGGTCAGCCTGCCATGCCGAAGGTATCTCTTAAGAGGACACTGCATGTACCACGGTGTTGTTTTTCCCACCTTTTATTCAGTCAGATCCCACTCTAACTCGAGTTTATACACAGCTCTTGACAATTAACATCTCCCTGCTGAACATCATTGGCAACCACAGTCCCGTTTTGCACTTCACAACCTCCAGAGAAAGTGCCGAGGTGGAATACACATGCAGATACACAAGTGAATATACATGTTACAACATTCACCCCCTGCTGCAGTAAGTCAACCTGCCATTAACATGCAAATAGAATGGCCTCATTAGCCGACAAACAACACCCACTGACCTGCTTTCACTAGGGACAGTATCCCCTCATCTCTGAAACTCCTAAACTTCACATTCAAAAAAAGAAAGAAAGAAACAAACAAACAAAAAAAAAATGCTGAACTGATATTCAGAGCTGCTGATCACTGCTCAAAGCCTGCACATTTGCATGCCGCTCATCATGGAAAACAAATCTTGTGATGAGATCTTTGGTTGCAACATTGCGATGGAAGCACGCTAGACCACATCACTTCTCCCTTCACCTCCCTCTCTGAAAAGGAAAATTACTTAGCAGAAAAGGGTCTGCTAAATTTCCAAGACTCAAACCGCGAGCCGAAAAGCCTCCTTTTAAACTGAGGGCACGAAAATGACTGCTAGCGTCTAAAGGGGCGATTGAACGCCAATAAACGCCGCGATGCGAGCGTACGGTGCCGCGCGTCCGACTCAGAAACGTGCTAAGGTTGTTGCTCTTGTCTGTCATCTGGCGGGGAACAAGCCTGCCCTCGCCGAAAGCCTTATTTTAGGGGAACATGCACGAGAAGGTAACTTCTTTCTTTTTTTTTTTTTTTTTTTCCCGTGGCCACATTGTGCAAGTGGCCCCGACGGCAGGATTTAGCAACGCGGACAAAAACGCGCGTGTAGATTGCACAGAAAAAGGAAGGCCTCGCAACGAGCCCCCCCCCCCCACACACACACACACACCCGCACGCACGCACTTCTCCCTCGCCCCCCAGGACCGGGTTTCGCTTCCTCCCCCCGCCCTCCCCAAACTCCGCGAGCCCCCCGCCCGCTCCCCCCGGGGCTGCGCCCGCCTTTGTGTCCTCCCGGAGCCGGGGAGCGGCACAAAGCCGGGGCCCGCCGCCGCCCCGGCCCCCCCGGCCGCGCTCCGCGGGGCTCTGCTGGGGGCGGCCCGGGACGCCGGGGCGGGAAGGCCGGTCCCCGGCCCGCGGCGCGGCGGGAGGGGAGGGCGGAGCGGGGCAGCCGCCGGCCGGCCGGCGGGGGCTCAGGGGCGGCGGGGTGCCCCCCGCCGCCGCCCCCGTCCCCCCGCCGCCGCAGACAAAGGCGCGGCGAGGCAAAGTTGGGGGCCGGCCCGGCGGGGAGGGGAGGGGAGGGGGCGGCGGGGGCCCGCGGCGCCCCCCGCCGCCTCTGTCAGTCAGCCATGTTGGGGGAGCCGCGGCGGCGCCCACCCCCCGCCGACACCCAGGGGCGCGGCGCGGCCCCGCCAACCCCCCCGGGGGGCGGGGGGGAAGGCGGCCGGCGCGGGGGGCCCGCTCTGACCTCTGCCGCGTCCCTCAGCCTTGCCGACATCCAGCACGCACAGCCGGGCGCCGCGCTCCCCGCTCCTACAGGGCCGCCATCTTGCTTCCTTCTGCTCCTTGACGAAAGCGGCCGGGCCCCCGCATCAATATGCACGCGGCGCCCTGACGTCGGCGCCCGCCCCGCGCGCCGCGCCGCCCCGCGCGCGGAGCACACCCCCCCCCCCCCAACCTTCCCCCCCCCCCCCCCCCCCGCAGGCGGCGCGCGCCGGGCGCCCCCCCCCCGCGTGCAGCGGCTGCGGAGCCGCCCCCTCCCGCCGCCCGGCCCCGCCAGGGGCTTCGCTTCCGGCTGCTGCCGCTTTTTGGCCTTTTGGGGGCTTTCCCCCCTCTTTTCCCCTCTCCCCCCCCCCCCCGCATTTTCTGCTTTCGCCTCTCGCTGCGCAGCGTTTTGCCGTGGGGCGGTGGGGCGGCGCGGGGCAGCCCCCGCCACCCGCGGCACCCCCCCCTCCCGAATCCCCCCCGGGGGGCCGGCGGCTCTTCCCCCCGGCCGCGGGAGCCCGGCTGCCGTCCCCGCGGGGCCGGGCGCCTTGCGGGGGCCGCGGCTGCTTCCTCGGGCTGCTTTCCCCCGGTGGGGGCTGGGGGGCACCGGTGTCGCCGCTCGGTAGCCGGGTGGCGACGTAAAAGAAAAGCCAGGCAAAAAAAAAAGAAAAATCAGCGCCAAAATCCCCCCCCGGGCCGGCTCCCACGTGCCTGCAAACCCCGCAACCCTGTGGCTGCCCGCGCGTCCCGAGCGAGCGGGGCTCCTCACACCCCTCCCAAACTCGGGGTTTCTTGCTCTCCGCGGGAGACACGCCGAAGCGGGGGCCCCGCCGCCCCACACCGCTCGACGCCCGCCTTGGCCGGAGGAGCTGGAGGCTCCTCAGCCGGCCGGCCGCAGGGAGCAGGAGCAGGAGCACGCAAAACCGTGCGAAACCCCTCCGTGGGAACCCGTGCTGGGGTTTCACGCGGCCGAAACACCGTCCCGCGGGCCCGAGCGCCGGACTGGCCCGCCGGCATCCCCGCCACGGCGGCATCCCCGCCACGGCACCGTCCCCGCCGTGCAAACCGGAGCGGCCTCTGGGCTGCTCTACTCCGGCCTGCCCGGGAGGCGTTGCGGGGTCACGGGGGTGATTTTAGGAGAGCGTTAGCTTCCCGGCCAGACCCTCTCCCACCCGCGGATGTGTCCTGCACCCCAGGGGTGGCAGGAGGGGCTCTGCAGGCGCCGTGCTCATCAGCGGTACCCAGGAGAAGCCGAATCCCCAGCTGCGCGGGGAAGGCAGGCTGCTGAGAAAGGGCTTTAGCAAGATGCCGAATCCGGCACGCTCGGTGCAGATCAGAGTGATTTCTAGGAAGTTCAGGTCATCGCTGAGTAATTTGCTTTTCACATCGCAGGTTATTCTCTGGGTTTTGGTTTTGCTTTAATTTCTGTGAAACATTTCAGAAGCAGACTGGAGATAAAAGGTTGCCCTTACAACTTGCCAAAATAGCTCTGCTCTGGTGGCAGAGTGTCACTCCTGCAGCCATGGCAGGCAGCTTGCTCTCCGCAGCCCCCAGAAAGGTGCTGGCCTGGCTAGCCCTATCCCGTAGGAAAATACGTGGGTTTTCTAGATAAAGGTCTTTGTGTTTGCTTCCGCAGAACTGACTTCAGCGGCGTCTCGTGCAGCATAAACCTGTGCAAATAGGCTCAGTCTCTGTCTCTTTTTGGAAGGGTAAATGACGCAAAGAACAGTCAAGGTCTGTCTCAATTTTGCCAGATTTTCTGTGCTTTCACAGCACTTGCTTGAGTTCCAGCGGGCTTTAATCCGTGTTTGAAACTCTTCTAAGACTGTGTATTTATTAAAGCCTAGGGTTGCTTTCTCCCCTGGTGTGGCACATCCAGCTGACATTTCCAGGAATGAGCACGCTCAACCTTTTAGCGGGTGCAAAGTGCTGTCTCCTCCCTGAACCGCTCTTCGAGCACCTGCAGAGACGCCTCCATCCTCTGCACCCTCTTGTTCTGCCTAACCAGGGCACGGCATCGACAGGGCTCGGCCGGGCCTCTCTCTCTCAGTACTTTTCTCCGGTATTTGCGTTGCGCTGGGTGAGGTGACCCTCCTTTGCATGGCTCAGATGCCTCCCGTGCCCGTGCGCCTGTCGCGGCCGGAAAAAGCAGGTGGCTGGTTTTGGCAGGACCCTGCCGCACCGGCTCCTGGTTTGAGCAGGAGCACAGCCCTCTCTTCCCTTTGCATGAGTTAGCAGCTGCAAACCTGGCTAATTGGGTGGGTAAAATGAAAAAAGAAAAAAAAAAATAAAAACAAAAATCCAGAACAACCCCAAACCCACGAGCAGGAGTTTTACACTGACTTGGGATTTTTTTCTTTCTTTTCTTTTCCGACTGTGCTACTGTGCTGAAGATAAGAAAGAGACAACTCGTGCATATCTGACCTGCATGTATGAATGTGAGAGAAGCATGCATTTTTAAAATGCTTCCTGTCATAGGTGTGGTACACTTCTCAATTCTTTCCTTCTCTTTTTTTTTTTTTTTTAAAACTTTACTGCCCTAATGACAGCCTGTTGTAATCACCAGGCTCAATAAACCCAGGAGCAGTCCTGCTGAAACAGCAGTACCGTCTTCCCTCCCGGAGCACAAGGCACATTTACCGGATCCTCCCCAGCTCAGCTGGGTTGTGCTCAGCTATCTTGACCTACAAGCCTCCTAATTGACCCAGTGCCCTCCCGTAGTCCTGCCACATTTTGACAGACCGCAGGATCTTTTGGCTTCCAAATCAACGGCTTTCTGTTACGCATGCCTCTGTCAAATGCAGCTTGCTCTACAATGCATGTTTCTTGGTATCCGTTAGCAGCCTAGGGAGAGGGATATGGATCTAATTTCTCCCTTGGAGTAGTTCTGTTGGCTTCAGTGTATTTATTGAATAAGAAAATTTGACCCGTTTTGCTTTGCTTTATCTTCACCTATCAAATGGGGAGAAAAAAAATGCCCAAACTTGACCATAGCGAGGAGTGACTTAAAAAACCCCACACCCTCTCACACTTAAAGAGTTGGGGCGAAAAAAGCCTTTTACCTCTCGAACATGCCGTTCCCAGCCTGAAGTTGCACGTGTTTTTTAAACAAGTATCTGCTGTAAAGAACGGATATGCAGCTTCTTTGGAAATGCGCTGAAACGCACTTAGCTCAAGTGGTATTTTGGAGCTGTTTCTAGGGCTATCCCAGCCAGACCATTTTTCTTCTCGGTCAGTCTTTGCATCTGTAAGCAATGAAAAGCAGAGAAAAAAAGAAAAAAAAAAAGACATCTCAACTGATTAAACTCATGGAGGCGGGAATCCTACCAAAAAAACCCACTCCAGACTACACGTGTCCACCGCTATCCTTGTCAGGAACAGCTTTTGCTCCTTTCAAAATCTGCTGGGAACAAAATAGTCTGCTTCGATCTCTCTGAGCAGAGAGTTAATAGCAATAAAGTCCAGAGGCCTGATGGTCACACGGTGCGACAGGCGCTTGGGGAGTCGCTGCAGGTCGTGGCTGGAGCGGTGTTTCTTATTTCTCCAACGGGCACTTGCAGCGAGGCAAATGTTTCATGGGCAAAATGACAGGTAAAAAGCATCCCGTCACTTGGCAATTAGAGCATTTTTGCGTACAACGCGTAACTGCGCACAATTAGAGCAGTGGTTTAAAAGAGTGTGGGCCTTACCCCTCTGCTAGAGGGAAAGCTCGCCTCCCGTGGAGGATGTCGGGGCGGCCGGGGCATGAGCTGCAGCCAAAGTTTCCTCCTAAAGCTGCAATGAGCAAACCTGACTGACTGACTGAAGGAATGTAATGTACTTGGCCCCCTCAACAACCTGCACGCAATGTTCAGGAAGACGTAGAGTGCAAATAATTTTTCATCCTTTACCCCTTGTTGAAGAATAAGGGGGTTTTTATTAACTACCTACTTCACGTAGCTTGCTGGGCAAAATTCAGCTCTGACTTAAAATTTCTGTGCAAAAAACAGTTCAGAGCTGTAATTAAATTATTTCTACTGAGGCTGCAACTCTTATGTTGTTTTATTCATGTTTTCTTCCTCCCATGATAAAGTGTGCACCACTATGTGAAGTGAGGAGAAACAAATTTGCTGGATAGCCCACTTCACCTCCTCGAGCAAATCCCAGGAGGCCAGAGGACCATCAGCTGCAACACAACAGGCCTACAGAAAATCTCTCATGTCTTTTCTCCATGTAGACATTTGTCTCTGTCTTCCACCGAGGGACACTGATTTCTCATGGGGCCACGTCCGGATCACAGCAGCATCCACCAGAAGCCCTACAGGGACAAGATGTGGGAAGGGCAATGGGACTGGTTCAGTGAGGCATCATTTTGCTTTGGTTTATACTTTCAGCAAGGCTTTTTCATATCCCGAGACATCCACTTGTCTGTATGCTCAAGAGCCCAGCCTCAGAGCTGAGGGATCAGACTGATGCATGGTGGTGTTGGGTTGACGGTTGGACTGGTGATCTTAGAGGTCCTTTCCAACTTTAATGATTCCTAGTTTTACTTTAATTGAAAAACAATCCAGCCACCAAGCTAGGAAACATGAAATTAATTATTACTCTACCCTTAATTGGTTTAGTGGTGGACTTGGTAGTGTTATGTTAGTGTTTGGACTGGATGATCTTAAAGGTGTTTTCCAACCTAAATGATTCTACGATTGTATGCTGGGGCTGCAGCCGTGCCAGTGGACAGTGTGGGGGTGGCCCTGCCAGACTCCAACACAACAGGACGACGCTTCATTTTTTCCCTGAATTCATCAAATGTCACTATTTGCCATTTCTTGGCATTCCTTCCCTGGACAGGAGGGGTCTTTTCCAGGACTGCACAGATGAGATGGTGTGTGTGGAGGAGCCCCGTCTGTTTATGGTAGCTCAGTGTGGAGTTTGGGGAGCAAGGTGCCCAACAGCTGGGCTGCGTGCTGGGACGACGTCAAAGCTATGGTGCATTATCTGCCCAGCACTGTCATTCTGCTGGTGGGAGGCGTGTGTCTCTCGGTGATGGAGAAGAGCTGCAGATGGTTCAACTTTTCAGCCCTTGGCTTTTTGCTGATTGTTGCAGATGTCTTTATGCTGTTCCTCAGCATTTATGGCTCTGAAGGTGACTGTAGCCTGGTGATTGCTCAGGCATTTGTGGCTCGAAAGCCTGAATCTGGGCACCTCAGGCACCCACTGGGCAGCACCTGCCCCCAGGACCATGGCTGGGGCGAGGAAGCCCCTGGCCCAGGAGCAAGGGTAAGGGAGGCTTAAGGAGACGTGAAGCAGGAGGACCCTCTGCAGGTCTGAAGGTACATCTTGTCCTTTTGGGGCCCCAGGCTTGCTTTTCCACAGCTGCGGGAGTAAAATCTTGAACCCTCATGCAAGGGAAGCAGAGACTCCTCTCATGGGGCTGTAGGGGAAGGGTATGGGCTGAGGGATGGAGACCAGGTCTCTGGTTTCTCCTGAGGAGTGGCACTTTATTTTGTTGACTTCCGGGAATAACCTTCCAAAAAAAGGGCCAAAAGCTGACCCACAAAGAAAGGGCTCTCAGCAGCATGTATAGATCCTGGACGTAACCGAGTTGGTGACATTCAGGACCAAAGTCAACTCTCCCTGCTCTGCTCATCCCACTCCCCGCCTGCCAGCATCCCTTGGGCATCTCCACTCCTGGAGCGCGGCGAACAGGACGGGCAAACAGGGCGTGGCGCGTCAGGAGGGCGTGGCGCGTCAGTTTGCGTGTCAGTTCGTGCAGTCAGGGCGCGCAGGAAAAGGCTGAGTGTCCCCCCCTCCAAGTTCCAAAGGGGAACCCAGGCAGTGGTCACCGTCCTCCCAGGAGAACACCTGGCAGCCATGGTCACCACCCGCCCGAAAGCCGCCGCCAAAAGGAATGCGGCGACCCAGACGGAGCTCCCGCACAGACACGCGGCCGTCCAGGTCACTGGCTGCAGGGAGTGCCTGGGCCTGTCGCTTGTGCCAGACGGCAGCGGGGACGGCAGATGTCTTCGGTGTGAGCAGGTGGATGATCTGCTCAGCCTGGTGGCAGAGCTGAAGGAGGAGGTGGAAAGGCTGAGGAGCATCAGGGAGTGCGAGCGGGAGATAGACTGGTGGAGCCGCACCCTGCCGTCCCTGGGGCCAGGGCAGCAGGCGGAGGCCCCACAAGGAGCAGAGGATCCCCTGCCCTCTTGCCGGCAAGCAGAAGGAGGGGATCCAGGAGACGGGGGGGAATGGAAACCGGTCCCTGCCCGGGGAGGCAGGCGAATCCCCTCCCGGCCTCCCTCACCTCCCCAGCTGCCCCTACACAACAGATACGGGGCTCTGGGAGTTGAGGGCCAGGCAAGCCGGGAGGGAGGTGAAGGGGAAGGTCCAGCCAGGGGGTTGCCGAGGGTCAGTCAGTCACCCCCATGGATTACGACTGCCCCTGTTAAGAAAAAAAGGAGGGTGATTGTGGTGGGGGATTCCCTCCTGCGGGGAACTGAGGGCCCGATCTGCCGCCCGGACCCATCCCACAGGGAAGTCTGCTGCCTCCCTGGGGCCCGGGTTAGGGACATTACGAGGAAACTGCCTGACCTCGTGAGGCCCTCCGATTATTACCCACTGCTGGTTATACAGGTGGGCAGTGACGAGATTGCAGAGAGAAGTCCTAGGCCAATGAAGAGGGACCTCATGGCGCTGGGGCGATTGCTCGCAGGATCGGGAGCACAGGTTGTGTTTTCCTCTATCCCGTCAGTGGCAGCAAGGAACACTGAAAGGAATGGGAAAACTCACCTGATTAACAGGTGGCTCAGAGGCTGGTGCCATCGCTGGAATTTTGGGTTCTTCGATCACAGGGAGGTCTACACGGCACCGGGCCTGCTGGCGGCTGATGGAGATCGGCTGTCTCCAAGGGGGAAAAGGATTCTCGCCCAAGAGTTGGCGGGACTCATTGAGAGGGCTTTAAACTAGGTTTGAAGGGGGAAGGGGATATAAACAGGCCCGCTAGTAAGGAGCCCAGGGGCGGCATGGCAACATTGGGGGCAAAATCGACAGCCCAGCTTAAGTGCATGTACAGCAATGCACGTAGCATGGGCAACAAACAGGAGGAGCTGGAGGCCCTTGTGCAGCAGGATGGCTATGACATAGTCGCCATCACGGAAACGTGGTGGGACGACTCTCATGACTGGAGTGCTGCACTGGAGGGCTATAAGCTCTTCAGAAGGGATAGGCAGGGTAGGAAAGGCGGTGGGGTGGCTCTGTATGTTAGGGAGTGTTTCGACTGCATAGAGCTTGACAGTGGTGATGACAAGGTGGAATGCTTATGGGTAAGGATGAGGGGGAAGGCTGGAAAGGCGGATGTCCTGTTGGGAGTCTGCTATAGACCACCCAACCAGGAGGTAGAGGTAGATGAGGCATTCTATAAGCGGCTGGCAGAAGTGTCGCAATCGCTAGCCCTTGTTCTCATGGGGGACTTCAACTTGCCAGACATCTGCTGGAAATACCACACAGCAGAGAGGCAGCAGTCTTGGAAGTTCCTAGAGCATGTGGGGGATAACTTTCTAATGCAGCTGGTAAGCGAGCCTACCAGGGGAGGTGCCCCGCTTGACCTGCTGTTTACCAACAGAGAAGGGCTTGTGGGAAATGTCGAGGTCGGAGGCCGTCTCGGGCTTAGCGACCACGACATGATAAAGTTCTCAATTTTGGGTGATGCTAAGCGGAGGGGCACCAAAACTATTACCATGGACTTCCGGAGGGCAGACTTTGCCCTCTTCAGGACCCTGGTTGGGAAAGTCCCTTGGGAGGCGGTCCTGAAGGGCAAAGGGGTCCAGGAAGGCTGGGCCCTCTTCAAGAAGGAAGTCTTAAGGGCGCAGGAGCGGGCTGTCCCCGTGTGTCGTAAGACCAACCGGAGGGGAAATCGACCGGCCTGGCTGAATAGGGAGCTTTTGCGGGGACTCAGGGAAAAAAGGAGAGTCTACCGCCTTTGGCAGAAGGGGCGGGCAGCTCAGGAGGAGTACAGGGATCTTGTTAGGTCCTGCAGGGAGGAAATTAGAAAGGCAAAAGCCCAGCTAGAACTCAATCTGGCCAGTGCTGTAAAAGACAATAAAAAATGCTTTTATAAGTACATCAGCAATAAAAGGAGAGCCAAGGAGGATCTCCATTCTTTGCTGGATGTGGGGGGGAACATTGTCACCGAGGACAAGGAAAAGGCTGAAGTACTTAACGCCTTCTTTGCCTCTGTGTTCAACAGCCAGACCGGTCATCCCCAGGGTACTCAGGCCCTTGAGCAAGAGGATAGGGATAGGGACCAGAATGGAGCCCTCATAGTCCAGGAGGAAGCAGTTAATGACCTGCTATGCCACCTGGACGCTCACAAGTCTATGGGGCCGGATGGGATCCACCCAAGAGTACTGAGGGAGCTGGCAGAGGAGCTTGCCAAGCCACTTTCCATCATCTATCAACAGTCCTGGTTAACAGGGGAGGTCCCTGATGACTGGAGGCTTGCCAATGTGACGCCCATCTACAAGAAGGGCCGGAAGGAGGACCCGGGGAACTACAGGCCTGTCAGCCTGACCTCGGTGCCGGGGAAGATTATGGAGAGGTTCATCTTGAGCGAACTCCACAGGCAAGTACAGGTCAACCAGGGGATCAGGCCCAGCCAGCATGGGTTCACAAAAGGCAGGTCCTGCTTGACCAACCTGATCTCCTTCTATGACCTGGTGACCCGCCTGGTAGATGATGGAAGGGCTGTGGATGTCATCTACCTCGACTTTAGCAAAGCTTTTGACACCGTCTCGCATAATATCCTCCTCGGGAAGCTGGCAGCTCACGGCTTAGACAGGCATACTCTTCGCTGGGTAAAGAACTGGTTGGGTGGCCGAGCCCAGAGAGTAGTGATAAATGGTGTTAAGTCCAGTTGGCGGCCGGTCACGAGCGGTGTTCCCCAGGGCTCTGTTTTAGGGCCAGTCTTGTTCAATATCTTTATCAATGATCTGGATGAGGGGATCGAGTGCACCCTCAGTAAGTTTGCAGACGACACCAAATTGGGTGGGAGTGTCGATCTGCTCGAGGGTAGGATGGCCCTGCAGAGGGACCTGGACAGACTGGATCGATGGGCCGTGGCCAGCTGTATGAGGTTCAACAAGGCCAAGTGCCGGGTCCTGCACTTCGGTCACAACAACCCCATGCAACGCTACAGGCTTGGGGAGGAGTGGCTGGAAAGCTGCCTGGCCGAAAAGGACCTGGGGGTGTTAGTAGATAGCCGGCTGAACATGAGCCAGCAGTGTGCCCAGGTGGCCAAGAAGGCCAACAGCATCCTGGCTTGTATCAGGAATGCTGTGGCCAGCAGGAGCAGGGAGGTGATTGTTCCCCTGTACTGGGCGCTGGTGAGGCCGCACCTGGAATACTGTGTCCAGTTTTGGGCCCCTCACTACAAGAAAGACATTGAGGTGCTGGAGCGTGTTCAGAGGCGGGCGACGAAGCTGGTGAAGGGCCTGGAGAACAAGTCTTATGAGGAGCGGCTGAGGGAACTGGGGTTGTTTAGCCTGGAAAAGAGGAGGCTGAGGGGAGACCTTATCGCTCTCTACAACTACCTGAAAGGAGGTTGTAGTGAGGTGGGTGTTGGTCTCTTCTCCCAAGTAGCTAGCGATAGGACAAGAGGAAATGGGCTTAAGCTGCGCCAGGGGAGGTTTAGACTGGAAATTAGGAAAAATTTCTTTACGGAAAGGGTGGTCAGGCATTGGAACAGGCTGCCCAGAGAGGTGGTGGAGTCACCATCCCTGGAGGCGTTTAAAAAACGGGTAGATGTGGCACTTCGGGATATGGTTTAGTCTGGTCTACCCTTGATTAGTCTAGAGTGGGCTTGGTAGTGTAGGTTAATGGTTGGACTGGATGATCTTAAAGGTCTTTTTCAACCTAGATGATTCTATGATTCTATGATTCTAAGGCCTTTGGAAGGGCAGCAAAGCCAAGAAAGCAAATGAATCAACCCAGTACCGCAGACGAATGTACACAGGGGGACCAGAGCAGAGTGCAGGGGAGCCCTTCCCCAAAATATCTGCCTCTGGGAGCAGAGGGGGCAACCAGCCTTGCTCCATCAGTCTTGCTTGCCGTGGCTGAATGCTCTCCCACAGGTGAATGCCTGCCA
Source organism: Pelecanus crispus (assembly GCF_030463565.1). Taxonomy (NCBI): domain Eukaryota; kingdom Metazoa; phylum Chordata; class Aves; order Pelecaniformes; family Pelecanidae; genus Pelecanus; species Pelecanus crispus. Next base: position 29,735,677 of record NC_134646.1, read on the forward strand.
TAGCAAAGCGTGGTGAGCTGTGCTGTGTTTCTGTCAAGTGCATTACGCAGCCATCAGGAGTCTCGAAACCCCACTGTCACCATCAATGCAGCTCTGGGGAGGAAAGCCACGCCAGTGCAGAGCTGTGCCGTTAGCCCTCCACGGTATCATTAAAGCAATGACTTGAGACCAGGAGCGCTCCTGCCTGGTGCCACCAGCCCATCAGTGCTGTCTCTCACTGCCTTTCTGGGCTAGAGCAACATTCAGTAGCTGTGTCCATCGATTCTCTGATTGTTGGAGGAATTAAAATCCTTTGATAACCCCTGAGCTGTGAGCATTTTACTGCTGCATGAATGGTTAAGGGCTCTGGAGGACTGAGCAGAAGAGCCAGCCTACAGCTGCCAAATACATTTACCGAAATTTTTCCCTGCCTTCTCTACTGATGTTTGGTTTCCTCCTCATCTTCAAAGCCCTCTGCAGCCTTGCGGTTGGCATCCTGGCGTGCATCCTCACATGCTGCCCACGGGGTCGGCTGCATTGCCCAGCATCACCACGCTTGCTGGCAGCCCTCACTGTGTGTCTCTGCAGCGGTGTTACGGGAGCAGACAGGCGGACAAGGCCATGGTGTCTCCTATAGGCTCTCCCTGGTCTCTGCCAGTGGCGGTGATGGAGGATGATGCCTTGTGTACGAGCCCTCACTGAGCAGAGCCCGCATGAAGCGGGGACGGGTGCAGGAGGCTTTGGTGCTTCTGTTCCCAATACGGACACCAGTAGCGTTGGCTCCAGCCAACACAGTGTTGCTCCCGGGCCTTGTCTTCTCCTCAGCTTTACTGAAAAGTGTCCCAATTTGAACAGTGGTTTGTTTTCTGGGGCCACTCTGTCCTCTGTCCCTGAACATGACTTTTGGTCGACTACGAATTGAAAGGGATGGATGGAGGCCTAAATTCCTATGGTACTGGTCCCTGAGAGGTGCTTGGTGTCTTTTCTCCTTGGAAGCTGACTCCGGCTTCCTCAGAAAATCGAGGTAGAAGACAAAGGAGTGACTGAGCACTTACCTTCTGCAACCACATTTTCAAATTAGGTGCCTGAAGACAGGCTCCCTGCGTCTGTAGTTAGGCACTGAGGAAAGGTGGCTTTATTTCAGGTGAGCTTGATGTCCACTGGTGTCACTAGTGGCAGTCTCAGGGAATCAGTGCTGGTCACTTTTAGTTAGATATTTTCCAATATATAGATTAAAGATACAACTTTAGATACCAGGAATTTGGTCATTTTCTACAGTTCATCTCACGAGTACGAGGGAAGAGGTCTCGCCATTGACTTGGAGAAGCCAAGGAGATATGCCACTTTTTGCAGTGCGGCCTGTGATTTCCTGGCAGGTATGAAAGCTGGCTCTTAAGAAAGTCCTGCAAAGGGAAAGGCGCTGAGGAAAAACCAGCAGGGGCTGATGAAACAGCTAAACTGGGTGGCACACAGAGACCTGGGCTGCGATACAGCAAATGCCAGCCTTTCGAAGGACCCTTAGCTGTATGCCTGGGCAGGAGCTGGGAAAGGCAGGGGTTGCATGCTTGTGTGACTCATAAAAAATGTTACCTTTTCATTTTTAATTATCATTTGCCCTTTTAACAAGCTCAGTGGGACTTGGCTTGTTGGTTTCCCTTCTTCCAGCACATCCAGATGAGAAGCCGAAACCTAATCACGGGGTTGCCATCGCCCCCGTGATTCGGAAACTCGCAGCCTCTGAGCAGAAGCGACTGTGCCACTTTTGTTCATACCCTTAGTGCAGGCACAATTATATTGAGTTAAATTCTGCTTAAATCAATTTTGCCCTATAAATAAAAGCTAAATGCAAAGCTAACTGCTTTGCAGCGTGCATTTAAGCAGCTAAATGGTGTTCAAAAGCAATGTAAATGCTTGTGTACCCATGATCTCGTTAGTGCAGGTTTTCTAATCTGGAAGCAACATATAAAGAAGATAAATGTTATAGCTGTCTTTGTCTCTTTTGATTTCCTTCTCTGGTAGAGCAGTTCGCCTGTGGTCCTAGCTGAGCTGTCAGCTTGCTTTGATTTTTTCTTGCATGCCTGCTACTGTTTTAGGCAGGGAGTCGGCACCGTAGCTCCTCGGGGGCAAGAGGTCTGGGTTCGGACATGACCTGGCAATAGCCTGGGGTTTTGCAGCTTGGGGAAGGACTTATGAATTCAGTCCTTTTTTTTTTTTTTGGTGAATGTGGGGATGTTACATACAGTCTTCCTTCCTCCCTTCTTCACAAAGCTGTACAAAAGCTCTACTGAAAGATGCAGACATACATCAGACACAGTCACCACATTATATGTATTAAAAGTATACATTTTTGTCTGAGGATTTGAAGAACAAGAGGAATAGCCTGGCAGGACTCTGCAGCTATGAGGCACCAGCAGAAGTCAGGGCAGGGCTGGGTGCTGGCAGCCAAAGCGTGGCTGGTGCTCAGCTTTCAACCAGTGTTGTGCACCTTTCCATGCAGCCAGTGCCTCCAATGTAATATGCCACTGTCTGTCAAAATGAAAAATAGCCACAGTGCTCCTCGGTGGTGACAACTTGCCCTGTCTTCTCCTTCCTTTAATGGGGTGTTGAGAGACAAGGAAAAAAATGGTTTTATGAAGCTGGTAAAAAGTAAAAAAAAAAAAAAATTGTAGCTGCTGGGACAATCTCTGCCTTGCTAATTCCATCTCTGAAAAATTAGAAGATGTATTAAAAAGTGATTGCTGTGAGAGAAGGAGATTGTCTGTGGCCACAGACTCTGATTGCTACATAGACTGCAATGTATTTATTTTATTTCCAGCCAGGAAAAAGCTGTGGATGAGAACCCCTCCTGTGTGACAGCATCCTTGGTTTTCTGCAGTGCCAAGGAAGTGGGGGTGCCACTGATCAGAAGTCCCCAAACTGAGGCATCTTAAGGGGCATGAATTTTGGAGGACAGTTATTTGGCATTTTCAGAAAATTCAGCTGCTGGATGCTTTTAGGGCATCTCAAATTAGCGACCTGCTTTATGAGATTTTTTACTTCCAGTCCCACTTTGTCTTGCTTTTCCATTTGTAAATAAGACCACTAATACCCTTATCAGCAGAGGGATTTAGTAAAGATAAACAGATTTGGTTTTAATTCCTTCAGAAATCATGCCAGAAGTACAGAAAATAAACAAGAAATATTTGGAGACTCAGCACAGAAGCAAACCAGGATTTAATAGGCACTGTGGAGACTCTGGGGGACAGATCACAGCTTGGAAAGATGGGTAGGGAAGGGCACAGCTGATTTAGGAAAACTAAGCAGAGGAAACAGGGGTTAAATTTTGCGGCAAATACCAAGAAAGGCTGTTCTTCATCTGACATCTGGGAGGAAGCAAGAGGAAGATTTATTGAATGAGACTGGAGATAGATAAAGAGGGAAAAGAGGAGGGTGTCAAAGGGAGGGTTGTTACAGCCCACTTGGTCGGAAGGGAGATGTTTGGGAAGGTACTGCATAAGCAGCCACTAAGCAGTCACCCATTGGCAATGAAGGACTTCACCTACCCCCTGCCCGTGGGGGGACAGTCCCCGAGAGGAGCACAGGCTCAGCGTGCCTGGGGACACCGGGGACGTACAGCAGAAAAGGCTCCGAAGGCACCGGCGGGTACTGCTCTGGAGCCAGCAGCTGGACGGAGCCGTCCAAGGGCAAACTGCGCCCTGCAGTGTATTTGCCATAGGGAGGTCTCCTGTGTTGTTCACAGCTTGGTGAAGCTTCAGATGGAGAAACGCAGCCAGCTGGAGAGCTGTGCTTCCAGTAATATATTAGACGAGGGAGTTCAGAGATGGTCTGCAGGAATGACAGTTTATACAGCGAGGCTCTCCCCCGAGCAGGAGGGTTTGGGACTGCTGAGTCGGGATTTTGGCAGCTGTGAGGACGTGGTAAGTCATCTGCTCCATGTTGAATTCTGTTAAAATGCTGAGCATCGACTGCCCTTCACATCCACTGGAAATAAAGCAAGAAAACCCTGGGCTAATTCGCAGCAAGGCACATCTATTGCCAAGACAATAATTTCTGACTGTAAAGGTAGTTCTGCACCAAAACAAGTTGCCTAAAGATATTGCACCGGAGGCTCAGCAGGGCAGAGCCTGTCAGGATACGTCCACCCATGCAGGCCAAGGGTGGGTGGACCAGGAAACCACCCACAGTCCTTCTCAGACCCACATTTCCATCATGCCCAGAAAATTACAGACTTTTTTAAGAGTCTCAGGAAGAACAACAGCATCCCAGTTGGAGTCCATACAGGAAATAAAATCTGGGTGCAGCAAGTAAGATAAATAGTGGAGATGTGCCATTTGCTGGGCTATCTGCACTCATAGAGTTACAGGCCACATCATCACAGGTTAAGGACGGGCCACAATTTACGTTACTTTTTTCTAGGATGCTGGGGAGTGGACTGAACTTGGTATATTAAAACATGCATTGAACTATGGCTAGTTGTAAACTGAGGAGTGACTTATATGGAGAATATTCTCTGATTTATAGAGATGGCAGTCCAACAAAGCCAAGCTTCAGAATTACTTTAAATTATTTAAATATGATAAAAACATGTAAATGTGAAGTCAAATTAAGGAAATAAAATTCTGATGGGAAATACATAGGGAAGGAGGGACATTCAGAGGAATGCTATACCTGGAAGGCTATACCTGTTTGGGGGTGGGGCATACACATCCAAATGGTGCTGATGGGTTGGAAAGGGTTTGGAGAGGACCTGCCAGCTTGTCATCATTCCAACCTTTTTTCTGAGGTCAGAAGAACTTGTCTGCCTCTGAGAGCTGTAAAGAAGTTCAACGTATTTATTATAAGAAAGGCAAGCTTAAGATCACAGTCCTCAAATGTCTACAAAGGGAAACATTCTCAGTAGCTGCAAGTTCTTTAATCAGGCAGACAAAGGCAAAACAAAACACAGTATACAGGGGCTAAAGCTAGAGGAATTCAGTCCGAAAGGTTCTCATTTTTAAGAGCAAGTGGCATTCTTTTCCTAAATTGTGGAACAATTTAGCAGGGGAAGTGGCAGAGCCTTTCCATCAAGGGTTTGTCTAAAAGACGTGTTGCAGTGCTTTAGCTAAAGGCTGTGCTGTATGAGAGGTCAGGCAAGAGGATTGCATGGTCCAATCTAGTCCATGGATCACAATTCTGTGTCATTTGTACCGTTCCTGTGATTAAAGGGCGACACGAGCAGTTAACCTGAAGATGTCCGCCCTGTCGCTGGAGGTCTATCCAGTGAGCAGATGTCTGGTGTTCGAGAGTGAAGAGGTAAAGTGCAAGATGTCCCACACAAAAGAATTGTAACAGTATTAATTGCACAGTCCTTCCACGGCTTTTGAAGCCAGGGCTTGCCAAAGGAGGCAAGAGAGGCAGCTGCTAGCTTACTAGTGAGCCTGTGAAGCTCCCACCCGTGTCTTGCTTGGTAAAAGAAACTTTGTGGGCTATTTGTGGCTTTGGCCATTTCAGCTGGCTGTCCCTTCCTGCCAGAGATCTTAATTTTCAAGCAACAAAAAAAAAAAGATGCTCCATCTGAAGGAGGTCAAGAGAGCAACAAGTTTATGAAAAGGGCAGGACTCAAATTAATAAATGCGGGTGGGACAGAGATGGTAAGGTGCATTTGTCTTTCACATCTAGTCACCCATGTTAATCTGTTCTAATTGCATTAGAGGGAATGAACGGGCAACAGAGCTGATGTTTGCTGAGGCCAGTGCTTGTAGTAACTCTGGGCATCTGCTGGGAGATTTCACTGGCTCAGCTGCACTGAAGGCAAAGATGCCTCTCTGAAGAGAAGGTAGACATATGTACATATGTGCCTATTAGATTGGTGACAGGATATGTACATATACATATGTATGCATAAATGCTTTCAGGAAAGACATCTTAGCTTAAAAGTTTGCAGCTGACGTACATAATACCCCTTCACTCCAAACTTAGGTGACCCACACTTTCTGCGTTGAAAAACAAGCTCTTGATGTCTCTTTTGCTCCTCTTGCATTTCAAATGCAATGTTTTCCCAGCAGATAACGTTCATCATGTCCCCCATAATGTGCTGGCTCTTTCATACAGATCTTCTCCGGCAAAGCTCTTGAACAACAAATTCTGTCTTGTCAAGGGGGGCTTCAGTGCAGGTTGGAGTCTGTGAGTCTCACTGAGGACAAGCTTTGCCAAGGTGAGGAGGGCAGGATCTGGTCTTGGAGCTGAACATCATCTAGAATTGATGTTTTTTGCATTTCAGTCTATTTAAACTCATTGGTATTTTTTCTCCCAACTCTATGGTTTTGCCACATGCACATCAGCAGCAATGGGGAGGTAAAAATCCCTGTCTGAAGCCTCCTCGTGCCATCACTGTACCTGATGTGCATCACCTGGTGTCCGGAGGGGACAGCCTGCTTTAATGATGTCTCCAACCCCTTTTGGCTCGTGCACATCTGCAGCGGTATCGGTGGGTGGAGAGGCATGACATGGGAGCGCAGAGACCTCGTGTGTGCAGAGACCTCATGTGCATGTCCTCTTAATCCAACAGCCACAAGGAGTTTGCATTTTTTAACCGATTCCCTCGTTACCTCCTGCCTTGCTTGCCTGGCTTGTTTTCAAAGCTCAGGTATGGCGGCAGCAAAGGCAGAGAGCTGCCTGTTGGCAGAGCACCGAGGGGTGCGCAGCGGGGGCCACGCCACGCTCGGGGATCCAGCCCCAGCTCCCAGCTGGTAGCCCTTAGGTGCGGTGCTGGCTTGGGGTACGTGGCAGCATCGGACAGAAAGCCAAACAGCAAACACTCGTCTGCCAGAGCCAGGGGTGGGCCACCGTGGGAAACCACGCAGGCCTGGCTTGCTTCTGTTTAGTGTTTGCAGTCAATTTGAAGGGAAGCATTGGCAGTCTCCTCATCCCTGTGGGCCTGGCAGAAGTGTTTTCCTGCTCTGGGGGGTTTCCCTCTCCCACCATCCCTCTCCACGGATGGTCTGGTGCCCCACGGGCTGGTGGGACCGCCCGTGGCGGAGGCCACCAGGGAGAGAGCCCAGCGGCTGCCTGGGGCACGATGTATCTGCTCTGGGAGGGTTTTGCGGAGGCATGTCAAATAGAGTGTTGTTTCCTCCTGTCTGGCACAGACTGCAGCAGGGGAATGTGCAAGTGTGCTGTTGGGTATTAAAAAAATAAAAAAAACCATGGTCTGGTCAGCAAAGGCCTGTGAGATTGGTTTAAATGTATGTTATTTTTTCCTTTTGTGATAACTTTTGCGTTCTTTGTGTTGAACCATCTGGGGTTTGAGCAGGTAGTGACTGCTTGAAGTTTCTCCAAAACCGGCATCTTGAGCTGCAGCTCTGTGGGTCCTCCTTCAAAGGAGATGATGCTGGGAAACCGGGCGACTCCAAAGCCTTTGTTCTTGGGGTGAGTGTGGGTCATGGGTGGGTCAAGGTTGGTCCTGGGGTGGTCCAGGCACACTGACCGGGGTACGAAGGGTGATGTTGACCCGCCAGGTTAGCTCAGTTGGTTAGAGCATGATGCTAATAACACCAAGTTCACAGGTTCAATCCCTGCTTACTGCAGGGGGGTTGGGCTCAATGATCTCTCAAGGTCCCTTCCAACCCAAAGCATTCTATGATTCTATGTTCAGTGAAATCAGCCTGGTGAAGGGCTTGTCCTGGCCTCGTCTTCCTCTGGTCTTCCCTCCCTCCCATCCCCCGCTCCCTTTCCCAGTCACCTTCTGGATCCGACCTCTGGTCCCACAGAAAAGCAACAGCCTTTTCGTTCTTGGGGGAGCTGGTCGGCAGCCCCATCACCGCGGCCGTAGCAGCATCCACAGACTGCAGCCATGGAAAGCTGCTTTTTAAGGCACGGCCTCCCCCAGAGTGGTTGGGGAAGTGGGGGGCCTTCATCCATCTCCTTTTCCCCATGCTCTAAACCCAGCTGTGTTTTAAGGCTTCCCAAATTTTGGCTGGCCCGAGCATGGGGCAAGTGGGATGCTGTCAGCGCTACCACCCAGTGAGGGAAGGAGAAGCAAACCAGGTGCCCTGAGCAAGATGCTGCAGGCTCCTGAGGGGCCGGGGCTGTCCCTCCTAATAGATTTATTGCTTGCCATGTTGTTTTCTAGGTTGTTGGGGATTTTTTTAATTTATTTTTTTTCCACTTTTCCCCACTTAACTCTTGGGCTTTCCTTCTGCCAGTGGATTTTGAAAATATACTCACAGCATGCCAGGCCTCATCCCAAGGGAAGCACTAAATGGGAATTAACAATTAACCTCTATTTCCGAGCCCCCGAAAAAAAAGTGTTGACACTCTTCCTGCTGTTAGGCGCCGAACAATAGGCGCTGAGCTGTCATTACTCACCTCGTGCACACTAATTACTCTCATACGTGTGGCTGGGGGTGTACGCACATGGGGTGGCCGTCCCCACGTGCCTGCTCTGATCAGTGCTGCTTCTCCCGAGGTGAGGAGTGGGGACCTCTCTCCAAAGTGCCTCTGTGCTGCTAAAGGATGAACCGTAAGGGCAGAGCATCCTTCGGGGCGGGCATCCTGAGGAAGGATGAGCGCCGACTGGCACAGCTCAGCGAGCAGCAAAACTCACACCCCAAAGCAGGAGAAATGCTTTTAATTTAAATATTTAATTTAAATATTTCATTTTATAGTAATAAATAAATATTAATATTTTAATTGGAAGTCAGAGGAGAAATCTCTGAGAGCAACAGTGTTGTCCAGCCTGCCTGGGCTTTAACCCTTCTAATTTAAGAGGGCAGCGCAGCTCACCACTGCAGGAGCGGGAATTTAGAGAGGGATTTCCCCACAGAGAGACGTAGCCCTGCGCAGCAGAAACCTCTACTCTCCTTTTGGTGCTTTTTGCTGGATTTCGATGGCACTAAATCCTATTGAGTCCTGCAGGTGTGTTTCGTCTCCCAAGGTAATGCTGCTGGGTAGGAAATTGCCTATAAAATGCCGGTCCTGGTGAGTGCACAATCTGGGGACTTGACTTTTTTAGGGGGGGGTTGTTCATTTCCTCCACACATTTATTTAACATTAAGGTGTTGGAAATACATATTTACAAGAAAGCAGCCGTCAGAGAGTTAGTAAGATCCCCGATGGTCTCTCCCAGTTTTAAACAGAAAGTGTTGCTCTCTGCGTATCGAAGCCAACACAAATCAGCGCAAACAATCATTAAGTCATTAGCAAAGGCTGTAAATGCCAGTAGTGCTAATATTAAGCCTTCTGGTCTCTCCCTGGAATTGTCTGACTCGATTGCATCCTGTTACACTTGCAATCTGCTTTCTGCTATCGGCAGATAGGTTGGCAGCCACTTAAGTTCTTATTTAGAAAAAGCCGCGAGTGCTTGGTTTGGGGCTTTTTTTTTTTTTTTTTTTTCTTTTTCTGGCCTTTTTTCCAGCTCCAACGAGAATGCCATGGTACCCAGAGGGCAGCCTGGGGAAGGGCTTGATCTCCTGCAGGGCTGAGTACCAGCAGCCTGTTTTTGGGCTGGTGTAGCCTGCAGCAAGGGCAGCTGGAGAGGGAGGGTGGCCCTTGCTGTGTTGGGGGGCACACCAGCCCGCTGCTCCCACCTGCCTCCTCATCCTCGTCCTCTGTCCCTGTCCCTTATTGGGTTTGTTTTCCAAGCAGATGTGGGATAAGGCAATGCTGGTGCTCCTGCAGCCCGGGGAGGCACAAGCCTTTTTGGGGGGTTTTCCTGGCCTGAGGGGTGGCATGAGGGGCACAGGGGGAGCTCACACTCATGGAGCTGGGATTTGGGTCAGACACAAAGATAAACTTAATCTTTCTGGGGAAAGAGAGTTGAAGAGTAGGTCTTGTTTTAGCATGAACGGAGTTCCTCCTCAAACTCTTCCGCTCCTCCCCTCAACGCAAAACAAGGGGGAGTGGGGAGAGCCCCCTCTTCCCGCCAGCCCCTCCTGCAGCCCTTCACGCAAGCCTGGCCCTGGGTGGCACATCCCAGCGCTGCGGTCGGTCGCTTGCCAAGCGGACAGGGCACCTCCTGAGCCTCCCACCCTCCTCCCCAGCCCCTCCGGTTTGCAAGGGCAGCCCAGACAAGGCGCTGTTTGCTGCAGACGCCTCAAAGCGCCGGCCCCCCGAGCCACCGTTCAGCCTCATGAAAGATTTCCCTTTGCAAACCTCCCCCAGCTGCCCGAGGTGTGAAGTCACTGGCGGCCGCCGGTGCTGCCTGGTGCCTGCCATTTCAGCACCCGTGGGTGTGAAACACTGCTAGGGGTGCCAGCTACTGATGCAGCCTGTGGTAGTATTAAGCATTAATTCACTTACGCTGTTTAACTATAGGCAACACAGTTTAAAAGGTTTTAAAATGCGCAGGGACATAAATTCCACACCCCACCCTCCCACCCCCAATGCTTGTGTACAAGTCTCTCTCTCACATTTGCACAGCTATGAAGATGTCAGGAGGTTTCCTGTAGGATTTGGCTGGGATGCTGGCCCCGAGGCCAGCTTTTGCATCCCTAGATCTGCTTTGCAGGAGGGATCTGCAGACGTGGTCAACCTTCATGCAAACGCCATCTGCCCGGGTCCTGGCCCCCTGGGTTTTAGAAAACCTGGTCCTGAGGGAATATTTCCTGATTTTTGGTCATGGCCCCATGATGTGGTGAACTGTAACCACCTCCTCTGAAAGCATCTTGTCAGTGTCGAAACCCTGGCATAACTATCTGTATACAAATCGTTAGCCTATTACGAGTGAAATAATTTGCCTGGCAAAGTTTACCTCCTTGGTGTTACTTTACGCAACGAAGTCTATATAAGCAAATAAAACCTGACAACCCCACTTTTGTCTGTAATGAACCACAGTAATCCTATTGACTGCCTCCTGACAGAGGCTGCACACATACCCAGGCAAGGAGAGCCATCGGATGTGCCTAACTCATGCTCCAGGACTTGAGGGACGCTTCGCTGAGCAGTTTCCTCCGTGGAAGACTTTTTCTAGGGGGGTCTGGGAAGCCACAAGAGTCAGATACACTCCTGGGTGGTAGCACATCCTTTGGCCAGCTTCCCACCAACACGTGAAAACTGTCCTCCCTCGCTCCTTCAGCTCTGTGCACCAGGGATGGACCTGGCCTGGGGGCTGGTCCCTGTGTGCGTGGTGGGACAGAGGACTGCTGGGTGATTTGGGGGCCATTTGGATTAATCTCATCTGCCTAAAACGGTCTCAAGGGAAGCGGAAGGAACAAACGAATGCTGGGCTTGCTTAATGGCAGTGCTTCCAGGGAGACACCCACTGAAAATCCTCAGGAAGATGTAGGAAGCCTAGGAGAACTGAACGGCACTTCAGTAGATGCTCTGAGATGCTCCAGGAGCAAAGTCAGGACCAGCAGTTGAACACCAGGCTGATGACTTCAAAATACAGCCTCAACATGCTCTTCCTCAAACAACCCACAAATCTCCTGTGGGGTAAGTCTCTTCATCCCCATCACACAGAAATATGAGAAGTAGGTTTGAACTTTCAGCTCGAGATCAATCAGTCAGGGTGGCAGAGGACAGGAAGGCTGGTCCCCATGGAAGCAGCAGAGATCCCCCATCTTCATGTGGATGGGACTACGTTGCTTTAGCCCAAAGCAGAAGCTGGCGCGATATGCGGGCATCCCCTACCCCATATGCTTTCGTACAGCAAGCCTAGCCATTGGTGACATCAAGGATGAAATGCTTGCTATTTTTAGGAAGGCTATTATTTGCGGCGTAGCGGGGTGGGGAACTGAAAAGGAAAAAGAAAAGCTGTGGAAGTTAGATGACTTCCCTCCAGGAAAGCAGCAAAGAACACCAGCACCCAGGAAAGAGGCAGCCAAACCCCCTTTGCTGTCAGGACCGTGGCATCCCAGTGCCAGCAGGGAGAGCGTGAGCCCAGGGATGTGCTCCAGGGAGGAGCTCCCTGTCCTTGCTCCCTGCCTGGTTTTGCACCCCTTTGCTCAAGGACACAGGCAGTGACAGCTTGTCCTCCCTGCACCAGCTCTTTTGGGAGGAGAAGGTGGTGATGGAGCCACCAGCAGGGAAGGGTTGAGTGCTCAGGGCCTTAGCAATGGGAAACCTGAAGTTTGCTCAAGCAAGAATGATATATATAGACATATAGAAAAATATGCATGTATGTGTATGATTTTAGCTGGAACAATTGGTCTGGGAGTTTGCCACCTGGAACCCTGCCTCAGCGTTTCCCTTTCCCCACTCCCTGGGCTTCCTGCCCCTGCCCTTCAAGGGACCAGATGGAAGTGGTGGCTCCTGTGCCTCTCTCCCCCCGCCTTTCCCATCATCTCGTGCTTTTGCTGGGGGGAGGGGGGTGCTGGCTGTGCCCTCCCCACTGCAGCTGAGCCTCCAGCTGTGTGGGCAGGTGCGGGGGCTTCACACCTGCGGCCGTTCCTGGAGGCCAGGTTTGTTCCTCGCAGCATCTGTTCGGGGAGGAAATGGCTCCTGCCGCAGAAAGGGGCCTGCCTCCCAGAGGGAAGGGGGCTTTACCTCACTGCCAAGGAAGCAAGACCTCGGGAGCACCACAAAATGCTGCTGGGGAAATTAATCCCCTGCGCAGAGACAGCGCAGGGGAGGGCGGCTGGAGCAGGCTGCCGAGGATGGACCAAGTGCTCCCGGGAAGGCACGGGATGGGGAGGGGGTGGCACAGGCATGGGGTGCAGGCGGCCCTTCACTCAGGGCCCACCGGTGATGACACATGGGTTGGGCTCATTTTGTGGTACCGCCTTGGTAAGGATGTTGATTTTACTAGAGAAAAATTCTTTCCTGGAGGAAAAATTATTTCCAGGGCGAGTATCCCGTTGCCACCACAGGCAGTTAAGGTCTAGTCCTGTACTTCTGCTGACACCTGCCAGATCTTCATCCGAGCTTGGAGAGCAGTGTAAAGCTGTTTACCTGCCTCCGAGGGGAAACCCCTCTCCCTCCTCTGGGTGACAGGTTTGTGACGTGTGCCTTAAGGATGCTCAGTTTCTCAGAAGTCACAAACGGCACCCAGTGCCAATAGCTGCCAAATTAGGTGTGCTTTCTGTGGGTATATGTATGACTATATAGGCAGTCACACAAATGTATACATACATGTATATATACAGATATATATATACACACACACATATGCATATATACAGCATGTGCACCCAAAACATTTATTGGTGAACGGGGTCTGACTCAGTGACACAGAAATGAAGCGGGCCACACCCCCCGCCATCCCTGGCTCCCTCCCTCCCGTCCGGGGGGTTTAGGGTGGTCTCCTCCAGTGTGCGGGCGCAGGGGCTCAGCAGCACTGCTGTTGGCACCAGCTGCTTCCCGTGGCGTGCGGCTGTTGCTTCTCTGAGCCAGCGCAGGTGGCAGATGATTCATCTCCGGTGTCAGTACGATGCTCATCTGCACGGTCTCAGGTTAGATGGGGTTTTTGTTCTTTCCTTTTTTTTTTTTTTCAATGCCCGGATGATTCATCTCCTCATGCCGGTGCTTCAAAAGCGTCAGTCCCAGGGGCACGGTCTTCTGTGGTCTGTCTTCTAGGAAAATCGTGCTACCACTTCCCTCCCTCCCTGCTGAGCAGCACTGTCTGGGCTTTTTACACTTTCTGTTCTTTGCTTTCTTATTGACCTATGGTTGGGTTTATGAGGCATCCAGATAGCATCCATCTATCCTGGAGTGACAATTTTCCTTGCCATCTCATGCCTAATATTTTAGGAGGGCAGTGATTACCACAGCATCTTCTAGTTTCACTCCTGCAGGACTTGGCTGAAGGTGGTGAGATGGCTTGGCTGAAAATGTCTCACACCACCAGAAGAGTCTCCCCAAACACCTCTCCCAGGAGCAAGTGGGCACGTCCCCCTGAAGGAAACCAAAAATGCTCACCTGGAGTGACAAAGCACATACTCAGCTTTTAGGAGTGCTGAGGTGAAACCCGTTCAGCTGCCAGCAATAAAGCTCATTAGATACTGGTCCTCTGCTGTCCTTGTTGGTCCATGAGGTGTTAAGAAATTGCTGCTGGAGATTATGAGGGTGCAGGGCATGAGGGCTTTAAACTGGGTGTTTGCAAACACCAGCTGGAGCACCAGCTGGAGATGGTGGGAGATGGGCAGGTGGACATCAAAGAACCATGAGACTGGTCCAGAGGGCAAGAGGACTTTGAAGGTAGAGATATCCAGAGGAAGGAAATATCCTTCCTTCCAGGAAGGAAATACCCCTGTGGTTGTGGGGAACGGGGAGGGAGAGGGAGAGGGGGTAAAGTCCAGCCCCCAGCATGGATGCAGCAGAGACTATGTGGGTTTGTGGCTTAGATTTTGACTTCAGCATTTCTTGAAAAATAGTAATAGTTTCTCAGACTACTCTAGCAGGTGCAAAACGTGTCCTTGCTGCAGATACATTTTCACTGCTTGCGGATGCCCCCTCTGGAAAGAAGAGGGCTGTAAAAAGCCTGCCTTTCTAATTGAATGTGTGTGTAGATGGTGAAGGTGCAATCTAAGATAATTAATGCTAATTAATTATTACATGGTCAAATGAGCAGGAATTGCACATGGAAACTCAAGAAAAAATTAATTATATGAAAATAGGATAATCGCTTGTGTGTTCAGATACACATTTATCTCAGCAAGTGTATACTCAGCATTTTAAAAAGGGTTACTACAGAAAAAAAAAAACTGTGAAGAGAAAACATTTCCTAAAATACTCCCTCCTGCATATTAAAAAACACAAAACTAGCAAAAAATAGATGAAGTTAAGAAAAAGAGGCTAGTTTCACTATCACTTGCCTTCAAAAGGGAAAATATTGACATCGCACAGCCTGCTGCACTCTCACCATACAAATACACCTGGCCCATGAATTTAGTCATTCCTTCACTGTAAAAAAAAAAAAAAAACAAAACAGAAAGCGCTAAATTTTGCTAACTGTCCTCGCAGTGTGCAGTAATTTGTTTTGCAAGCTGTTGCAATGATGCTGGAGAAAGCAAGATGAGAAGGCTGGCGGGTCAGTGACCAAAACCCATGGGGTGGCAGACTGCAGAGGCAAACTCGTGATTTTTACCTCTGCCACAACTTGGCCCGAATAACCATTACAGCTGCATGCAGGCAGAAGCTGGTTTCCTTACAAATATAAGAATACTTAGAAAGTCTCCGGAGCTATCAGGATCCAGGTTTTCTTTCCATATGGCTTTTTCCCTGTCAGCTCGTGGCCATAGTGCGCGATGAAATGCTCCTCCTCAGCAGCCAAGGCAGGGGGAGATGGCGACTGTGTCCTGGGAAACTCTGGGGTTCCTCAAACTGACCTGTGGGGTTCACATCCCTGGCCTCCGCACGCTGTCACACATCGGGTGTGCAGCGTTGCATCGCTAAGCAGGTGCACCACCTCCTTCAAGCACCACCTCCTTCAAGCACCACCTCCAGGATTACTGGTGGGATGTGTGGGACAGTCCCTGATGGAAAAATGCAGAAATATGTCCCCAGGGAGCCTGGAAGGGGGAGGAAAAGGCACTGCCAAAATAAATTCCAGTGAGAGGGATCTAAAATACAGAACTTTATAGCCAAAATTTCTCACTTTCTCCCTCCTCCTCATCCAAGGATTCTGATTTTAGACATTTTAATGAAAAAGCAAGCTTGCCAAATGTTTGCAAAAAAAATTGTTTAGTGGAAAAAATCTAATTTTATCCTAAAACTGTGTTTGATTCAGAAATTCATCCTAACCCTTGTCTGAAGACTTGCAGTGCCAAGACATGTGTGTTTATCTGCTTACATCTTTCCTCTGAGGAGCAAGTGGAAGGAAGATGAACAGAGCTTGGAGCTTTCTCCAAGAAAGAGCACCACAGTTTGCTGTTGATGTGCCTCAGTACAGACTTTCTATCACCTTTGGGGAAAAAGGAAGAAAGATGGAGGAGCTATCCTTGGAAATGGATAATGGTTTGAGCATTTCCCTGGACCTGTTCTTGCACAGAGGGCTGGAGGACGAGCTCAGCGCTACATCTATAGGCATAATGAAGTCCTCGGAAATATGTAACAGCTAAATTCTCATCTTAAAATAAAAGCAGCAGCAGCACTGATTTGGGATTCATTGGATATTTTATCCAGGCACAGGCATCAGGTTGACCTCCAGGAAGCAGGTGGATGAAAGTGTGAGGGGGATTGTGTCATTTGTATTAAATTAGAAATAATCAGTTAAGCCAACAGCAGTTCCAGGGAGCCACAGCAGACCATTTCTAGTAATTGATTTTTTGGGAGCCCCGCGGATAGAGCTTTTTTTTTTTTTTTCCTATAATAGATCTGTGCCCCGATGATTAACTAAGTAATTCCTCTAGCAATTATATCCTCTCTGAAATGACAGTTTCATGGCTTAGAAGTTACTGGGAGCAGCTCTGATCCCTATGCCCATGCAGTTTTACCCCCCTGGGCCCATCCCTCCAACATGTCCATCTATCTCAGACCCGGCTGTCCCCCATGCACAAGCCCCACGCTTCATCCTCCGAGCTGCCCGCTTGCACGTGAGAACCTCGTTGCAACATCTGTAAATGTGATATAAAGACAGGGCAAATGGGTCACACCCTGGCCCCGGCACAAGGGCTGTCCCTGGTCTCTTGCTGGCTGCTTAAGCCCGTGGGGCAGGGAGGGAGGTGCTGGCAGACGTGGGGGTGGCTGCTGGGCGCAGGAGTTGGGGTGCAGGTGTCTCGTTTCTCACTCGGGACCTCAACGTTTGCTGACACTGTGGATCCAGCAATGCTCTGCAGTAGCTCAGGTAGGAGCGACTTGTCTTCTCTCAGCAGTTGTAGGGTTGTGCGTGGTTTGCAGTTGGAAGTGCAAGAACTCATGGAGAAAGGGTCTCTGCATATGGGGGCAGGTGTGACACCGACGGGTTGTCTGGATGTCGATGTTGCACGCTGTCCATCCTGCTCTCTTTCAAGATGCATTTTGGGCATACCTAGGAGACAGCAGGCAGATTTCTTCTATTCTACTCACTGTAAAATTGCCTCCTTAACTCTAATACAGTTAGCAGAGCATGATTAACCACTTTCATCCTTGAGTGGGAGCTGCACAGGCACAGCTTTTCCCAGAAGAAAGCTGTAAACTTGAGGGCATACAATGGAGACAAGTCCTTATGGCCACTGGCCAACAGCAAATGATTACAAACTAGCAAGGGCACCCACTTCCTTCAGCTTTGTAAAACTGGATAATTATCCTTTGGCTTTGATGCTGGTATCATCAGTGCAGCATTGGCTTGTGTCAGGATTTAACCCCAGCCAGCAACTAAGCCCCACATAGCCGCTCGCTTACTCCCGCCTGGTGAGATGGGGGAGAGAATCAGAAGGGTAAAAGTGAGAAAACTCATGCATTGAGATAAAGACAATTTAATAGGTAAAGCAAAAGCTGCATGTGCAAGCAAAGCAAAACAAGGAATTCATTCACTACTGCCCATCGGCAGGGAGGTGTTCAGCCATGTCCAGGAAAGCTGGGCTGCATCACACGTAACGGCTACTTGGGAAGACAAACACCATCACTCTGAACATCCCCCCCCTTCCTTCTTCTTCCCCCAGTTATATGCTGAGCATGACATCATATGGTGTGGAATACCCCTTTGGTCAGCTGGGGTCAGCTGCCCCAGCTGTGTCCCCTCCCAGCTTCTTGTGCACCCCCAGCCTGCTCGCTGGTGGGGTGGGGTGAGGAGCAGAAAAGGCCTTGACTGTGTGTAAGCACTGCTCAGCAGTGACTAAAACATCCCTGTGCTATCAACACTGTTTCCAGCACAAATCCAGAACACAGCCCCATGCTAGCTACTATGAAGAAAATCAACTCTATCCCAGCCAAAACCAGCACATTCTCCACCCCTTATTCCATACCATTTACCTCATGCTCAGGTCCCACACTATCCAATATGACCTCATTAACCACCACCCCCCTTCCCATCCTTTGATACAATACACAGATATAATTCCCTTAGTCTATGGACCGCTCCTCTAAAATGTCCTTAAAATGTCCACAAATGTCCACAAAATGTCCATTGAGTTCATTTAGTCCATGACTTCGGGCTCCATCTGTTATGGTGGTCACTCAGGACAGGAGAGGTGGCATGTTGCATGGAGTTACTGGGCACCAAAGCCAGCTCAGGCTGGGTCACTGCTGCACTTGCACTGCTTCTTATAAGATTTGTCCTCCACTGGTTCAGGTGATTCCTGCTATAGTAATTCCGCTAACATGCAACTCAAATCCCAGGTTACAACAATCTAAAGGTGTTTCCATTACAGTCTCCACCCTGGTTCCTTTAGACCAGACCATTGGGTTTAACATTGCAATGAACTCCTCCCCTTACCTCTGCTCTGGCTTGGACTTACCCACAGACTGCAGTCCCTTAGGGGTGTACCTGTTCCAAGTGGAGCCTTATCTATGAGCCATAGTCTCCCCAGGGGTATACCTGCTGTGGCATAGACTTATCCACAGCCACAGTTGCTTTGAGGTGCACCTGTTCCAGCACGGCCTTCTCAATGGGCCACAATGTCTTCAGAGATAGACCTGTTCCAGTGTGGCCTTATTATAGAATCATAGAATGCTTTGGGTTGGAAGGGACTTTTAGAGGTCATCTAGCCCAACCCCCCTGCAGTGAGCAGGGACAGCTTTAACCAGATCAGGTTGCTCAGAGCCCCATCCAACCTGACCTTGAATGTTGCCAGGGTTGGGGCCTCTACCACCTCTCTGGGCAACCTGTTCCAGTGCTTCACCACCCTCATTGTAAAAAATTTCTTTCTTATACCCAGTCTAAATCTATTCTTCTTTAGTTTAAAACCATTATTCTTTGTCCTGTCACAACAGGCCTTGTTAAAAAGATTCTCCCCACCTTTCCTGTAGGCCCCCTTTAAGTACTGGAAGGTCACAATAAGGTCTCCTCGCAGCCTTCTCTTCTCCAGGCTGAACAACCCCAACTGTCTCAGCCTGGCATCATAGGAGAGGTGTTCCAGCCCTTGGATCATTTTGGTGGCCCTCCTCTGGACCCACTCCAGCACCAGCAGGTCCATGTCCTTCTTGTGCTGAGGGCCCCAGAGCTGGACGCAGTACTCCAGGTGAGGTCTTACCCACATCCATAGCCCCTTCAGAAGTAAACCTGTTCCAGCATGGCCTTACCCATGGCTGCAGTCCCTCCAGGGGATTACCTGCTCTGTCGTGGGCTTATCCATGGCCACACGCTTTGAGGTGCTCCAGCATGACCTCATGCACAGCCACAGATGCTTCAAGATGTACCTTCTCCAGCATGGACTTATCCTTGGGCCACAGTCCCTTCAGAGGTATACCTGCTGTGGCACAGACATAGCCACGGCCACAGATGCTTCGAGATGTACCTGCAGATACAGGAAGAAAATTAAACTCTACCCCAGCCAAAACCAGCACAGCTTGTCAAGTTGGCAGGAGCCAGTGCAGTCTTAGCAACAGGAAGTTTCTTCTGCAAATGCTTACAACTTTAATAATTATTTATTGAATAGGTAGGATGAGAGCCAGGACATAGCAGAAATGCAAGGAGTTTCCCAGGAGACCTTCCAAAGTCTTTGAGATACTAGCAGGTCCAGCTGTAAAGTTATTAAAAGGAAAGAAAATCTTCGCTTAAAGAGCTTTTGGCTATTTTTTCTTGCTCTCTTTCCCTCCCTCGTTTACTTGGCCAAATCGCTTCAATCTGCCTTTATTTAGTAAAGTTAAGGAAACCATTTTATTTTATAAACTGAATCCTTCCTGAGTGATCTTGGTAGAAGACATAGAAGAAGAGAATACAAATCGCAGCACCAAATTTATTCCTAACAACGGGAGCTGTTGCTACTAGTCCCGAGACAAACAGATAAGTCCAGTAATTATAGATAAGTGCTTTTGTTTGATCTGTATAACAATTTCTGCATTTTCAGGTAATTTCCCTTAGGCATTCACAAGCAGGTGGGAAGCTGTTCTTATACAGGCTGTATTTTAATCTATTTTCAGTTGACTTCTTGATGAGCAAACAAACAACTTTATTCCATTTTTAGGACTAAACATTTTCCTGAGACTTTCTAAGAGCTGAAGTTATGACTGGTTTTTAATATTATACTTTCTGACTTTTGCCCTTTCCCCCAAGTAAGTCAGCAAATAAAATAAAATACCCTGTTGCTTCATTCTTGATTTTCACTGGTAAAAAGAACTTAAAAATGCCCTAGCATCTTGCAAGGCCTTATTACAACTTTGGGGCCAAAAGCCCTGGCCAAGATTTGTCCTAACTCTGCTAGATGCTATACAAACTTCTCCAGAGAAGTGAGAACAGTGTGTGAATAACTCAAACCCTTCATTTTCCCAGCCTTCAGATTCCTATGAAAGCCCACTGGGATGTTTTCCAGAGGTATAAACAGAGACACAGATGCCTTGCTAAACCCCATGCACCCCGCACGCTTAGCAAGCTAACACGCAACCAGGACTTTAAGGCTGCTCGCAGGAACATTCCCCTGGCCAGGATGTTCGAAAACGGATGTGAGCCAAAGCCAGTTCCATAACTAAGTGATGAAGTCAAGCATTTGATATCCCAGCTTCAGGTCCCTGAAACAAAGTAAAAATCATGGGGCAGGTTGGTAAGCCAGCAGTATGGCCCACGCAGTTGTTCAGAAAATGCTCCTCTGACCAAGATCTCCCCACTGGTGTTTCTAGGTGATTGTGAGAAATTTCAGAGGTTTCTGCTAGGGAAGGACATATTTTTTTTAATGTGCAAAGTGACCAGAATAACAGGCTGCTTGTCAGCTTGACCGCTTGTTCTTTCAGTGGCGAGAGAGCAGCTATTTGAGAAGGCATAAAGCAAACTAGGTATGTTGAGCTTTGCACCTTGCTCTTCCTCCTCTTCTCCACTCTTTCTGGCTCCGAGAGCAGTAGTCTCACTCCAGAACAACAGCATTCACTGCTCCTACCTCCAGGCTCAGCTTGGCTCTGATGGCAACCCCAAAAGGGGTGGCCAGTTGGTCTGGCTGAAGATGAGGGTAGGTGGGTGCGGAGAGGCAATGAGAGCATGGCCCAAGAAATTTGCTTGCTCTTAACAGTCCTTGGTGGCCTTGTGGTAGCTGCCCCTTGACGAGGGGTGGACACCCTATAGCAGTGGAAGATGTCTTGTAGTTGAAGGACCCTCAAACCTCAAACCTCAAAGAGTGCTGTGACCAGAAGTCATGTCTGAATTGGTCGCAGATCTACTTCTTGCAATGAAGCTTCAAGGATGTTTCAATGAAGTTTCTAGGGCCTGGCAAGTCCTAGAGTTTCTTAAGTGTCTCGGCTGTGTTTGGGTTACTGCTACAACCTTAATGAAAAAGCTGGTGTTGAACTGGATGAAGAAAGGTTGGTAGAGGGCCAAATTGCTGCATTTGTTGCCATTTTCCTGGTTGGGCAGTGAAGGACTAGCCAAGAGGAGGTTTCTCAGGTGCTGGGTGTGGGGACAGGAGCAGAGACAGTTGCTCATGGAGGCGCCCCATGCCGGCTGAGAGCAGGGGTCCCTGAAGGATAGTCACCACAGTGTGACAAGGATACGTGCACCATGTAGTCAAGCGGCATTGCTCCCAGACGGTGTTGAACAGCAATGAGTCTCCTGGGTGCAAGCCTGGTCTGTGCCCACCTGTGCTCCCTGAGTCGGTGCCTGGGGAGGAGGCAGCCATGCTGCCTGGTGGGAAGGAGAGCTCAGCTCACGAGCCTGCAAGCCTGTGCCCTTCGCCATCAGCCCTTCCCTTTACTAGCCCAGACATTGCCTCAGCATCTCCTCGAGAACAAGATGCAGCAGAAACCTCCAACCCAATGAGGGTGATTTCACTCTTTGTCACTTTTGACACCAACGTTTCACCAGTGGTTTTGGCTACCTCTGGGCGTACCTAAGCCAGTTTGACCACTTCCTGTCAGACTTTCATTGGTTTTCTTCTTTCTTGGACAGTTTCTGGGACCAGACAAATGGAGAATGACACGTCTCCCACTTGGGAGCAAGGAATAGCCAATGGGATCATGTTTGACAGCGTGATTGTGCCTGGCAGTGAGGGAGCACTGGTGCTTAATTGTGGGCCATGTTAGTGTCAGCTAGGTGTAGAGGGAATGAGTGTCTAATAAGTATTTGACACGGTTCATTATCAGTCATGGTCGATTAAATAACAAGACATACATTAACTCATTTAATAATTAGCTACCATCATATCAACTTGATAAAAGAGTACTATTAAGTTACTCTGACATTGTGTTAATACAGTCTTTAATTTTTAACATGGAAGATTAAGATAAAGCAACTGCCGAGGATTGCATTGTAACACCTTTTCCAGCTATGTCGGGGTAAACATATTTTGACAGTGTTAAAGCTTCCTGGGATCAGTTAATGTTAACTCCCGTGTCTGGTATTTTTCTGAAACTTTGAGTATTTATATGAATTGCTCATTTGCCTCCCGTTCCTTTGGGAAAGAGCAAACTGGGAATGGACACCTGCCACGGCAGAACTTGTTTCAGGGCAGGAAAGGTGAGGATGTGGTGAAACCACACAGAGCCGGGACCATCCCATGCAGGGAGCACAAGGAGGAAGGACAGCCAGAGGAGCTGGCTCACGTCTGCCATGGGCTCCCTCTGTGATGCTCAAGCTCTTCCTTCACCTCTTTTTGCATCACTTTCTTATTTGTGTAACAAGAGAAATGTTGATCATCTTCCATGTAATTTCGTTTGCTCTATCACTGCTAGCTTTGCCATACCACTTGTGGGGTTAACCACATTTCCCAGGTTGGTTCGGGAGGGACTGAGAGCGTAATAGCTGCTGCACGTGCTGCCCTGTATGTGTTTCTGTTGACCATATGGAAAGTCCAGGTTCATGCTAATGCAGCAACAATAGCAATGTGTGGTTTGTGAGTAGCTTAAACTGGTTACATCCAGCAGATATCCTCCTCATAGTGAAATACTGGAAGGAAGTGGGATGAGAAACAACTGCCTTGGTTACAATCATGATGTATAAATTTTCTGTACGTATATTTTGTCTTTTATTTTGCTTCCGTTGCTGCTGGTGGGCTTTGTGCTAGCAGTGCTTTTTTGACCCACTCAGGTAGCATGTACCCTCCAACGGAACTTTTGATCCCTTGCCTTCACTTCTGGGTTTAAAAACACGCAGGAGAAGACCTGCTGGTGGGAATCACCCCCAGCAGTAGGTGGAGGTGTCGCAGCAGCCGTGCTCTGGCTGGGGCACTGGTGAGCACCCCGGGGAAAGCAGAGGTACGGTGGGGTTTCCCAGCAAGAGCTTCCCCAGCTAAAGCCACTGTGTAGTGGTGCTGGAGGGATTTCTCTTCTAGGAGTTCATCCAATCTTTTTTCAAACCTCTGTAAGTTTTCAGCACCCACGGGATGTGCTGCCAGGTTTGGCTAGCCACCATGCAGATGAGTACCTTTCCCATTTTCAACACGCTGCCTGCTAGTTCCTTTCCATTCCTGCTTAGCTCCTATGTTAAAATGAGCGTGAACAACCCACACCTGCTGATGTGTACCAGCTCATTGCCTTTCCTATGTCACTGGGCAAATTGCTGCATATTAATGTGGTTTTTTTTTTGGGGGGGGGGGGGGATTGGGTAAGATTTAGCAAAGCCAGTTTAATTTCAGAAGCTAGATTTAAGTTATTTCCAGGAAAAAAAAAACTGCTGGAAGATGAGTATTTTATTTGCAAGTAGATATTAACTAACATGAATATTAATTTCTGTTATTTATTGCTGTGCTGACATGAAAGACTAAGTGGCCACGCTGTAGAGAGATTGTAGAGGTCTTTCTGATAGGAGCTTAAATACTGTTATACTGGTGCATTCCTTGTTAAATCCTGCAGTAACACCAATGGCCAATATTAAAAAATAATGGTAGGCTCAGAAAAAACAGAAGTCAACTTAAAATCAAAAGAATGAAAGGAATATATATATTTTTTTTTTATTCTTACTTACCTTCTGTTTTTTTGAGAATGCTGTTTATGCTTGCAAGGGCTTTTCTTACACTCATATGCTGTATCAACACTTTTTTATTATGTTGAAAACCAGGCTCCCATGATATTACTCAGCTGAAGGGCCAAGGCTTTAAGAAAAGCAAATACGACAAGATACTTGATAAAATCATGGAAGATGGCAAGCTACTATGGCTGCTTAAAGCATCTTTTCTGGTGAAACAAGTTGACTAGGCAGCTGGGGGAGGGAACAGGTAGATTTATTCTGAAAATCACATTAACAGTGTTCATGCAGGAAAATGATCTCCTGATGGGAGGTGCTAATTGTTATTAATTAAACAACTTACAGATTATATGATTAGTATTGACCCGCAATATTAAAACAGTAAATTACTTATAGAGTGGGCAAGACTACAATATGGAAAATTGAATAAGTTAATAAATCAAAATTAATGGGTGTCTGGAACAATTATAGTCATCAGTGGAACTACAGTCACTTTAAATATGTAAAGGAAAGTCCATAAAAGCTAATAATGTTACTGTGGAAAGGGATTTCTTGGGATGAAACAGAGATACAGACTACCACTGATCCCATGTTAAGGGATTGAATGGGGACATCAAATGGGGGTGCACCTGTGGACAGGAGAAGCATTTCTTCTCTGTGGCTTTCTTAAGGTGGTTCAGAGAAACTGCTTCCAAGCTGTATGCAATATGTACCTCTCCACTGAAGCCAATGAAAATTAATGACTGTAAATACCTCTCAAGATCAGGCTTTGATGTAATGTCCTCCCAGAGATTAACAAAAAATAAACGGCACTTAATTTAATAAGCCTAAATCCTGCTCCACGCTCATAAGGGCCTTTTGAAGTGCCTTGAAACTTGGGAAATCACTAATGGTTTAGAAGAAAAACCACCACTCGGGGGCTGCTGCTGGGACCCTGAGCTGCCATTCATTCACATTGGTTTTGCTTTCTTATCAGACTGTGTCGGTACGGCTGCTTTGCTCCTGCTGAGAGCCGCGGCCTCAGTCCATAAGCATACTCTCTCCCTCCCTCTGAGCACAGCAACCGTCCGCCTGGAGAATTGATCATTTTTTGTGCCATGGAAATGTTTTGCTGCCCATCACGAGAAGGGCCTCTCCTAGCAGGCATGATCTGGGAGAGGGCTGCGATGTGTGCGAAGCCCTTGGCTACAGCTAGAAGACAAGCCCTGGGAGCTCAGGTACCTCCCCATAGTTGGCGTCTAAGGATGTCCATGCAGGTTGTGTCATCTCCCAAACAAAATGAGTGTGTACATTGGCAGGTTCGTTCCTGCAAACCTCCCTTTGAAAGTACAGTTGCAGTCACTCGGTACATTGAACACCATGCATAGCAGGGCATGTTCCCCAGCCCTTTTCACCACAGCCTAAAACAGAAGGGAAGAAGCCCTGCTAAGTTCAACGGCAAAGCCTTTGTTGACTTCAGTGGAATGACACACTTGGTCTCAAACTGAAATCTCATGTATGCCTGTAAGGTTTTGTGGTGGGTTGACCCTGTCTGGACGCCAGGTGCCCACCAAAGCTGCCCTATCACTCCCCTCCTCAGCTGGACAGGGAACAGAAAATATAATGAAAGGCTTATGGGTCAAGACAAGGACAGGGAGAGATCATTCACCAATTACCATCACAGGCAAAACAGACTCAACTTGGGGAAATCAGTTCAATTTATTGCCAATCAAATCAGAGTAGGGTAATGAGAAATAAAAACCAAATCTTCCCCGTACCCCTCCCTTCTTCCTGGGCTCAACTTCACTCCTGAATTCTCTACCTCCTCACCCCCAGCAGCACAGGGGGATGGGCAATGGGGGCTGCGGTCAGTTCCTCACACGTTGTCTCTGCCGGTCCTTCCTCCTCAGGGGAGGACTCCTCACACTCTTCCCCTGCTCCAGCGTGGGGTCCCTCCCACAGGAGACAGTCCCCCATGAACTTCTCCAACGTGGGTCCTTCCCACAGGCTACAGTTCTTCATGAACTGCTCCAGCGTGGGTCCCTTCCACGGGGTGCAGTCCTTCAGGAGCAGACTGCTCCAGCCTGGGTCCCCCATGGGGTCACAAGTCCTGCCAGAAAACCTGCTCCAGCGTGGGCTCCTCTCTCTCCATGGGTCCACAGGTCCTGCCAGGAGCCTGCTCCAGTGCGGGCTTCCCACGGGATCACAGCCTCCTTCGGGCACATCCACCTGCTCCCAGAGTGGGGTCCTCCCCGGGCTGCAGGTGGATATCTGCTCCACCATGGACCTCCATGGGCTGCAGGGGCACAGCTGCCTCGCCATGGGCTTCACCACAGGCTGCAGGGGAATCTCTGCTCTGGCGCCTGGAGCACCTCCTCCCCCTCCTTCTTCACTGACCTTGGTGTCTGCAGAGTTGTTCCTCTCACATATTCTCACTCCTCTCTCCAGCTGCAGTCATGCAGGGTTTGTTTCCCCCCCACCCTTCTTAAATATGTTGTCACCAAGATGCTACCACTGTCGCTGATTGGCTCAGCCTTGGCCAGTGGTGGGTCTGTCTTGGAGCCGGCTGGCTTTGGCTCTACTGGACATGGGTGAAGCTTCTAGCAGCTTCTCAGAAAAGCTGCTCCAGTAGCCCCCCTGCTACCAAAACTTTGCCATACAAACCCAATACAGGTTTCCACCCATGGAAGGGAAAAGGGATTGCACTTGTGGGATGAGCTATTTCCACTGTTAAGGACGCAGGACCTTGTGTTCAAAGATGATGATCTTCTCACTCTTCAACATGAAGTTGCAGGTCCTGGTCATGTCTGGAAACCATGGCCACTGGCTTCTGACATGTGGGGACACGCAGACACTTACTTACACAGCGCTACATTTGAGAAGAGAGAGGGACAGGAACGCACTCTGAACCCACGACAGGGCAAAGGAGGCAGCATGCTATGGATCTGATCTACCTTATTCTTGTTTGCTTATGTGAAAATGCAGTGAAGCCTTAACACCCAATCATCAGGAAACTGAAGATCTCCAGCCATTTTGTATCCAGAAGCAAAGATGTACTCTGTTACTGAGGCAGATTTAATCAACAGGAACCAGTGCTGGAGGGCAGTAACAGATAAGCAGAGAAATTAGTCCCAGAGTCATTGTAATTAAAAACATCTGGGTGATGTCAGCCTGCCTAAAAGGCCATTCTCATGAAGAGTTTGCAAGCACTCCTAAAATCCTTGTACTAATTGGCAAGAGCAAGCCTTTGCATTACATGCCACAATTTTTTTCTGTGTGTGTATGTGTGCGTGTCTGTGCAATATTTATGGGTCTGGATATTCCCACAAATACTGCTTCCCTTTTTTCAGTGTTGGAAAACCAATGCCACTTAGGAATTTACAAGGACAAATCGATGGCCAGAGTCCTCAGCAGATGGAAATGTTTAACAAATTTCTATATCCACTGGAGAGACTTACCACAGATGTATCTTACCCAGAGACTTCAGCCAAGTCTTTATTTGTACATGGGGAAATGTTCTTCTTTTATATGAGACTTTTCACTGACACCGAGCAGAAGCAAAGAAGCTGTACCTCTCATCCCCGTCTCCGGCGCAGCAGAGTTGGCTCTGATGGATGCAATTCAGACAGAAAACAGGCAAAGTTCAGCTTTCCTTCCTGGAATGTATGGCAAGACTTTCAACACCAGTACCCTTCAACTGGAGCATATGCCCTCAGCGGGTTGGGGATAGGCTCCAGTTAAATTATTAGATAAGCTAAGACAAATAGGCTACCTCGGGGCCAACGCTGGAGTAGAAGTGAGTTTTCTACCTGGACACCGGGAGGGTTGAGCCAGGTCCTGGGCATGGGGGGGGACATCGAGATGGTGTCAGTGGGAACCGGGTGCCGCTCTGCTTTTCTCCGGGATGGGAAAGAAAGGGGTGGCCAAACTCTGCACCCTCTCTGCCTCTCTCCCGCATCCAAATCCCGTCTGTCATCCTGAAGGGACGAATGTAACCTGGTCTTCTGCATTTCTTGCTTTGCGGCTTTATTTCTCACCTCTGCCCACGTCTTCAGGTGGTTCCAAAAATCCCTCCTGCGCATCCACGGGTCGGAGGTGCAGATGGGGTGGGGACACTCTCACCAAGCTGCCGCAGTGCACAGAGAGCACGGCTTACTGCAGGCAGGCGCCCACGCTGCCTTTTGGGGATGGGCAGCTTAGGGACATGCTGAGGACTTCCCCGCCAGAGAAATCAGCCAGAGCAGGTATAGCCACAGAATGTTTTTCCTTTCCAAAGGTCACTAACACTTTCTGATGAGGAAGGACTAATATTCTTAGTGGCCGAAAGGGCTTTTATTTTGTTATTATTAAGTTTAATTGACAGACAATCGTGATTTTTGTTGTTTGTAGGACTTGCGTTGCCCCCGCCAATAGCTAAACTTCACAGCTTCTTGGTTTGTTTTACAGTCTGAGCGAAAGTCATCCTCACTAATGTTAATGTGAGACTGTCAAATAAAAGAGAGCTCAGGCCTTTTTCAGATGCTCTCCTTGTTATTTTATGGGATTTGATGCAGGGGAATGGATGCTTCGATGCAAACTTGCTGCCGCTATGACGACTGGTATGAGATAGGGTGGCAAGGGTCACTGGGAGTTATTGCAAGACATGCTGTACAGTAAAATGTCACCGACATCTCCATTAATGGACTGCTGCAGGAAATGTTAACGGCACTAAAATTAACCTGGGGTATTGTTTAAGCATTTTATCAGACTGATCTAATCCGCTTTTCCAGGTGTTTGTAACATAACAGTAGTTGTGGTATTTATGCATGCTACAAAACTCTCTGAAACTCTGCAAATATGTTATGCTAGAGATTGACTTTTCTCTGTGCAAACGTCTCTGGAGCAGAGAGGGCTTGCCTTGTCTTTGCTGTACAAAAGAGTATAAGGGGTTTTTTTTTTAGGGTGTGGCCACTATAATACATCCCAAGCTCGTTGCAACTGACTTTATGGTTCTCTGCAGTGGAGAACTTCATCCCTGTAGCCCCATGCTTTCAGGAGCAGCCTCTAAGATGCGGTGCTACATGCATTGGGAACGATCATTCTGGTGCTGGCTTGCAGGGGTGCAGAGCTGTGGCTGCCCCAGGCCCCAGCGGGATCGTCTGCAGCTCGAAACAAGCCCACCGGCTGAGCACGCCAAAACCGATGCGTGAAAAAAATAGCAGTCGCTCTGTAGATGTTTTAAACAAAGGGGAAGAAAAGACCCACATTCTCTGACCCTGTTGCTGCAATGTGCTCACCATATTGTTTCTCCCAGCCCAAAGGAGGTTGCGTTTTATAAAGTGCACAAATAGCTCTCCCAGTAGCTGGGGCTATTTTGAAGACATTGTTTGTTTCCTAGCACATAGCATCTTGAAAGTATTTTAAGTTTTTGCTAAATAGCAAATAGGTTTTCTTAAAGAGATTTGTATCGTAGGAATATGCAGAGAGGGAAACCTTGCCAGGTGTTAAAAATATCCAACTTAACAAATTCAGTTTGTATCAAAGTGTGTCATCAATACCATGAAAGCAACGGACTGTGTTTGGGTGAGGTCAGACACGCTGCCTTTTAACCAAGCTTCAAGACAAGACAGGTGGTGGCAAAGCCTGCCTACACAAACCCTTAGAAGCAAAGAAATGGCCAGTCGGAGGGAGGCTTGTTGTCAGCCCTGCTGCATGGTCCTCCTCTTCCTTCCCTTGCAGCCCGGAAAGCCTCCTTTCTTTATGGAGGGGGTGAGGGCGTCCTGCCAGCAATGCCACGGGGCCAGGGCGGAGCACGTTGAGGTCTGCCCTGCCCTCGCAGAGCAAATTCCCACCATGGTGCCCAGGGTGACCGCAATGCATCCTGAAAAACCGAGGAGGCCTAAGGATGCCCTTAGGACAGGCAGGGAGGGCTTGTCCGGCTGCGTTTGCTGCTTCGCTCCCTCCCAAGGCAGTGGTGGATGAGAGGCACAGGCGCCTAACTTTTATCCAGCTCCAAAGCCTTGTAAAACATAATAGACCAGATCAAAGGCCTCAGCAGCTTAATAGCTATTTCTCTCCTTCCCTGCTAGCTTTTTGCTAAGGCAGTACCAGGAGTGCAAACCTGAACCAACAGGTCGAGAGCAAAATCACGTGTTTTCACGGGGAATCACGTTTGCAGTTCAACAACTGGGAGAAAAAAGCCTGAGACCAACAATTCGCTGAATGCAACAGCTTACTAGTTATTAGGCATGTACAAACCTGAGGAAATGGCTGCTCCTGCAGCCTCTCGCTCGGCTGGAAGCGGGCAGGGGAGGTGGCGAGGCTTTCAATGCCCTTTGCATCGCTCATCAGCCTCAACCCTCCCCGCTTCAGTGGTGCACACCAGCAGTACCCACTCCGGTGGGATCTGGGATCCGCTGTTTCTAACAGCAAAGCGCCACAGTGGCTGGTGGCCGTGTACTGGAGGAAAAAGAGACAAAACCGCACGTTCTTGTCACCAGGATTAACTAGACACGTCTGTGCCGGTGCATGGGAGGCAGGGGATCTCTAACAGGTGTATTGCTTGATGAAGTGCTGTTGTTACCGTACGGCGTGGCTCCTGGGAGCGATGCCTGCCTCATGCCTTACTGTTTTCCCTGCTCCCACGCTCCGCAGAGTTATTTCTGAATAATGCATCCCATTTACCAGGTTGATTGCCAAGCAGCTTTGTTGATCATACCGGCTGATGCAGACGCTGTTGAAAATTAAAAGTTTTAAACTTTGAAATGTCACCAGTATTTCCAGTTTTCTTGTCAGGCTGGGCTGCGTTGGAAACAATGAGTGAAACTTTTAAACATTACCCAATTCTCACTGAAAATAAAGGCATCGGGCAGCTTAGTCCTTGTCACCTGCAGTGCAAGGTGACAAATCTCCATCAGATGAACTAGATCAGGATTTAGGTAAAGACTTGCTCTATAGCAAGTGGGTGAATATGGCTTGGTGCTTCCCATGAATATTCATTCCCATTTTAAAGCCAACTTTACATCGGCCATTCTGGAGTAATTGGTGTCTCTGGAGAAGATTACCTGCTTATGGATCCTGGCTAATTCGCTGGCCTTGAATTTTCTAAAAGCAAAGTTTCCTTTCAGCGAGTTTTCCAGGTGAGCCATTTTTTTTGACGGAGATGGGAATAGTGAACAGTGCCTGGGCAGCCCATAGAGTAAAAAGCATGGGAGGATCCCATCGGCTGCAGTAGCCCTTGGCTATTTTGGCAACATTGGTCTTGACTTTGGTCCTCAGAAGCATGGCTGGGGTAAACGCTGAGGTCGCTGCTGTGATCGCACACCTTGCCCCTATAGCCTCCCCCTGCCCAGATACCTATACACGCACGCACCCACGTATATACCACCACGAGTGAAAGCTCTGCCAGAGTGCAGGTTGTTTTGGAGGTACCACTTTGCAGTCTGTGAGGGGTTTCATGCAGGGCCAAGCATCCCATGCTGCCCCACAGGGTCCCCTCCATCAGCTTGCTGCCCCACCAGCCCCACATGGTGCAAAAGCAAGCCTCCCAAAAGCTTCAGAGTGTGGGGAAGGCTTTTTACTGTGTTAGTGAAGGGAACTGAGGGTGAGCCAAATTATGGCTGCTACTATCTTTCTGAATTTGGAAGGAAATTATATTGATATCAGGCGATTTATAGCATGCCTCAAACATCCTCTGATTTTTTTCCAATTTCCTGCAACAAAGTTTTTTTTCCCAAATACGAACATCAGAGTTTAGATTGGTAACAATGCTGGGTTACGGGTTCTGTCAAAATATCATGCTTAAGCTGAGTAATACCCCTTGGCTAGGCAGCAGGTTTGTTCCTGATATCCAGGAACACACAACACAGGCGAAACGTCCGTCTTTGGAGGAGGCTGGCTGCCAGCATGCAGATGCCCAGGTCCAGCCTGCACATGTTGTAGGAAAGGCACCTCTGTCACTCCAGAAAACCTGGAGATCTTTAAAATCTGGAGGTGCTGACCATCTGCCGGAGGCCCCACCTGGCTCCCCTCCCCACTCCCCTCCTGCTCTGACAGCCGCCAGGAATACACGGGGTCTGAATATTTCCAAGCTGCTGTTTAGATTGTTAAGAGCCTGTTTGCATGAGGACAGGGGAAAAGGGGCCATGCAGCAAACAAAAGAGCTCCCACAAAGCTTCCAGCACCGTCCAGCTCGGCTGTAGGTGGACCGGTTGCAGAAATCGCCTCCAACAGTTTCTAAGGCACCTCCAGCAGTCCGAGCTGACAAGTTGTTTCTTCTTCCAGCCAAGGAACAAGGGGCAGCTCATCAGAGAGCCCTGAGCCTGCTCCAGCTAACTCCACCGCAAAGCAGGTAACAGTGCATCCCACCCGCCCTTCTTACACGTTATGTGTAGGGACTCTCTGTGCAGCGGGGCAACCTGCCCCAAACCACCCTTGTGCCCACCCTTCGCACCCTCCTGCATTGCGCTCAGTGCCAGTGAAAGCCAAAAAGCCCGTCCCCCTGCCCGCCGTTTTGCAGCTGCACCCCTCTGCTGGATGCTGTAAGGACGCTGCTCCCCGGGCTGGTCCCCACGCTGCGGCCGCTGCTCCTGCTCCCTCCCCGGGCTCCGCAGGGGGCAAAGGTGGCTGCAGAGAGGGGAGGCTGAATTGCTGAGAGTGTAGTTGTGCGTTTGGGGAGGCGAATGGGTTGCTTAGTTGAGCGTACTGTTATTAAACAGCTTGTTCTAGGTTTTGGCTGCCTTGGCTTGTTCCTATATAGCGTGCCTATACACAACCCAGTCAACTAGGACAAAATACAGCACAGCTTACCAGCAACAGGCAGTGCTTCTAGAAATAACACCTTATTCCCTTGCTCATGGCGGTCGGAGCAGGGACTGGCCACAGCCACGTGTGTTGGACCATCAGTGACTAAAAGCACGGGGCAGCCCCTGCTCGGGTGCCTGGGACATGAAAGGGGTCTGCGGGAGCTGCCAGCCCTGCGACCATCTCTCCTTGGCTGCTCTCCTGCAGTGAGCCCAAGGGCGGGAGCCGGGGGGAAGATGCATGGGGAGGCATGCCAGGAGCCCACCACCGATGTGCTTTTCTTGGGGTATCGCCGCAGGTTGATTATTTGGGTTGAAATTTGTTTTCTTTTAATGTTCACAGCATTAGTAAAGAACATTTCGCAGGGCTCAGCTTTTAAAAGAAAACCAAAGCAACTTTGCAGGGTGTTACCAGCCCTACCCATACAACTACTTTTAGCTTTAGAAGACCTTATCAAGTTGAACACAACTGACAGGTCATATTTCGAGGAAGTGAGCCAAAAATGTTTTCACTATTTAGTTGGGTAAATTCAAGCACTGAGCAGTTTAACCCCCAAAGCACCTTCCTCGTCTGCTCTCTGTGCCTTTTACAATTGGTTTTGTAAAGGACAAAATGTAGCTTGGCTATTTGTGCACTGAAAGGTGAGTAAAACGCCGTGTTTTCCACGGTGTTCTAAATAGATGGAAGTTCATTCAGTAAAAGGTAACCGGGGGGGGTAGGGGGGAAGAAAACCCCCAAAGGTGATTTCCATCAGTGTTTCCAGGCTCCACTTCCACTGTTGTGCAATTAAGTACAATTCAGTTGATACACTGGTTATCCAAAATGGAAAGACAGAAGGTTTATATTGCTTGCCATTATTATGGGTATGATGAAAGTACCACAGGCCCCCATCCCTGATAGAGACCTCCATTGTCTGAGACACAAAGCTGAGTAATAAACACAGTCCCCGGAGGAGATTCTCAGCTGGTGTAAATTATCACAGCAATTAATGTGCTATTTTGTAAGTACGAGAATTTACACCAGATGATAATCTTCCTCCTGGCCTGGAAGAATTACTGATTTTACCACACGATTTGATAAAGCCAGCTACAATTGCAAACCACCGTGATTTACATGCTCTGTTAAAAACCTTCTTTGCCACGTTCCTCTGAATTAAGAGGATTAAGGGCAACATTTAGATTCTCTCTCTTCCTTACAACACACACCTGTTGAGCACCCACCTTCCAGGTGCAGCCAGTGGTTTTTAGGCATTGCTCTTCTGTTGGAGAGCCTTCTCAGCACCCCCTGAAGGCAGCCTGGCTTTGCCCTGGAGACCTCACTCTACTTGTGCTGTCTCACTGCCTGGGGTCATGGGGTCTGTTGCTCTGGAAGTGTGGGGTTTTCCAGTTGCTGCCTTGAGGAGTCTTCGAAAAGATCTTTGGAAAGGGGATGGGAATGCAGACTTTGTAAAGCAGCAGGCAAAGGTGATGTGTTTCTGCAGCTGCCTTGTGACCTGAAGGATGAGGAATGATGAGGTTAGTGGGAAACCCTTCCTGAGCCCCCTCCTTGGCACACTAGCTGCCACCACTGACTTCTCTTTGTTTTGAGACAAGCTCCCAACTACCCTGCATGGTATCCTCATCCAGCACCCTACGGAACTTGAACATTTATTTGCTATTACTTTTGTTACCCCATTTGGGCTTTGGTGCATGTATAGGACACCAACATGATCTATTCTGCCACAGCTGAAGTACTCCTGTCTCTCCAGAAGCAGCGATGAAGGCTCTCAGGGAGCTATAAACTTTTCAGAGATGCATATAGAGCTTCCACAACATGTAAAGGAGGAATTTCAGGATCTGGCTGTGGATTTGGGCACCTAAATTATCTAAATCCCTCTCTAGTGGAGTGATTTTTTTTTTTTTTCCTTTGAGGTGGTTGGCTGCTATTGTTTCTTTCTGTATAGATATATTTTTAAACCTATGAATTACACTGTGAAAACTCACAACAGTGAGGACCACTCACTTGTACTTTACATCTAGCACAAATACGCACTAGGTTGAATCCTGGCCTGATTTATAGCCTGGAGATGTTCCAGATGCCACTGTTGTTACACATGTGCAAGGGAAACAGGATTTCTTTAGCTGGTTAAGCACTTTTGGATCCTGCAGGATGTAGACATTGCTATTATAATAATGGTTATGGTAATTTCCAAGGTAGGCGATAAATCTATCGCTTAATCCATCTCTTCCTTAATTAGACAGCAAGCACAATGCCAGTATCTGGAGTAGAAGGAGCCTCAAGTGAGATCAGCATTTAAAATCTAAAATTCAAATTATCTTTTCCTTTGTGAAGATGAGGGGGGGGACTGTTTAAAAATAACAAACTCCAGTGATTTATGTGGGATCCTCTTGTCTTATCAAAAAACCACAGATTCAAATTGCAGAAGATTTAGTGGACCCAATGGAGAAAAGTCTTAAGTTTAATCCTACCAGGCATTTTAAAACCACGAGATGATACGGAGCACAGATTTTTAAAAGGCAAAATGAAATGCTTAATCTTCATCTGTTAAAAAAAGGCCATTCCAATAACACAGAAGATTATGTAACTTTGAAGAGAGGGTTTAAGTGGTTACTGCAACCTGACTAAACCAGGATGGGGAGAACTGCGAGCAGATGATGTGAGCAGGGGTTTTGGGTTTGGCTCAGTGTTGGGGGGTGTCAGTGCACACAAAATCTAGACCTTGACCTGTACGTTGAGATCCTGGCTCACTCGGGGGCCCTCTTGCACGGGAACAGCCCAAAGTGCATCAGTAACTCAAGAGGAGCAGGCCAAGCCGTGCGCGTCCCCGTGATGCTGAAGCAGGGGCCAAAGCGGTGTGGCGAGGTGGCTTGGCCAGTACGGCTCATGCGGTGATGGATTGCTGGTCACGCTCTGTATTTCTGTTGTATTGCCTTCATTTTAATTTGCTGAAAGTAGTTTTTTTTACAAAACTTTTGCAGCTAATTTTCCTGGTTCAAGAAGCCTTTCAGGTGCTGGTTTAGAGGTCTCCTGCCCATGAGCTGGGGCCCTTGTGAAGAGCTCTGCAGTTTTTCCTATGGTTTCTGGATTAGTAGTAGTATTATTACTGTGCACTTGGCATTGAATCCACATGAGCTGCTTTCTCAACCAGGTGTAGAATAGAGAATAAATTACAGTGTTTGCAGGAAAAAAAAAAAGAGTCAATCAGTTTAAAATTTCACCCAGCATTAGCTTGCAGATGCTCTGTTAGTGCTGTGTAACTTTTTATTCCATGAACCTTTAACAGGTTGCATTTGAAGCTGGGCTGTAGCTGCAGCTCATCCTTTCCTCTCTTATTCTTCATCAGTGTAAACTTTTTCTTTCAGTTTAAAAAAAAAAAAGTGCTTTCTACACACTAATCAATGTGTTAGACTGAGTGCCTCTGATGCAACAGGTGGTTTTAAGAAGCAAGATGTTTGCATTTAGGGTATTTTTAGCTGATTTGCAACATAAGAAGTGGCTTATGTCTGTGGCCTTAAATGTGAGTGGCAGGGGCTTGTCACTCATAAAGCCTTATCTGATGCAGAAGACTTCCTCCATCTGGAGCTCCTCTGTTCTGCCAACTTCTATCCTGCTGCGGAGAAGCTGTAAGGGTTGGATTGTTAATTAATAATATCCTAAGGATATTGTCTTAAGCCAGTGCAGTAAAACAAAGCACTGATTTATTGAGTTGGTTCTTTTTCCTGCCTTAAAAGACTTTAAAAAACCTCACACACACACAAAAAAACCCAAAAACCCCAAACCCCAGAAGGTTTGTTGTAGTGGCAAAATCTAGACATAGTGAAACTGCTGCATGTGCTGGAGGGTGGGGGAAGAGAGAGAAAAACCTGTCTTCCTTCCCCCTCTGCCAGAAACAGAGCATATATGAAATAGCTAAGCTAGTTTATAAAACCACCCTGCAAACTAGGCTGAAAGCAGCATGCAGCGCTGCCTCAACAGCAGCCTCCGGGATGTCCTATGTGGCCTTCGTGGGCCTGGCTGGGATGGACATGTCCAGCCGGGCTCAGTCTCTGTGGAAGCACTGCTTTCAGAGGAGATGTGCAGGTTAATACCAGCCACGGACCTCCCCTTCCCCAGTCACCAGTTGTTTGTTTTGTTTTTTTAAGGGAACTACTTTTAATTTATATCAGCTTAACTCAGATCAAAATTGGGACTGGTATGTCAATAAATCTATGGACCCATGTCCTGATGGGGTATGAATTGGTGCCCTTTTACTTAGACCTGCTTACATTCATTTCATATACCAGCATAATCATCTGGTATTAGCATCCAGATGAGGGTATTAAAAGAGGAAAATTAACATGACATATCAGAGGTGACATTCAAATACAAAGCCCCCACCAGTTTCTTGACTCAAATTCTGCAATTACAAAAAAAATGAGCCCGTTACGTGCCGGGGATCCTTTCAAGCTGCAGGGCAGCCTTGCAGGCGGGGAGCACAGCAATAACGCAAGGTGCACTTTGTGTTCAAACAGTGTTTGACAGCATTAAATATAACATAGGCTCATCTAACCTTCACGTCTCCATTCAGATGCCTGACGACGGCAGCGGTGTTGTTTTATTACAGGTTGAAGTGCATTTTCCTTTGACTAGCTTTTCTTTCCCCTTCAGAGCACGCTGGAGAGATCTAGACATGCTTTTTTTGGTGTATTGAGACAGCTGGGAGTATTTTCTTATTGCTCTTGTCTTTTCCACGGTGTGGGCTGTCCCCTGCAGCCAGCTACGTCAGCTCAGCATCTCTGTGGCCCCATCGATGGCCAAGCCGCCTGCTCCCATTTCAAGGGCAGCGTTGAGTATTCGGTGAGTGGTGAGAGACTGTTTGGAGGGGATGAGAAATGAGGGTGCAAAAGATCTGCCACAGTGGTGCTATTTGACTTTTCATGCAACCGGCAGTGGAGGGGAGGGAGGAGAGGATCTGGGGGACGATCTGTCTGTGTCTTAATCTGTCCTGACAGCAGAGCTGCCAAGGTATCTTTGCTTAATGGGACCCAGAGATAATTGGATTTAGCAGTCGGGGCCAAGGCATGAACCCTGGGGCGAAGGGGCTCGTAATTGGGATTTCCCCCCGGAGGGGTGTGGGGGGTCAGGGTGTCTGCCTGGCCGGGAGGTGGCCAGGGAGAAGTCCTTGCTACAGCCCCTCTGCTTTCTGCAGAGCTTGGGGTAATGAGCCTGAACCCGCAGCTCCCTCCTCAGGGTGAAATCCCTTTTGGCATCACCTTCTTCTGCTCCCCCTTGTCTCAGCAGACTTCTCCTCCCCCCCACTCCCCCCAGGTTAATCTCAAAGGAATATTTTAAGAAAAAAAATCATACTGATATAAAATTGATTTTTCATCTTTAATTGTAGTTTTATACAGCTTTATACAGTTTTGAGCAATCCTTAGGAAATAATAATAAAAGTTACAGAAGTCAGAGTGAAAAGAAAGATGAAACACAATTATACCGAAAAGTAATTTAAAATGCAAATTTGCTGGAGAAACCGCAACCCCCTAATTGCGGCGTTCTCTCTTATCATTGCTTCAAAAGCTCTGCATGCTATTTTCCTCCCTCCGGGAAGGGCCTCAGCCGCGGCTGTGCTGCCACACTCTGACCTCTCCAGCGAAATACGGGTGACCCGAAATAGAACTGGGAGGAGAGAGGGGAAGGAGGGGGCTGGGATGCCTTCATCCCCCGAAACTCAGCAGTTCATACCTGGTGCCCAGGGAGGGGTGCCTGCCCCACGGATAGGGCTGGGAGTGATGCTTTATAGGGCAAAGGCTGCGAACGTGTAGGTCTGGAGAACCCTAACCTGTTGTGTGCACTTTCGTATAGGTCTTTAGTGGCAAAAAAAGCATACGTGCACTTTAAAAAAGTTTAGCTGAGAAATTTGAAAAGACTCCAGCTATTGAAGCACCTTTGCGCAGAGCCTGGTAAGCGAAGACCTAACAAGAATATATTTAGCTCTTGAGCAAAACGTTCGTAGGTCTGGAAAGTTGTCCTCGGGGGCTGAAATTCCCAGTTGGGCTGCGTAGCGGGCAGCACCAATGTGCTGCACGGACTACCGTGGCCTCCTGGCCATCACCTCGCCCCTCTCCTCAGGGCGGCTGGGGGCAGAGGGGCCTCTCTGGCGTCCTCTCCCCCGGCTTGGCGCACGGCCGCTGCCAAGCATTACAGCAGAGGTGCCAGTCTTTGCCAGACCTGTGGCTGCAGTCTGGCCATCAAAGAGGTCCTCAAGGATGTCACAGAGGCAATTAGACCTCATGGTCTCAGGCAGGCTGGCCTTTCGTGAACATGTCTATAAGCACTTTCTGAAGCCATTTGTACTTTAACCTTTGCAATAACCCTGTGCAGTTAGTCCCCATGGTTTTACTCTGATTCCTTGGGTGGCCTTGGAGGGTCCTGGGCCAGGCTCTGGGCTCAGCATCTCACAGTGAATTCAGAGGAACTGGGTATTTCTAACCTGTTTGGCTGTACTGCGGCCTTTTTTGCTTGTGGTCTGGACCATTTTTTATTTAATTACGCTTTATGTATGAACTTGAGGTACCCTGAGGCTTTCTGACTACCGACAAGCAGTGAAGCCATCTTGGAGGCGCTGAGCGCCATGGGAGGGGCTGGCACCTCCGCTTTCGCTGCACAGGCTGCCCAGGGCGGTGACAGCCAGCGGGGTGGCACAAGTCACCTGGCGTGCCCCTGCCTGCCATGGGACCGTGAGGTTCGCTCCAGCACGGGAGCGAACAGCAATAGCGGGTCTCCACTCAAAGGCACCAAGTGGTTGGGGACCTCTGGCCAAAATCGCAGAATCACAGATGGGATTTGCTGGCCTCCTGCTTGCCACAGTTGTAGGACCCATAGGTTTCCCTTTCCAGCCCACCCTGTGCTGTAAGGTGCTGTATCTTTGTCTGAAATTTTGGTGATGCACTGACTTTGTCTTTTCCTCAGCAAGGTTTCACAGAGGCTGGGATAACGGGTAGGATGTCTCCGGTGCTTGCCAGTGTCTGGAACTGTGGTGGGTCTGAGGGTGCTGGGGCAGGAGGTTTCTTGTGCCTCTAACCCAGCAGGGTGCTAATGCACATAGTGGAAAAGCCACGCCAGGGTATCATATTTTTAATGGTCCTAGCCAGGACCCAGAAAAGAGAAAGTGGAAAAAGGCAGGACTAGGGATGAAGGCAGGTATATGACACCATTTCCACTCCCACAAGGAGCTCAGGAAAATGTCAAATGGGTTGTGCCAGTTCAAATGCTCGCTGAGTCCTGCTCTCTGTTTTGCCTCTTTCCCATTGCAGCACGAGTGGTAGAGCCAAATCAGCCCATTTGGTGACTCTTGGCTTCGTTTAAATCCACCTCCATCAGTAATGCAGGCTCGGATTCTTGCACTGAAGTGCCTGAGCTGCATCCTGCTGTGCTGGCATCCAGGGTGGGAGCTGTAGGATGACAAGAGGTTTTGGGACCAGCTTCTGGCACCCATGTAGAGGCCCCGCTGTTGTAGCGGCTGGTGATTGGTGCTTAATTTTGCTTACCATTGCTTTGCCTTTCACAGGCTCTGATCTGTTTTGTAGGGTTACATGCATAGCTGCTCTTCAGCCACATGGGACTGAGCTCCCGCTGTGATTCCCCACCAAAGGCGTACCTGAGCACGATGAGGGCTTTGCAACCTCTATGCTGGCTCTTACGGGATAGATTTGTCACTGTAAGGCATTGGGATGCTCTAAATCAGTGAGGAAATGGGTTCCTCGGGGTGGCTGCTGGCATCTCCTCTGGGCTTGCATGCACTGGGGGACACCTGTGGCACAGCCAGTCCCATGCTACTTGGGGCTGCGGTGAAGAGGGGACAGGGCTTTGCAGGCAGGCTGGCATGTGTATTGCTATTCAGGCTGCTTTGGGTAAAATGACTATCACTTGGCACATCCAGCTTCGTTTAACTGCTTGAACAGCTTGCTTGGCAGGTACGGTGCCAGCTGGACGCACGGTCACAAGCGTAAACACAAGGAAGAGGCATTCGCATAATCTGAGAATCAAAACCTGACTCTTAAAGGCCAGAGTGTTGTTTTTCTTGAGCTGAGATATACATTGGGGTCTTGAATTATTAACACAGCCTTATGCTGGATATACGTATTAGTTGTGAAAATTTTTAGTGTTACCACCTGTTGGTGACCTTTTTGAGTTGGATTTTGCCAATCTCATGGACTCGATCAGTACTTTATTGAACAAAGTCTCACATTTTTTCTAGAAATGCTTATATAGCACTGCTTACCTTGGGACCTAATGACGGTTTAATTTGGCATGTCATTATTATTGCTACTGTTACTGTGCCCCTAAAGCACTGCAGCGTTGCCTGGAGTCCTCACTGTGCAAGGGCCGCCAGGAGGGTGGCAGCAGCAGCAGCAGCTGGCTTAAGGAACTTAAAGCAGCAAATTAAAACTTTCAAAATGAGCTTCCAAATGTTATTTCTGCCCTGAGCCTGGGTTGGATGTTGTACCCAAACACAGGCATCACACCAGTCCTGAAAGCTTCTAATGGCTTTCATCAAAGGTCTCAGAAAGCTAGCCACAATGCACAAACACTAGTTAAAAAGCTGTTTATAAAGCCAAAATGTGGGGCATCCTTAGTTCATGTAGATGGGTAAAGGCAGCAGGCACTCACTCTCACACTAGCTGTGATATGACTCTCAAATTTTGGAGCTGGAGGCTGGGTGCTTATACACGCAGTCAAGAGAGCTGCAGCCGCCAGTCGTGGCTTGGCAGCGGCAGAGCTGAGCGAAGATTATTTATTTCCACGTAGCAGAGCCATAATGAAAAACTTCTTGCCTCAGACAGCCATGGTGCTCACCTGGCTCCTTCTGCGCTGATGGATGGGAAAGCGAATGAGGTTTTACTTGCCTGGGGAAAAAAAAAATCCACAAAGCAAGCCAGCCTCAGCTCACCTCCTTGGAAGGGCTGCTGGGGACTTTTAAAGCCATTTTTGGGGGTAGGGCAGTAGTGAAGTAATTATTATCTGAACGCATGCATACAGTAAAATGGGTATGTTTTCTAAATGGTCTCTTTTAAAGCAAAACTGAGTAGTAAGTAGGAATGCTTCCCTGCAGGCTGGCAGAAGGACACAGTTGGTATCACATGTTTTAGCAGCTGGCATGTTAATGAGGCCATTTTTATTGAAATGAGCTAAATACTATTAACATTTGTGGACTCCCAACTGATTTCTGAAGCATTTATTGAACTTCAAAAAGTGCTTCAAGAATCAATTAAAAATAATTTTTTAGATTTGATAGAAAGAAGACCAAAGAAAATTGTGCCGTCACGTTTATGTTTATCTGAACAGATCTTACCTTTGTGTAGCTGACTTTAAACAGTTTCCTCTCTTTTTTTTCCTTTCTGTGCTCTAAATAACACTGAAAAATATCTCTTTTGAGAAAGTGATACGGTAGTTTGTAGCCAGGATAATTTTGTTGGTGTGGGCTCTCTCCTGTGCGGGAAGATGGTTGGTGCATGGTTGAAAGTGAATGTATGGTTCCGTTACACAGTGATTGCACTTGGCCACTTTTACCAGTGACCTTAAAGTGTATTTAAATTATTAACTAAATTATTAATTAAAATAATAAAAAGTTTTAGAAAGGAAGAAAGCAATGAAGAGCTGTCTGGCTTGGCGTTGCACAAGGGGTGAATGGCAAATGGTGCTTCCCATTTCTCCTCTCCCCAGGCAGATCTGGGGGAAACCCTTGAGCTTTGATGTGTTTTGGGAAGCCTGAGCAGCCAGGAGCAGTGGTGAGGAGCTGCTTGCCATGCCGGCAGGGCATCCGGTGGTTCAGCATGCCCAACCCTACCATGGCACGGGGAGGTGAGGTGCTGCCAACTCCTCGGCTGCTTCCCTCGACTACGAGGGCTGCAGCCAGCCCAATATTTATAGTGTTGTGACAAGCTCTAGTATCTTCAAGGCAGAGTCAATTATTCGGTGCTAAGGTGAGGGGCTTGTTGGTAAAGACAAATGTTTAAAGGAAAAATCAAGCCACGTTCTTGAAAGCGACATTAATCTAAGCAGCGTGTCAACCTGCAGATGCCGGTGGAGTCATTATCCCAAGCTGAAACAACAACCTATGCAATTTTATTTCCCTTGTTTTGTATTTTTTGTCACAGCATGTATTCATTGCCTGCAAATACATGTAACGTTTATCAAGGATGGTTAATGGCAGCCCCGAGCCTTGATGGTGTGCGGGGGCGGCAGGAGCCAGGCACGCTGCGGTGGCCGGGCGCACCCTCCGAATGATGGTATAACAGTGTTCCAGGCAGCTGCTGCAGGCAGGGGTGAATTCAGAAAAAGGGATGACTGACCAGTTTGTTAAAATAAATCTGGATAAGGATGGCCAGGCCATCCTCTGGCCTCCCCTGGGGCCTGCAGGCACTTGCTGTCAGCTGGGCTTTATGGCCAGAGCAGAAAACCTGCTCATCAGCAACGCTCCCAGGAAAGCAAGTTTGTGCATTGAATGCTGTTGGAGGGACTGACACAAAAAACTGGAGTGGGAATTTCAGGCCTTACCCCAAGTGCATCTTGCCTATTTACTAATGAATCCAGCCTGTGGCAGAGAAATGCTGTTGGCTCCGTTTAGCAGCTCTGGACAGGAAGGCAGAGCGTTAGGGTATGACCTATGGTTATGTATCAAAAATATGGGCTGTTAGGTCTGTGCGCAGCCTGTGAGACTACAGCGTGCTACGAATGTGCAACCGTGCAGCAGCTAAAATGAGCAGCATTTCTGTTTCTGTACCCGTTCCAAAAAGTTGTATCATTGCTTCTAGTTTTATATTGTGTCTAACCTGACAATTACTGGCCACTACGATGATGATTTTTTTCATTGGTTTCCTTTGAAAGAAAAAAAAGACAACAAAACAAACCCTCAAAACAAGCAAAAAGATCCCACGATGAAAGCACAGCATGTGCAAAAATAAACCAGTAGGGAAAAAAAAAAAAAGACTACTTATAGTATAAATATGCCTAGAAGTGGTTGGGTTTTTTCTCATTTGACTTGAATCCTTTCCCAAACTTTAAAAATAGCCTGGTCGGAAGGAAGGAGAAGGAAACCAGAAGAAACAGCCTGTCAATCTGATGCCTTTAATAGCAAACCTGTGCTTCCCCAAGCTGCCAGGCAGTCACCCAGCCAGCACTTAGGTGGTAGGAGCATGACATGCAAGCAAAGGAGGCCAGAACTCGCCAGGCGGTGAAGGAAGGAGCTTTTCCCACCCTTAAACGCTGGAGATGAGACATGTAACCCTGGCAGGCCGGGACGGCGTGGAGGAGAGGAGGCGAGCGGCGGCAGTGGGGGCTGGAGCTGGGGCAGCGGCACGGGGAGGTGCAGGCTCGTCCTGCCAGCAGTCAGTCACGTCCCCCACGTGCTTCCTTCGCCATTTCTTGCTGACAGTGTCCCCTGCGCGCTCGTGCTTCTGGCTGTCGGGGGTAACAGCATGACACTGGAACAAGCTTGATGCACTCTGCATGGAGGTTTTGGGGGCCTAGATCGCGGTGGACAAAGTCAGCAAATTATAGCTGATGTAGGAGAAATTACTCTGTTTACATTTCTTCACTCTTCTGAGTCCAGCTTTGTCATACGAAAAAGAAACATGAATGAAGCGGTTGCCTAAGTTAACTGCTAAACACTGATCTTCATTATTTAGCCCTGTGGCAAAATCCAGTTTACCTGCTCGTTGTGTCTGAGGCTGCGCAATTGCTTCAAGCTTCATCCAGGGAGGACTTCATCCTTTTACTGTTATGAAAATCGTGGACTGTTTCTCAGTGTGTGGGAC
This sequence comes from Pelecanus crispus, assembly GCF_030463565.1. Classification (NCBI taxonomy): domain Eukaryota; kingdom Metazoa; phylum Chordata; class Aves; order Pelecaniformes; family Pelecanidae; genus Pelecanus; species Pelecanus crispus. Next base: position 29,780,092 of record NC_134646.1, read on the forward strand.
ACAGCATCCTCCAAGAAGTGCATGCCAACTTACCTCCTGTTGGGCACAAACACATACGTGAGCACCCAAGGTGCACTTCAATTTCTCACTCGGTTACCCCCTTTGTGAATGATCTCTGTATTTGTATTTTGCATTTATTTAAAGAGTCCAGGGTCAGTGTTCTGGCTGGCATAATTTGACCTCTTTTCATTCATACCGCTGTCATTCTGCTGATGTAGCACAGCTGTGGATCTTGATCGTTCTCTTTAAAATACAGATTCAAAATACTCTTAAAATGCTTTATGAGTACTTTCTGAATAACCAAAACCCCTTTTTCAACTCCTTTTTGCTGAGGTTCACATTACTCACTCAATTTGCAGGACAAGGGCAGCATGCAGGTAAGCCTGCTAAACGAGGGCTATGAGCATAGCTGTGGCAGAAATCAATCCAAGATGTGCTTGTGGCTGTGCTGCAATTTCAACACACAAGTAATTAACACATTTAAATAAAAAGTCCAGCTGAGGAGCTTGGTGATAAAGGCAATGTTCAAAAGCTCCATAAATTAATCCCTGGGTAGGGCTGGGGCTCCCCAAGCCCAGGGGCTGCCATGGGGCTGGAGGCTGGCCAGGGCTGGCTCCAGCCCCTGCATCGTGCAACCAGGCACAAATCCAGCGGGTTATTGCTTGTTGGTTTTTAACATTGCTTAGACAACTTGCATAGGTCTCTTCAGATGCTGAATGGTTTTACAGCAGCTGCTGCCTGGAAAGCTTCATGTGCCAGAGCCCGAATCTTGAAATAGTCATTTAGGTGATAACTTTTACTAAGATTAATAGCTCCATTTGACTGGGATGGGATTGTTCCCAGTAGTTAACTGTGTGAGAGTTTGCTGGAAGATGATGCAGCTGAAGATCTGAAATCACCAAGAGGATGTGATAATTGATAGTTGTTGGAGGAGGCAGAAAGGATAACTAAGATGATGCCATTAGTGAGACAAAATTTCAGTTTAATTCTTCTTAATGTCATACAGCTTCCCTCCTATAGTTTATTCTTGGTCCTATTTCTGGGTTTTGTTTTTTTTTCTTTCTACAAGTCTCCATTCTCACCTGTTATTGTTCAGGGAAATCCATCTCATCCATCCCCTGGCTATCTTGGTGCCTTTGCTGCTGCAGAGACGTCCCTGCTCCTCTGCCCAACTTGGCTATGAGGAGCGCTGGCAGTGCCTCTGCGGGAAGCTTTACAGTTTGGATGCCATTTCACTTTTAATTTTTTAAATGAGAATATGTACTAGCAGTGGGGACCTTGCCCACAGGACCCTGGTATGCCAAAATGAGTGGAGCCAAATGGCATTGGTTACAGCTCCCAGTACACACCATGACGCTGGATCCAAGCAGCATTTGCTGAAGCTGGGCAAGCACTGGGTGGGATTGCTGATTCTTATATGACACAGTAAGAAGTGTTAAAAAGCAGGGCTGGCTCTTTCCTTTCAGAGAAAGTAGGCGCCTGCTAATGTGCAGCAAAATTTAATTACCATTTATTGCCTGAGAGGGCAAATAGCTGCTTTCTCCAGCAAATAAGAGCTTAGAGTTGGCACAGGTAACGATTATCTCTTTCTGCTGCCTCCCCTGCGTGAGGCTGTCCCTGGGTGGAGGTCTGGGAGGGGAGTGTTTGCCAAGCAGGGAGTGACCTGTACAGGGACTTGAGAGGGGAGATCCCAGAACAAACACTGTGGCCAAACCACTCTCCTCTGGGCTTGGCTGTGCCTCCCCGTTTGCTGGGAAGGTGTCTCCCTTTCTGGGACAGACAGCCCTCACCCGGTGTGTGCGACGAGGAAGAACTGCAACGAGCTACCAAGATGAGTGAGTTCCCTGAATGCAAAAATAAAAAACGAGGGCAGATGGGAGCTTGCATCTCCTTTATTACTCACTGGGTGACAGCACAGGCTTTGGCTGCTCTACACAAGCCAGAGGCTTTAACTCGAGGTGACTTAAGCAGGAAATAACGTTTTCCCTCCATTCCCCTCCAACCATTCCTCTCTTCCGAAGTGGTGGTGCCCTCTCTGTCTGCTTGGTCCTTCCCCAGCCCAGCACATGGGAACACCGGCAGCCTGACCTTACACCCCTCCCGTGCCTGCTGGCGGCTTGCCCAGGGCAGCAGCAAGGAGCCGGGGGCTCCCCCGCAGATGTGCAAGGGAGGCAACAGTCATTTTGGGGAGACTCACCCAAAACCAAGCAGGCTTCTTAGTATGATGCTGCTGGAGTCAGTGTCACGATGTATGCAGCGCAGCGCTGAGCCCCTGTTTTTTCCAGTCATACTCGATCATGTTCAGGAGGTGCCTCTCTGCCTCCCTAAAAAAAAAAAGACAACAAAACAAAGCCCAAAAAACCCTGTGAGATGGAGAAAGGGTGTTTTAATGAAATGAGTCAAACAAAAGTGTTTTTGTCTGAGCTCTGCTCTCTAATGTCACAGTGTGGTCAAAGTGAAGAAACAAAAGGTCGGATGTTTTTAAGGCTTAAATAATTAATTTTTAGCACAAACAAGGCATAAGGGCTGACATGGGACCAGACCTAATGCTGCCTGAGTAGCAGCAGGTGCCATTAGATGTGTAAAATCAGGGAAACTGGCACTCTTTGAGGCGCCGATAATAGTCTGTTCATGGTAAAGCTTCACACAAAATCAGGGCAATTAGTAAAAACAATTCTCACAAGCTCAGCCTTTCTGCAAAACCTGCCTGTATCATTGCCTCCCACTCATAATGAAGAATACAAGGGGCCACCTTCTGACTTACATGGCTCTATTTCATTTATATCTAAACACCTTGAAATCATGTGATGGTGCCGTAGCCTTCTCCAGAAAAATGCTGCTTTAAACAGAAATCTCTCTGCCTGTAGAACTGTAAAAAAACGTATGACTCTGTAAATATGAACTAAAAGGGCTCAATTTATCCTCCCTGTAACTTTGATAAAGCTGATGCTATGGTCTGTGTCTGTACGAATGAGATCAGCCTGAACAGCAAGGGAGCCGACTTTATACTAGATTATTGCAAATGTTTGCAGATACTCTGCTTTGCTACCAGAAGCGCACTGCTGTCATGCAAATTTTAAGTACCATGTATCACATAAGACCAGAAGCTCTGTTTTGTTAAATGACTGCATATCAAGTATTTATTGCAAACACCCAGCTTTGTGAGGCACTGGGAAACTATTGCTTACATTTTAAGAGCCTGGTTGCAGACCAGCAGTCTCTAGGAAAACACAGAGTTTGAACCTTGATTTTGCAATGGGGTGGTTTAAATGGTTAGTTTTGGTGAATTTTTGCGGTTCTGGATTTTAAGCAAAATCATTGTTCTGCTGCTGTCTCTTCAGGAATGGTGCTGCTATTTTTTACTTCCCTGTGAATGGCAAAAACATAAAGCAAGCTGGCATCAAGGATTGTGCTTTATAAGAAAGGAAAGAGGAAAGATAAAACAGCTACATATGGCAATATGGACAGTTTCCAACTTAATGGAAATAAAAGAGTCCGATTTTTGCAGCATATACTGAGAATTGAACTGTATTTTTATGCAAATGCTGTAGAAAATGCAGCTCAGCAAAGGCTGTTTTCCTAACGTTGGCTGGAAAGCATTTTGAGCACCGAAAGACTTACATTTTCCATGAGAACTTGGTGAGAAAGAATATAAAGAGGTAATAGAGCATCTAAAAACATTATGCCTACCACATTTTTTTTTTTAAATCCAAGTTTCATCTCAAGAATCAGCTAAGAGGAGGAAATACTACCGAGCCTTTGACAAGCCTAAACAGTGATTATTCCTTGCTTTTTTTTTTTTATTTTTTTGGTAAATGCAGGTCAAGAGCAATTTTTTTGTGGAGTAAAACATGAGAAAAACAGTGTACATCTGCACAGCATGATCCAGCCCTGAGGGCAGCCACCGCAGGTACTTTAGGTGCAATATAGCTTTGATAGTGTGGAGCTTTATATATCAGAGGGGAAAGGCAAAATATAGCAGCACGGCACTGGTGCGCAGTGCTAATTCGTCTCTGCTACTGAGAGGACCCAGTCTCATCCAGGTACCTCTGCGTTGAATGACACTGTGCCGCATCAACTGAAAAACTCATTGCACCTGGTGAATAAGATGGTACTGCTATCAGAGGGAGCCCCATAATCTAGAAAAACCTTTGGGATAGGGTAATTGGGACGCACCTTGGGGTATGGATGAGTGTGACTCAGAATGAGGATTCTGCTTAGAGAAAGAGCTGAAGGACCCAAGCCCCTTTACTAGCATGGGTGGGATGGGCTGAATTCCTATGTATTCTGTTAATGGGAAAATAAATCACACGGCGTTAAGCCTGGGAGTCTGTGCAGGGTATCCCAGGGAGTACATCAAAGAAAAATTTCTAGAATAAGTCTGAAGGAAACGAACTTGCGGTTACGGAGTCCCAGAAAGGAGAAAGAAGGAGTTTTAGGCTGTCTGCCTGTCACAGTAACTTCTCAATATACCTGTTTGCCATTAGAGTTAATTGTGACTGAAGGAGACAGTCTCCTGCTGATAAGCAGAAAGTGGCAATATACAAGCGTAAACTGGACTGAAGAGTGACATGCTAGAGACCTGCCAGGGAGGGGGAGCCAATAGGTAAAATATAGAGCCCTATTTAGGGCAGACATTTGTTTTATAAGCAGCACAACAGGAAGGCTGGAGGGGAGTGGACGATGCCATTTCTCAATTTGTGCAGGCGAGGCTGGTGTCATTTGTGTAGGGGAGGGTGGCTGTGGAGTGGCGGTCAGATGGATCGGAGGAGCAGTGGGATGGATTACAGAGGCAGGGTATAATTTCCCCTGCGGATGCCAGGGCAGGGGCTGTACCAGCTGCGCATGCTCCCAAGACCCACGACGGGGTAAGGATTTGTGGGAACTATAAAGTCACCACAAATCCCTGGCTGCAAATGGATCAATACCCAATTCCTACACCACAAGATTCATTCACAGAAGTTTTGAGAAGGGGGGAATTCACAACTCCAGGTTGGTCCTGGGTCTTCCAAAAGGATCTGACGGTGAACATACCCAAGGGGCTATTTACAAACATGACATTAACCCTCAGAGTCACCAATCCATATGCCACAAGATGAGGGAGTAGAAGTTGTTATCTGATTTTTGGATAATGTATTAATGAATAGCATAAGCTCAGAGAAACACTTCTAAAAGCTGAAGGAGACACTAAAGAGATTGCAAATATATGGCTTTACTATTAATAGAAGTCAGCACATTTCACTTCACTGAGCTTATCTGGAGCACTGTGTAGGTGCAGGAGCAATCCACTTATTAAAAGGGAAAACAAAAACGACTGAGAACATACCAGTACCACAAATACCACTTCTGGTCACGTCAAGCTGTTATAGTTTAAAAGTTTGCTCCATATATATTAGCTTTGATTAGCTCAATGTCTGGCTTGTTTAAAAAAATAAGTTTAGTTCAGAAGAGTGAAATTACATATTTTGACAATGAAATAGTTTGAGCCCTTTGATACATTTTATTCTTTAGCATTAATGTTAGTACCTCTGCTGCAAGGGCTGGTTCCTGTAATTTCAAACATCTATTAAGAGATGAGTAAAAAAACCCCGTATCATTATCTTACTGAACATTTTCAGAACCAGCCAGCATTCCCCTTAAATAATACTGCTCTGCTTCCCTCATTTCACTACAAAAACCTTTTGTCCATCATTTGCAGATAAATGCTAAAATGACCTGTTGGGACGAAAATATTGTCCTCACCACCAATCCAAAACTAATGCTAGAAGCATTGAGGCTGAGAATATGCATTTCTCTGCTGGCAGAAGCCAGACAGCAGACAGCGAGTTTTGTTAGATACGCATTTTACCAAAATATTTTTTAGAATAGACCCCCCAAAATGCTTTCTTGTACCAATGGGGAAAAAAAAAAAAAAGAAATGCAGTTCAGTGTATATTTTCTATTCTACAGACTTTTTCTTAATAATGCTAAAGAAATTGTTCTGGAAACAAGAAATAATTCCATTTTGGTTATAGTTATACACTCTGGACTTTAGGGATGGCCACATCACATCACCATCGGCCAGCTTAAGCCAGAGTACTTTTAGAAAATTGACGTTTTCCTCGGTTCTTTGCCAGGGGGAATACTAGGGACAATAAAAAAAGCTTACAAAGAGCCATACCAGTGTAATTACCTGAGTAGCACCAAGAGACTATTAAATTGAAAACGAGGGGAAAAGTCATTTTGCGTGCCTGCTGTTTTACCCCAAGGTAGACACAGGCAGCACTTTGTGTCCTTGCAGCAGGTCATGGGACATGCTGGGGCAGGGCATGTGTATTGGGTTTGTGTGGCAAGATTTTGGTAGCGGGAGGGATACTGGAGCGGCTTCTGTGAGAAGCTGCTAGAAGCTTCCCCTATGTCCAACAGAGCCAATGCCAGCCGGCTCCAAGACAGACCCGCCGCTGGCCAAGGCCGAGCCCATCAGCGATGGTGATAGCACCTTGGTGATAACATATTTAAGATGGGGGGGGCAGGGGGGGTGGAGAAACAAACCCTGCATGACTGCAGCTGGAGAGAGGAGTGAGAATATGTGAGAGGAACAACTCTGCAGACACCAAGGTCAGTGAAGAAGGAGGGGGAGGAGGTGCTCCAGGCGCCAGAGCAGAGATTCCCCTGCAGCCCGTGGTGAAGCCCATGGTGAGGCAGCTGTGCCCCTGCAGCCCATGGAGGTCCATGGTGGAGCAGATATCCACCTGCAGCCCGGGGAGGTCCATGGTGGAGCAGGTTTTTGTTGTGAATGAAGCAAAATTTGCTGAAACCAGACCCAGCTGACCCCCTTGCTGCAGTCCTGGGCTGCCCACCCTGCCAACAGGACCAGCTAAGTGCTTCAGAAGGGAGATGGTGGGAGAGACCTCCTTTGGTGTGCTGCTACAGCTTCCCTTGCCTCACACAGGTTGGCTGTGCAGAAACAGTCCCCCGGTACCTCTGACAAAATGCATTTCCTGTACTGAATCAAGTAGACTCAAAATGTCTGGCAATGGAAAATCCCCATGCAGGTTCCTGCTTCACCCATGTAATGTCCTAAATTTCTGCTCGGGGCTGACAATACCAGTATGCAATTGGATGGGACAGGGAAATTTGGGAAAAAGAGTGGTAAAACAGATTTTTGGTGCTGGTGACTTATTAAGTAGAGGTTAAGGGGGTGCAATGAAGACACACACTGATTGATTGTCTAGCGAAAAGCTTACAGCAAATGTAATATGTGGCCCCAGAAGTTAATAAAAATGGCTTCATCTTTACAGATTTTTGTTGTGTCAGAAAATGATAGCCAAGGAAAGGAGAGGATGGAAAGATGTGCTGGGTCCCAGAAGGAATGAACAGCAAGAGAAAAATCAGACATCGGGTTCCCTCCCTGATGCCCAGCACTGACCACTGTGAATTCAGAGAGCTCCCCCAAGGTTAGGCTTGTGATTTATCTTTTTATTGGGGACGTCATTCAGGTAACATACAAGGGAGAAGTGCGCTGTATTGACAAGCTGTGCTGACGCTTTAAAGCTTATGGTGCTGCTGATTTCCAGCCTGCTGGGCAAAAAGCGTTTAAGATTTTGTTCTTCGTTTCAATCATGATTACGGCACAGTGGGGGCTGACGGTCCTTCTGTGGCTGCTTCCTCGCAAGAGTTACTGGTTTTTAACTTCTTCATGTATATCAGCCCCCTAACTGTTTGAAAGCAGCTTATAGGAATATCAAAGATAACTGGAGCAATCTAAAAATACTGGGTAGAAATTAATTGAAAAAGCAAACTGTAATAATCTTTTAATTTTTGCAATGGGCAGAACAAATTACTTAAAACTGATGATGTTCATCATCAGAGACAGTGCCTCGCTCACTCAGAAGACAAACACCCACACGCCTTTAGGAGGCAGGTCCCCAAGGGACTGCGAGCATCCACCCTTCCCCACGGTGTGACCACTCACTTGGGCATGAGCCATGGTTTGGTCCAGGTAAAGGGATGCTGCCCAGCTGACGGCCCAAGGGGAACCTGGCCAGATATTGCTTTTGTTGGTTTGTTGACCCCCAGGCAAAGGCAGGAGAGGGTCTGTGTTAGGTCCTCTGTGCTCCAGGTTTGGTGCATGAGCAGAGGGCTGGGGGTATCCCTTCCCCAAAGGCAGAAGGGCGGCCTGGGACAGCCCTTTGCCTCTTTCCTGAAGGGCTAAGCCTTGCAAGATGTTTATACTCCAGCTGCCGCCTTTTCCAGTCTGCCACGTTTTTCTCCTGCGATTCAAAAAGGAAAAAAAAAAAATGTCAAATTGTAATGCTCAGCTTGCTCTTCCTAGAGGGATGAAAATTTGCTCCTGTGGAGGCCACTAGGATTGCCAAAGATTACTGTTTAAATGCTTATCTCTTATGGACCGTCCCTGTCAGTCTTAGAGCTGTCTGCACCTTTACCACTTGCCAAATCACAAGCTGAAGGGGAAAGAGAGCTTTCCTTGAAGCTCTAGCTCTGGGATTCATGTGATTAAGCCAGATTCTCATTTTCCATTGAAAAAGTAAATTTCCAGCTGCTGTGATTGCAAAGAAAAGGTTGAAAGTGTAAGCCCAAAGTATGCAAAGCAAGAGAAGCAAATATAAAGAATATGAGGGTTTTTTTTTCATTTAGTCCTATGTTTTGAACTACTCCTCCTTTCTCCAGAAGGCTGGTTCATTCTTTTGAATGGCTTGTGCTGGCAATACTGGGTTTTTTTGTTCCCCAAGGGGTAACTTCAGAGCTTTTCTTTCAAAAGCATTTTGCCCAGTTTAGACATCTCTTAGAAAAACTAGATAAGAAGGAGTTTGTAAGAAAAAATAATGATCTGCTACATAATTTTTTCACAACTTCGTACACGGATGGAGTGGGTTTACAGAATTACAGAACTGCAGTGACTAATAATAGTAATAAAATGTCTGATTGTATTATGTGGCTTAAGATAGTCATAATACTCCCATTGTCTTTGCCATTTTCCCTCTCCTTGCTGTGACATCAGCCCATCCCAGACCATCACATCCTGCTCATGGCTGTGTCTTTGTTGATAAATAATGAGTCATTATACGCTCTGCTCTGACTCGTACAGCTGTACTGCCCAGTTTTCCCTTCTCCAGAATGAAATCCCCCTTTGCAAGGATTTAACATGCCTTTACAACAACAAAGTTTATCTGGTGACAAATATGCATTTCAGCAGAAGGAGGAATGGATGAAATAAGGTTCTTTCTGGATGTTTGGTACCAGGACTAGGCTCATCTACAGTAAATTATGTGTTTTTATTAATGACAAAACACCACCACCACTTTGTACTGATGGCACAATCCACCTCATACTGAAGCTGTGATTTCCATGGATTGTCCCTCTAGGGCACATTCGATCCAAAGACCTGAAGAGCCCTGCTGCCACACAGGCTTCAAAACTCTGCACAAAATATTTGGATGCTTACATGTAAACAGATACACACTGAAGTGACATGTTTTCTCCACAAACACCAAACTGATTTAGTAATACTGAAAGCAAAACTTCTTGCTCTCCAGCAAGCTGCTACCTACACAGCACACTTGGGAAGCTCTCCTGAAAAACTTGACATGAAATGTAAAACAGATACCAAAATGTATTTAAAAGCGCAAGAAGTAATTGTAATGTTTTCCAAAAAGACAAAAATACCTATGCACCCTTTGCTCTGACACCGAGAATATTGAAGAAGTACCATGAGCAGCCTGGCACTCTAAATAGCTGATTTGCATAGTTGGGAGGTAGTTGTTTCCTTTCATTTTAATTTAAAAGTATGATCAAGCACGTAGCATAGCAAACTTCCAGCTCTGCAGACGTGATGAACTAATAAGAGTTTCTTATCAACAGCCAATGTACAATCCAGTATGCCTGCTTTGTACAGATGAGGTGGGGGGGGAGGTCCAAAGGTATAACAGATCCTCGGGGAGGCAGGATGTGTTAGTTTTTCCTTCCTCCATTTTAATTGGTTATTTTGCAACTCGCCCTTGCAAAGTGTGAGAGATCAGGTGGCCCAGGGACTGGCACCAAGTGTTCATGGATAAAGGTGGGACAGCTGAAAACCGGAACAACACTTGCGGTTCCTGGGGATGCTTTCTGGATGGAGGGATGGCCTTCAGGCCCTGCTCATACCTCTGTCTCCATGCCCTCTCTTTGCTTTCTTTAGATTGAGGGCCCCAAACCCCAGCTCGTCAGCTGCCAGCCATAAGCTGCACAGAGGCAGGTGTCTGGTGTGGAGCAAACCCTTGGCCAAAATTTTGGCCATAAGTCTTGCTCTGCTGGTGACCCCCTGTGAGGCTGCAGCTGTGTCCCTCAACGGCTTTCTACCCAACTTTCCCCGACTGTAGGCACAGAGGTGTAATACCCATCCCATGAGCGTGACGTAAGATGGTCAGGTAATGTATGGGATGCATGGGTGTGCTGCTATCAAGCAATTGTTCCCCTGTACTAGGCGCTGGTGAGGCCGCACCTGGAATACTGTGTCCAGTTTTGGGCCCCTCAATACAAGAAGGACATTGAGGTGCTGGAGCGTGTTCAGAAAAGGGCAACAAAGCTGGTGAAGGGTCTGGAGCACAGGCCTTCTGAGGAGCGGCTGAGGGAACTGGGGTTGTTTAGTCTGGAGAAGAGGAGGCTGAGGGGAGACCTTATCACTCTCTACAACTCCCTGAAAGGAGGTTGTAGTGAGGTGGGTGTTGGTCTCTTCTCCCATGTAGCTAGCGATAGGACGAGAGGAAATGGGCTTAAGCTGCGCCAGGGGAGGTTTTGGTTGGAAATTAGGAAAAATTTCTTTACGGAAAGGGTAGTCAAGCATTGGAACAGGCTGCCCAGAGAGGTGGTGGAGTCACCATCCCTGGAAGTTTCAAAAGACGGGTAGATGTGGCACTTCGGGACATGGTTTAGTCTAGTCTACCCTTGATTGGCTTAGAGTAGACTTGATAGTGTAGGTTAATGGTTGGACTGGATGATCTTAAAGGTCTTTTCCAACCTAAACGATTCTATGATTCTATGAATTATCTACACTTGCAAAATGTTGCATACTGGTGTTCAGGGGTGGTTGAGTGGGGGTGGTTTATCCATGCCCGTCACCTTGCTAGCAGAGCCCGTGTGTCGCGTTGAGCATGCCCTTCCTCATGGTCTGGCCTGCAGAGCCTCCTTCATGTGCATCTCTTCTCTACTTGACCTAAAGTGATCTAGGAAAGTCCCGTCTTGAATCTCTCCCAGAAGGATCTTGAATGAAGCGTTCTCACCCCTGCCCATTTGCTGCGAGCTGGCCTGGGGTGGGTGCCAGGATGCCGCTCTCACCTTGCCAACAAACCCCCTGCAGAAATTAAGATGTTTCGACTGCAGCAAACAAAGGTATTTCACAGCAAAACAACTCCGTTGCCTGCTTGTGCACCTGTTGCTTTCTTCCCCATATCACAGCCTCCTCCTTTGGGTTTCTGGGGGCTGAGGGGCCACCACAAAGCCCTGCTCGTGGTGCACCAGGGATGGCAAACCTATGGAAAGGCACCCACTATTCCCCAGCCCCGTGTATGAGGCTTTCTCGTGCAGAGGAGGGACTGGGTTTGGGCAAACAGAGAAGTGCCCCTGAAGCCGTGCATGGGAGATGAGGCAACTGCCCATTCGCTGCCTCTCTCTCTCTCTCTCTGTTCCTTCTGATGTATTTTTCAGTGTAGGGATCACAAATTTGATTTGTTAAATAGGTTTAAAAAATGTAAATGATAATTATAAAATTCCACGAGTCTTTTTTTTCCCATGATAAATTTTATGTAGCTGGCAGTTAAAATAAGTGATTACTCCATAAATACCATTTTAATAGCCTAGTCAACGGTGTAGCCTCTGCTGTTCTGAGATTTTTATCTCAGAAAAGGGAGGGAAAAATCCTTTCCCGTGGATTTATATTGCTGTAGCGGCTGCTGCTGCTGCTCGTTACTTGCTGAGTAATTTGGGGGGGGGACTCATCACACAGATGAGTGAGCATGGATACTAGTGGGGCTGGCTACCCTCTGCCCACGCAGCCGGCTGTGCCCTGGCCAGTGGTGGCCCCGGCCAGCACATCAAGTGCTCCAGCTGATGCTTTTGGGGTAACAACATCGTGTTTTCCAAAGCCAGTCATTCCTGCACACAAGCACCATCCTCCTCCAGCAGCCACAACTGGGCAGAACCCTGCCAACATCCTTGTCGCTAAGGTGGAGAGGGATGGGTTTGGTGGATGGACAAGGAATTGGCTGGATGGCTGCATCCAAAGACTTGCAGTCAATGGCTCAATGTCCAAATGGAGACCAGTAACAAGGGGTGTCCCCCAGAAGTCCGTGGGGGGACCGATACTATTCAATATCTTTCTTAACGCCATAGCCCGTGGGATCGAGCGCTCCCTCAGCAAGTCTGCAGATGACAGCAAGCTGAGAGGTGCAGTTGATTTCCCTGAGGGAAGAGATGCCATCCAGAGGGACCTTGCCAGGCGTGGACCTCATGAAGTTCAGCAAGGCTAAGGGAAACCTTATCGCGACCTTTTCACTATATGAAGGGGGCTTATAAGAAGATGGGGAGAGACTTTTTACCAAGGCCTGTAGTGACAGGACAAGGGGCAATGGTTTTAAACTGAAAGAGGGTAGATTTAGATTGGACTTTAGGAAGAAATGCCTTACGCTGAGGCTGGTGAGACCCTGGCACAGGGTGCCTGGAGGCGTTCAAGGCCAGGCGGGACGGGGCTCTGAGCCACCTGCTCTAGCGGCAGGGGCTTGGCCTAGGGGACCTTCGAAGCTCCCTTCCCACCCAAACCATTCTGTGACGGGGGCCTGGGGCGCCCTCGGATTTCAATTGCATCGTTAAAACCCAACACGAACACCAAAAAGCCCCATTTCCCGGCAAGGGGCCGCGGCGCCCGCCGCCGCCGCGGGGGGTCCGGCCACGCCGCCGTCGCCGCCGCTCCCCAGGCCGGGGCCAGCGCCTCCCCCCGGCCCGGGCTCCCCGCGGCGGCGCCCGCAGCCCCCTGCGCCGGGCCGGGGCCGGGGCCGGGGCCGGGCCGGGGCCGGGGCCGGGCCGGCAGCAGCAGCGGCGCCGCCGGGGCGCTGCGGGCGGGGCGGCGGCGCGGGGCGGCGGCAGGGGGCGCTGCGGGCCCGCCGTTGGGGCGGCGGCGGCGGCGCGGGGGCGGCGGGAGCGTTGATCCTAATTGGAGCCGACGCGCCGCTTCTCCATAATCCTCCGACATCCCCCCGCCGGCTCGTAATTCCTGGGCGGGCGCTGCCGCCGGCTCCGCGAGGGAGCCGCCGGGGCAGGTGTTGCCGCCGGGCGGGTCGCGCCGCGCCGCCTCCCCGCCGCGGGGGGCCCGGCGGCCATGTTGTCCCCTGGGGCGGCGGCGCTGCCGAGGCCGGCGGCTGCGGCGGCCGCGCTCGCCGGCGGCGTGACGAAGCAGAAAGGTGCGGGGAAGGCGCCCGCCGCACTCCGGGGGTTAATAATTAAGCGTTTAAAGTTCCTTTATCTCTTCAGTTGGCGCACGTAGCCCAGGTGTTGCGCGTGCGAGCGTTGGTGTTGCTCCCGCGCAGGCGGGAGATGGCGGAGCTGCCAGGCAGGGAGCTCCCGGCCCCCCCGACAAAGCCCGGCCTCCGCGGCCTGGCCTGCGCCTCCCCGCCTCGGCTCCCCGCCTTTCCCTCCCGCGCCCGGCTCCGCCGCTTCCCCTCACCCACCATGGTGCTGGCCTCCCAGGGAGCTGCTCCTCGTCCCCAGCGAGGGGCCGTGGCACCCAGGGGTGGGCAGTGCCTGGACTCGGGGCGCTACAGGAGCCTTAAATAAACTGAAGGCTGGTCATACCCTGCTCGGTGCCTGGCAGCCCAGTTGTGCTCCTGTGCTGGTTTGGAGTCAGTATTTTGCTGGAGAGACTGTCTGTGGCTGGGTGGTATTTGAGGGGAAAAGGACTGTGCAACTGGGTCAGGCCCTAAACCCACGTTTGCACAGGTACCGGTACTTCCAGTAATAACGCAAGTGACTTTTCAGGTTGCGTTGGAGCTCTTCCTTTGGCATAGGCAAGGAGTTGCAGAGTTCAGCATGGCAGCAGGTCAGTCGGAGAAGCTGCCAAATGCATGCTCTTCCCTCCCATCGCACCCTTTCGGGGGCCTGTCTGAGGTTTAGAGATTTTTGCTCTACGCGTGCCTTGAGCAAAGGGTATGCATTGATTTTGCTCAGGGGCTGTGCCAGGCCCCTGGACCTTGCACATCTCATGTGCCAGGGCCAATGCAATGCCTGCGTGTGTTTGGGGGGACAGGACAGAGATACCAGGGGCTCCTGGCTCCCAGTCCTGCTGTTCCAGGCTGGTGTTACCAGATAAGCGCTATCAGTCTCTGTATTCATGTAGATACTAATTTTTTCCTCTCCGTGTGAGCACACAAATTAGTCTTGCTAGGGCCTGCATGCTTCTGCAGGTTTGCTAGAAGTGGAAATATGAATTGTTCAAGCTCACTCTTAAAGGTTTGGACTCTAAGGTTCTTTCCACACTTGTTTTAAACAGGTGTAAATCTAGAGTTAACTCTGCTGACGGAAGAGTTAATGCAGCACAGAACCATTGTGCATGTCTGTGAACTGATAGAGCTGACTGTTGGAGAAATAAAAATAATGAAGTAGCTGTGAATAAGCCAGGCACCTTACTTTCAGCCATAATAAGCAGAGTTTCTGAGAAGCAGATGTTCTTCTCCCTCATGCAACTGCTGGTCTCTAGCTGAACATGGCTGAGAAGGCAGCGAGGACCACTGTAGCCTGTGTGAGGCATGAATGTATGTATATACAGGCTTTAATGATGTCTTAGAGGCAGAGTCCCTGCAATCTGATTCATACACGCAGAATTACAATATTAGATACACTGCCAGATGTGTTATAGATGTGGATTGGCTTTACAGAGATCTACCTTTGCACGTCTCCTCATGTGTGCCATAAGCTATCAAAGCGAGATTACTGGACGTATTCTTCTGCAGCTTTGTTCTCTCGGGGCAGATTTATATCCCTAGGTGGGTCCTGTAAGCACCGGTGCCATACATTACACCTCCTGCTGATTGCTAGTGCTGTAGTGTAACATGTAAAGGGCTCTTTCAGTCCTTTACAACAGGTAGTAGTGCCATTTTCGACAGGACTGGGCAGCTCTACTGCCCAGGGTATTGTTGTGTATTAGCAGGACTGATGAAGGTTTCTCCTGTCCTTTTACTTTAACATGCTCCCTGATCCCAGAAAATAGCTGTGTATTGAACTGGGACAATGCTTCTCTGACCTTTACATGAGCCCAGAACAAGCATGAGGAGAAACTCTTTACCTAGTCTGCTCCTCTGTTGTTTCTGCATTTGGACTTGAGGTAAACCTGGCCTCTAAGAATATTCCATTCTCAAATGCTTCTGGTTTTTTCTCGTGGCCACCTAGAAAAGACTGCTTATCTTATGCTTTAAAGAGGTTTGCTTTACAGGAGTTCCTAAGTATTTTCTGTATTTAAATATCTTTTCTGTTTCTTCGCATTGACTTTCTTCCCCATATTAACACCTGTGTGCTTTCTTCTCTGGTATCTCATGGTCACCTAGAATGGAAACCAAAGATGTATTTATTTATCTTTGCTGTCAAAGAACATCCCGCATTCCCCAACAAGAATTTTATTTTCCCTTTTTGTGTGTTTACTATTGGATCTTTACTTGTGCTCCTAGTCCCTGCACATTTTAATACATTTTTAGCTATTCTCATTTCAAAATCCATCAAGTTTTTGTTTCTTCCCCCCCAGCTCCTGCCTTTACGTTCTGGAGTTCTTTTTGAATTTCTTCTTTTTCATTCTGTGGCTGTTTGAAGTCCTGGTTCTGCTTTGTCATTGTGTCTTCCAGCTTCTTCATGGTGTCTGTCAGGTTTCTCTTCACAGCTAAAAAAGCCATTCCCCTCCTGTGCCAAGCTGCTGGTAAACTTTGAAAGAGCTTGCTGTCTCTTCTAGTTGTGCTTCTAGGGTGTTTAGTTTGCCCATGCCCTATAGCCTTTTCAGTTTGGAGCTGAGTATTACCTGGAGTTGGTCCCCACAATGTGAAAGGTTTTTTATTCTTCTTTTGAGTGTTTGCACTTGCAAATGCTGAACAAGCTGAGCGTCATCCTGGGAATGGTACATCATCTGTAGTATTTCTGCTCAGGAGTATGACCTCATACTCTTCTAACACACATGCGAGTGCTGCACCAGTTTCTGTGTTCAGTAATTGTGTTTTCTGTAGCTTTAATAATTTGTCCCTTCAAGCCTTGGCTGTCTAGGTAAGGTCTGTGAAGATAGGTTAATAAACAATGATTTGCATTGTGGTCTTGTGATCCAAGGCAGGGAAGTCTTTTGTAGATACTAGTTGGTAGAATATAGCATAAATATTGGGCAGTGCCTTGTTCTGCATGTAACATGGGTCTGGAGGAAGGAAGTTGAAACAAGCATTTACCTGTCTCCTACTGTCTTGAACAGTGACTTACATAAAGTCTGGGGGACTGGACTTTATGATTTGGGACTGACCTGGAGACTTTCCCACTTTTGTCATTCTGAGCAAATTTTGTCTCAGTTTTGGTATATATGCACTTACATATCTGTTTCCTCTAGTAAATGGTATTGCTCATATGTACTAGCGGCTGTTCTACAGACTTCTGAAGTTTTTCCTTTTGTCCTTCTGAGCAAATTTCATTCTAATTTTGGTGTATGTATTTATGTAGTAGAGGGTATCTATTTACCCAAGTCAGTTCAGCTGCAGAAGCTCCTGAATTCCAATTCAGCTCTTTCTGTGGAAGTAAAGGAGCCAGCTACCAACCCAGCCAGTCCTCATAGAGCTAGCTGTAGGATAACCAATAACCAGAGTAGTTTCTAAGCGTGCTCACTGCCAGCCACGCATGTAAGTAACAAGCCACACAAGCTTGTGGGAACGTGCCAGTGGTATCTCTTGGTCTTTACTGCCATCAGTGGAATCTGTATGTACCTTTCATTTCACATAGGTGCTGCAGCAGGAAGAGAAAAAAAAAAGAAAAAAATCAGCTTCTGAGTGAAGAATTGTGGCTGTGGTTTTACTTACAGGAGAACAAAACAAAGGAGTCAGTACTTACGGTGAGTAAGTGAGGCTGCTACTCTGTCCTTCAAAGGATGGTATTTGGTCCTCTTCTCCCTTCATGGGAAAAAACTTGGCAATCATCTTTTTGATCCATAGTGATCAAGTAGATCAGTTTTCTTACTTGAAAACTTGGTTCTTTCTTCTTAAACAAAAATCTGGTCACTGGATCTCTCGAGTTTAGACTGTACAGTTCTTCCTAGAGCTAGAACTCGGCAAAGTGTTTTTAAGTAGTAGCTTTGCTGAAGAAAACAAATTTTCCAGGGAGACAAGACTACTTTGGTGTGACATGAAATTTGGTGAAGGTTTATTACAAAAAAAAAAAAAAACCACAAAAAACCCAACCCAAAATCAAAGAAAGGGAGAAAAGGAAAGGTTTAAAAAAATTGTTTAATTTTGTGGGCATTTGTTTCCTTTTCAGGTCAAAGATAGAGGACAGAGGGTTTACTACTTTAAAGGCAAACATTTCCTCCTTTGTTTTTTTTTTTTTTCCTTAGCCAAACCACCCCCTTAGCTTTTATTTCAAGTAGATTCAACTGAAATTTTTTCTGCCCATGATTGTTTTTTGTTTGGCTGTTGAACCAGATAATCCAATATTTGCACCGCTCTCCCTGGAGCTGCACAAAGAGGTAATGCTGTCATTATGACAGGTAGACCTCAGGAGATAACGTGGAAGCATGGGGTCTCCTAGCAGAAGCTCCCTGGCCTTTAAATGTTCACTCTCAGATCTTCAGGATTTCCCTGCAGATATCTGGACTGTGTTATGTTAGAGGGGGTTGAAGTGTTGAGGCATCTATGCTTTCCCAAAGGAGGGCAGAGGAAAAATGGTACACAGCAACAGGGCGTGGAGTTCCTGCACTATTCATAAGTATTTTTCCCTGAGGGAAAGATAAGGCTTCTAGTGTTAAATGGTAGGATTTACTCCTATATATATTTGAAATTTATTTTCTTTTTAGTTTGTGTTTTTTTATTGTTCTGAAAACATGGTGACATATATATCTCTTACTTGCTATTGGTTCTTGTGTAGGTCAATGTACCTTGTTCTGTTTGTACAAAAATATTTGTTCCTAATTAAACTGACCTTCTTCTGTTTGCACCAAAACATCTTGGGCTCATGAAAACTGCCTGACCTGTGAAGCTGTCTGCTTGGACAGACAGCTTTTGCATATCACTCAGTTTGCATGTAGAAATTAAAAGTTTTTCCTGTCTGGCTTAGATGGTTAGTAATATAAAGTTTGTAAGACAATGCCCACTGTTATAAGCAGCTGTAGGTTTTGTCCTTGTGAAACCTATTTACACAAATACTATAAGCCACCAAAGGCCCCACCCAGATCTGCCACAGTTGCTCAGATCTTCCAACAATTACAATCTAATTAGACCTGGCATTCAAAGTTGCCTCCAGCATTTGAAACAAAAGTAATTTAGCGGTAATAAAAGTGGTAGATTGACAGTTCTGGAGGCTGAACTTGGCTTACCCGCAAAACGTACCCAGGGTGGGAAAGAGCTACAAGAATCGCCACAGTGACTGTCTGAAGGGCTTGACCCCTTGCCTTGAAATGACAACATCCAAGGGATGAACTTACGGGGAATTTTCTACAGGTCCCTCTACTGCCACTACCAAGAGTGCTGCTAATTACTGACAATAATTAGTGTATTGTCTGTGGCATGAATACTTTTCTACTAAGAAAAATACCTGATTCATTGTATGATAACAATCAAATGCCCATCATGTAGTGATGGTGTTTATGAAGTTAAGAATTATTCTGAATTTGAACCACAGCCTGCGAGGTGAAAGGCTTTATCCTATTACCAGTCCCCTGAATCATTCAGTCTACGGTGCGTGAGGCACAGGGCTGTGATTACCAATTCATTTCATAAAGGCCAACCATTTAAAATTCTCTCAAACTAGCAGCTGCTCGAGGAATGAAAAAGCACCTGGGTCTGGACAAATATCTTTTTCTTCTTCTGGGTTAATTTAAAAAGAAAACCAACAATTCTTTCCGCTGACAAATGAGACTTTCAATCAGCATTGAGCTATCGCTGCAGAAGGATAACCTGTCTTTGCTTACTTGACATATGGGATTCTTCCAGTTCCAGAGGTGGAAGTCATGGTTAGGCTGAAGAGCACTTGAAAAAATAAGCTGCTTCATGTTACCAGTCAGTAAGAGGAATCATTTGGATTTGATGCGGAGAAAAGAATAGGCAATCCACCCGCTTCAGTTTCTTGTGGTGTTCCTAGATTCTTTTATTGCTGTTGCTTATAACCACAGGCAGAGACAAGAAATATTTTTCCTTCTTTCCTCTCTCTCTTCTATTTCTCTCCTCTTTTCTCTATCCATTGGTTTCTATGCTCTAGAGTACTGAATTATAACACAGGAAGGACCTCCAGTGACTTCTGAAATCTGACAGGTCTTAGCTTTCCTTCAGATGCTGAGTTAACATACGCTTTACTGCGGCAGGCAAACCTTAATTCAGTTGGCAGTAGGATTACAGCAGGTATATTTACCCTCAAGAACACTCATTTTCCATATCTGATTATCTTCTCATCTGCTGAGTCAGGAGGAAAATCAAAATTATCCTCTGTTTTAGATTATGTTTTCCTAGGACTGACATGAGAATTCTGGGTGACGTTCTCAATAGCATCCAATTTATATAGGATCAAAAGACTGTGGCTTTCAGGGGATCATCTGCTCCTCAGATGTATTAGGGACATTAGAAAACAGTACCTTTGGTTTCTAATGTTGGAGATGGAGGCACAGATAAAAGATAGCTGCCTTTATTGCCGTCAGTATAGGATAAGATCATAATTTATGTTTTCAGATGAGGCTTCAAAAATGACGATCTTGTATGTTCTAACTGGAAACCAAGTTGCCCATGGGGTGTGTTTCAAAAGAGTGTGAGTTTGCACTAGTAATTCCACTATATTTTTTTTCTTTGTCCCTCTGCAATATATTTTTCTGGCAGCTACAATCCACTCCAAAGGAGGAAGAAGAAGGTTGGGGGTTGTGTGTGTGTGTGCGTGTGAAAAAGGCTTTTGATTTATGCTGGGGCAGCTGGGGTTTTTTTTCTTCTTTTCTACAACATTCCTGTATGATCTGCAAATTACTATTCCCAGTTTGAAAATTGGGTATAGGCAAGATGCTTTTCTGCCTCCTTCATCAGGCTATTCCACTTAGCCTACAAGCAGATTCAGACAGAGGCTGTCTGTCATTCCAGAAGTGTGTATGCTTCCAATATCCGTGCCTGAATGATCTAGAAATACCCTGCTATCCCACTGACTAGCCAAGGCTGATGTGGAGCAGTTGTACCTAGAGACATGCACTGCAGGTCCTTTTGTCATCCAGTTCTGTTCCCTCATCCCGAGTTGAGAAAAGCAGAATTTCCTCAATATAACCATGTCTGTGAACAACGATGACAGCCAGCAGCCTGTCTCCTCATCTCTGACTGCATGTAGCTATATCAGCAATTTGGCCCAGCATCTAACCCAACACCTCCTGAATCTCACCAAAATACAAATGCTAAGATGACAATACAGATGGAGTAAGATATGTAAGACAACAATACAGATGGAAGCATTTAAGTTAGTATATGGCTTGTAGAGTAGTTTGGGATCCTTTGTGTTGATAAATGCTGTATAAGTTTAAAGCACTATTTTGTCTCATGCTCGCATAAACTTACATTCCTTGGCTTTGCATTTTGCTGTGCAGATTAAGTTATAGCAGATCTGTCTGGAACACCCATTGAGGCTAAACAGTGGTGCGTCTTCCGCTTCGCTGTTTAATATCAGACGCTTTATTATGGGAATTCAAGTAGAACTTGACCTAAACAAGGCAGGCCTACCTGCTATTTTTAGAAGGTTATGCCATATTCTATGTCCGTGTTTCACAGGCCGGTGTGTAATTAATGATGTGTGTCCTTCCTTCCCTTGTTAATTGATGCACAAGCTTTTGGGAGGTATGTATCATTATCTAATGTAATGATGCAGAAATGTGAAAAGCGGAAAAGGGAAGACGCGAAAAAAATCCACATGCCTTGATGTCTTACCACAGTTGAAGCAGGGGGTGGGGTGGGTTGCCCTGGCAAGTTCAGCACTGGACTGCCTCACAGTATTCCCAGGATCCACAACCTTTGAACAGTCTCTGGCTCCAAATGCCTCCACGATCCCGTTTAGCGAAGTTGTTTTAAATGTGTCTGTTCCTTCTGTTGCCCCTTGCCCTGGCACCTGGCAAGAGGGCAGAGGAGCCTCTCCCTCCATTTTCTGCTCAGTGATCTCCTTCTCGCCGTCATTTGCTTTCAGGTGGGAGGCAGGTGTGCGGGAGACCATGGGTGCCTTTAATCCCTATTAAGAACAGCAGATCACAGTGGCCCCTCTGGCCTTGTTCCCTATGACTATGAAACTAGCTTTAGCAGCACAGAGATTTAATCTTTCTAGTGGAAATGTAGTGCCAGTCAAAGGTCTGCACTGCATCTTTTAGGACAGTTTCTTAGCTGTGTGAAGTTAATCGTGAGGCAGTGTCCGTTCCAAGTTGCAGATTTTGGCAGAAGGCTTGTGCCACAGGCTCGCCTTTCTGCAGCTCTGTTCTCTTCCCTGGGAGAGATCCCAAAGAGGAAAGCCACAAACTCTGCCAGAGGTTGAGTGGGCCTCTGGCCCCTCTTGCAGGTTCCTCTTCTCACCTGCCTCCTCACCTGCCTGCCTCCTCATCCCACCACCTATCTGGTACCAGAGGGAGGGAACAAGCAGCTCTGGGGTGCACTGTGAGCTGTGTGTGGGGGTGGTAAGGAGCTCTGTGTCTCTCTGTTATCTTTAAAACCTACCTGGTGCAGTCTGTCAGCTGCTTCAGGTCCTCTCTGAGACTGTAGACGGGGACGAGCCAAGGTGCCTGTGCTACATAGTGCTCCGGCTGTACCCACGGCGGTGCATGCAGCAGATAGGAAGGGCTGATAGGGAGCAGCCAGTTGCTCCTTCAGCTGTTGCTCCCCAGTTTTGCTCCTCCATCTTCGGTTAATTTAGATCATACCTAAAGTGCGTCCACAACTACATTTAAGCAAAAGCGGTTACCATAGTAACACTGGAGATTTTCTAAGTGCAGTCTATGATGTAAACAACTAAAATGACTGTGACCCCAAATAGTTGTTTATTTCTTCTGTGTAGTTTATTGAGTATTTAAATCTGTTGTAGCACACACAGATTTACCACTTCTAAGTATAACTTGGAGGAGTAACACATTTTTTCTTATTGCTTCCATTTCAGCAGATCTGTTTCCATGTCAACAGCTCACATTGATAAAGAATTGACATTCTGACTGCATTTGGCACTGTAGGGTACAAGGTGACAATTAAAATAAATCAATGTTTCTAATGATGCTGATGTTAAAACTGTGCCAAAATACTGGGATTCCCATGCACAGTAGCCAGAGATTGCTTCTTGAATCCGCAGAGAGCGAGGCAGGAATTCTCATGGGAACAGACTTTCTTTGCAAGGTTTTCAAGCCTTCCTGCTTACAGATGCAGAAAGACTGGGAAAGCAGTCTCTCTCTCTCTCTCTCACAGAAAAATGCACCTAGCACTCTGTGTGTGCGTGTGCACGTGTATGTTTGCTTTGGCTCATCCACTTGTAATCTAGGTGAGGTCTAGAGATGCATAAAGCATGCAATAAAAAATAGAATGCAATTCTTGGACTAAAACCCTGTTTTGAGTCAAGTTTCGGGCAAAAATTGTGGAGCAGGAGGGCTTAATTAGTACCCCCCTCCTTCCACTCCTAATTTCTTTGTAGTGAATATATGTGTTGAAATTACTGAGGGGCAAGACACATGGCGGCCCAGAAGGGCATTTTTTAAGCTTGCAACTCTGTTCAACAAAGACCTGCACTTCAGATTGCGTATTTGGGGGATGAAAGTGGACTGCTTTTCTCTGTCTGTGTGAGCAGCATTTAGATACACAATTGCCATAGTTGAGGTGTCATCGATGTGTTTGTTTTCCTTTAGTGCCTAGAGGGGCTAAGATCAGTGGCCCACTGTATTAAGCACCCTGTTTACACGGGATAGGAGAGACAGATACAGTCCACAAGAATTCACAGACTAAGCAGACAACAAACAGGGAAAGGAGAAAAAAATATTACTCCCATTTTACAGGGACAGAGAGGAATTAAAAGGAGTTTTTTTCAAAGCTGCAGATAGGAGTGGCGGCTTCCAGGTGATGCAAGCTCCCTACCTGCAGTTTGAATGCTAGAAAATCCCTTATCTGCTGTTTGCTCGGGGTCATACTGTCGTCTCATGGCAGATGCGGAAATCCAGCTCAGCGCTCCTGAATTGAAATGTGCTCACCTTCAAGGGTGAGCAAAGTTTGGGAATACATTTCTGTGGAGGCATTCAGCTGTCCGAAGGCACTCTGTCTAGTCTGAAGTAGGTTTGAATCTATAATTTCAGTTGCATTTGGGCACCATATATATCTGCTAATGTTAGGCATCCAAATGACATGCCTAGGGATCTTAGTTGCTGTGGGTTCTTGTGGTAGCCAGGGCAAAGAAATAGTTATGTCCAAGCAACAGTTCAGATCATCTTCAGCAGGTGTCTAGCACTGCCTGATACTGCTTTGTGAATGTTGTTCACAATTCACTTGTTATGTCTTTCATATCATGGGATCATATAATTTTTGTGGTTTTGACAGGTCCACAAACTTACTTGACCTAGTGAGGCTTCTATTTTTAAATGAAATTCTTAGACATTGTTTTAGAGAATAGAATATAAAAGCAGAAACACTGGTAAACGTAATGCGATTCCTGGCACCATTGAGGTGTACCAAAATATGGTGAGTTTTCACTCGCATACATATACACAAGACCAAACTCCAAACCCCAAAACCACTAATTTGTGTAATGGAGAATGGAGATGAATATAGTAAATTTCCCACATGTACTAATGATTATGATAATTTTATTTCCAGATTGCATTCTTTGGAGGATTTCTGAGTGCTTCAGAAGAACTAATGAATTATGCCTCACAGCAGCCATAAGGTGGTAAGTATTATTACTGTATTTTGTAAAGTGAAAGAATTGTGGGTTATTGATAATCAGAAAAGATGTCAAATCAGTCAAGTCTGTGGCAAATAACTTCTCCCTGTAGAAAAATACCACTCTTTCTGATAGAAGACAGGTACAATGTTTATGTTTCAGCAAACAAGCCATTGCTGAGTGACTTTAATTTGATTGCACAGGAGTGAGACACTTTTAGGGTGTATCCTGTGAACGTCACTGAGGTGCTGTAACATTAAAAAATAGATAGCAACCGAGAGGGGATGTGTCATCTCTGTTTGTTGGTCTTGAATATTGGCTGTAGCTGACAGTAGAGCAGCAGCTCTACTGCACAATAACGAGGGCTAAGAAGATCTAGCGCTTTCTGTTGAACTGCTGTTGGCCTTCCTTATCATATTACCTTATCTCCTAGCTGCAGGGATTTGCTCTCTTTCAAGGAGGTATGCACAATGTTGTTTTCCCCTGCCTTGAATTAGAGGTATGAAAGTAGCAGGAGCTGTGAGTGCTGCTTCTCAGAGGTTTGGCTGAGTGAGGGGTCCTGTGAGGGGGTAACCTCCAGCACCTGTGGGATATGGCTTTGGAGGGCACGAGGGTCAGGCAGGCATCCCTCCTAGTGCTGCAGTTTCCAGTACCTGGATCTGCCTGACCTCTGGTGTCTCCCGTCGGAAGGCCTTTACCGCAGGCTTGCGGCTGTCAGCTCTCAAGCCAAATTTCAGTGCCTATAGCCATCATTCCATGGAGACGTGACTAGCCATATGGTAGTGCTGCTTCTATCCCCATTTTATTAGCTAAATTTAATTAACAGGCAATTATAATAACCAGACAGACAAATATAATAACCTACTGTCATGCTTTATTGTAAATAATGGCTGTAGTAGCCACACCGATATTATTTGACTTAATATGAATGTTTGACATACGCCATGGAGAATCAGATGAACATGATGCCTAAGACAAACTGTATATTAACATGTGGTCCCTGTTGTTCAAAAGCTCTGGAAACCCAGCCATAATCAATAACAGTAAAGTTCTGAAGAATGAAAGGATGATCACAACCATTTATATACGAGTTAATGCAAACCAGAAGAAATGCATAACCAAATGCAGACAGGAGTTGAAGAAAAACTGTAACTTAGTCCCAGAAATTCTGTAGTAAAGGCCTAGACTTTAGCAGGAATAAACAAGACCCATTCCTAAGACACAGTTGAGAAACCTTTGTGCAAAACAGAAGGAATATATAAGTGAAAGATGTCAAATGGGGTTTGGCTGTAATTGGATATAGCATGAATGCCATGAAAATGTTAACCTAATTCTGTCCCAAATCTGAAACCAGACTTTGCTCTTGCCACCTAAGATTTCTTCTAAGCTTTTCTGAGGTGTAGTTGTGGGATGACTAATTGAAAGAAAATTATAATTCTAATAGTTGAACATGCCCTTTTATCACCAGTTTTGTCCAACACTAGAAGGTGGAGGAGGAAAGAAATCAGTTACTTTACAGCCCTTCATGTAAAAAAAAAAATGGGGTGGGAAATAATAAAAAATTTAGTTTTTCTAATAAATCAGATATATTAAGCTGTAAGCTTCTGCCCTCCTAAAATAAAAGGAAGCAAGAGATTGTCAGTGGCAAAAATACTACCTTGTGGGGTTTTAATAGAATTGTAAACCTTATTCCCCTGCCTTTGGGATGATGTAGTGAAAATGCAAGGTATTACTCACAGTTCTGCTTGGTTTCATTCAGTGTCTGAGTTGCCTTTTGTCGTCAGTGGGGTGCAATTCCTACGGAGTGAAACAACGCATACAGCACGGACTAAAGTGCCTCAAAACAGCTGTGTGCGGCCTCAGGCAGTACCTCAATGGTTAATAGGACCAGTGAATGTGCACACTAACAACAGTGAATGCAGCCAGTTTAAGGATCAAGGCCAAAGGTTGTTTTTCAGATAAGAGAAAGGAGAGGGTGAAAATATACAGGCATGCAGGAATACAGTGTTTTGAGTGTATTTAGGGCCTTGGCAGAGAGAGGATTCTTCTCCCTCTGTTGTTACTTTGCAACAAAGGTTGCAACCTGAAACATAACCTAACTAAAATACCGCTTCAACCTTCCTTAAACTTCAAAGTGGCTCTGTTCTGCTGGTGAGGGTTGGGCAGAGCAGAAGGGAAAAGTAGTAGCTAGGGCTTACTAAAAACTAGGGGCTTTCTGCTGGGGCACACATTATTAAGCAGTCACTTTGGTACCTTTTGAAAGGATAGGCATGCCCCTCCTAGTCTGTCCATGCTGGTGAAGATAGATGTGCAGGCACAGAAACCTGGTGCCAGAGAGGATGCTGCAATGATTCAGTGCTATTAGATTTTTGGCCAAAAGCAGAGTGAAAGAGCATGCAGTGACACATGCGATACCGCTGTCTACCTCTGCTGCCCTGGATGTGCAAGGTACAGTCCAGTTCTTTCTCTAGTCCACAGCAGAGCAGCAACATAGCAAGTAATTGGCTGGCTGGTTGCTCCATTCACTCTCCTGCACCTGTGAGGTGAAGAGCTGTTGCTACCACAGGAGGAGTAGCAGTGGGTCCCTGGTGACAAGGTAAGCAGGTAACAGTGACTGGCAAGTGCATACTGCAGCAAAAGGGGGATCCCAGCGTGTCAGAAATGTCACGCCTTGGTTCTGTGTCTGGATATTGAAATGCTGAGCCAGCAACCCGATGTACTTTGTTATTCTGGAAGAAAGTTACTCCATTTACTCCTCGGGTTCCTGGAAGGATTGCTGGGGTCAAAGACTGGCCTATAACTGCAGCTGTCAGCTCACTGTTAAATGGAAAGATGTGAAATACCTCCTTGCACATCATTTATTAACATTTAAAACCCATCAGGGGACATATAAAACATTCCTCTTTTTGTAACATTTATAAACTACTGAGGAGCACAGACACATTCCCCTATATTAATTACCCTAATTTAGACAATGTCCATGGAGGGCCTGTGAGCACAGCAGCAATTCCCCCCACCCTCACCCCCCTCCCCGTTCTTTTATTTCTAGGCACTGAGGTTCCCCTGAGCCCATTCCAGCTGCAAATTCTCCTGGCATGAAGCAGGGTAATGCTGGAGAGTGAATGTGTTTTCAGACCTTGTATACATGAGGGGGTTGCACTAAGATTACTGGTAAACCTGCTTAGTTAAACCAATGCAAGATGTGACATGGACAGTCTTATTTCATCTGGTCGCTTCTTTTAGATTTGGATTAGGTTTGAAATCAAGTAAACTCCCATTTAACATCTTTAAATAAAGATGTATGAAGGCATTCGCATCAGTTTAACTTGAATTGTTTCAGTCAGATTGAAATGAAACCGGTGAAACTTTCTTGTACCGAGATGACCTCAGTAAATACAAATTTCTGTCTCTCTTCTACAGGCTTGAGGGTTTGCAGCTTTTCTGGCTTTTCACAAGGTATAATTTTAGTCACCTATGCTAGGAGCCAGTGGGAATTATAAGCTCTGCTGGATCAGGGTAAATCAAGTGAGGGGCATTTAGTGGTCAGGGAAGGAACATAAAAGAAGGCGGCTTTACTTGTCTCACTCGGTGAAAATGATCACAGCAGCTCCTTTGAACCTCTTCAGGCCTAGTGCTGTGAAAGGGTTGGGCCTGCCATAGATTCTCAGTGTCTTCTTGCTGCTGTCAGAGTATTGAATGGGGCTAGCACATATGGGGTAGTCCAAGCGATGCACCGGACTGGGGAAGGGTCAGCCTGCAGCATCTTTAGATGGCAAATTCTCTTTAGAGCATTCACTCCTCTCTGCTGGGCTTTGGTATTGGTACCTATGTGCGAGAGCAAGAAAATGGGTAGGTACCTATTCCCCTTGGGTTATTTCAGCCAGCTGGTAAAAACTAAGAAATGTGGCTACTTTCAGTTCATGAAATGTTTGTGATGGGCAACTTTTCCTGCAGTAGTGTGACGTTTGGAGAATAAAATAAATATACTGAATGTCATCTTGAGTTTCCCCATGAAATAATTTGAAGAGTGTCCCCCAGCTGCATGTGCTGAGCTGTGAGAATTGTGAGAAGTCTGTATGTGTTAGAGAATTACCATGGTTTTGAATGGTACAGATCTATGGTTTTCTTCATCAGAGGTAAAGCCATATAAACGCTGCTTGTCACTTCCTTGCTCTGCACTTGCCATGTCACCTGTGGATGTTTCGGTGAGTGTCCCAAATCAGTGATGGAACAGCACTGAGAAATATCAGGAGCAGTAGGGTTCTTGTGCAGAGGGGAGCTGACTGGGTCCAGTGCCTGGAGGGGGCTCCTTCTGCAGAGGTATTCTTCCCATTAGCTGTGTCACTAAGCCATATATCATAGGAGGGCTGAAATTTGTTTTTATCAATTCAGGAACAAGATCCTACATCTGTTCCTAATTACAGGTAGGGGTCTCAGAGGAGGTCTGAGTTACAGTGTATGTGGATATCAAAATGCAAAGCGCTCATTACTTGAATAGGTAAATAATTTTATTCATCATCTGTGCAGGGACGTAGGAAGCGTAGCCCAGGAGATGTTAACAATTAACTGCAATCTCGTTTGCATTACTGGCTATCAATATCTTCACCTCTTCTGCACAGTAGTTTAACATTGACTATGTAAACCTGCTGAAAAGGGGTTAACTTTTTTTCTGTGACTTGAGCATTTACAAATATATTTCTATTTTTATCAGATTGAATTTACGTAGTATTTTTCTATAGAGGATGTGTTTTTATTGTTCTTTGCTTTCTTTTGGGGAATGAGGGACCAAGTATATTCTGTAAAATCTGGGCTACCGCAGCTTATGACTGGCTTCCATTCAGGTCGAGGTGTTAACCACCATGCAGGACTGTTTCCTGTGTCTGAAACAGATAATTTCCCCGGACTCAGAATTTTAGTTTTGGCAGAGTTGGTGTTGTTGCTTATCCTTTTGAGGGCAGCTGTCTCTGTCCCATGCGGTATATAGATTTTACAGTCCAGTAAATGCAAGGATTTGCTCATGGTTTGTTGAAGGACTTGCCCTCACTGTAGGGTTACTCTAGTTGCTTGCAAAAGAGTCACATGTAAGAAATGCACCAACCCATATTGCTATAGATTCAGACAGACATGAGAGAAAAATAATGAGAAGTGTAGCTGTTTGCAATCAAATACCCTATTATTCATATTTTTAACTTGAGCTGGCAAGTCAACTTCAGTGCACACTGGTGCCTTTTACTGAAGTCTGCACATTTGGAGAGTACAGGCAAAAACTTGAGTTAATAGCATCTGGTGTGTGGTAATATGACTCTCCTCTATAGCTTAACCATGACACTACAACATGGCTGTCCTCCCTGTAGTAATCCTAACTCAGAGGTTATTAACTCAAGGGTATGTAACTGCTGGGAAACTCTTTTTTTCTGTTAGAAATTCCAACTGTATCACAGGCAGTGCAAAATAACTGCTGACAGATTGGTTCTGCCCTCCGCTAATTGTGGTAGCAGAAGTGCTTTGTACATACGGGGTTGGGAAAGCCCTCTGAGAACCTTTACACGTGCAGTAATGTAACATACGCTGCTGCTGTTACTTGAATTGTTAAGTTTGTTGAGGTGGACAGCAGTTACCTGCAAATGGGAACAGGAGAAAATCCGGTGATTTCAAACGAGTGCATTTAACTTGAATTCAGTACCAAGCACATTGTTGGAGTTATTAGTAAAGCAATCAATTTGGAAGTAACTACAGCAATACAGGTGGTAAATGGATGGCAGCATGGATTTATTAAAAATAAATCATACAAACTAACTTAATTTCTTTCTCTGATAGGATAAAAAGCTTAGTGGATAAGGTAAATCCACCAGAATAATGTGTCTCCATTTCATGAACATTTTTCTTACAGTTTCATGCAACAGTCTCATAAGAAAATTAGAGGCATGGATAAGATACAATTTTTATAAAATATGATGGATTGTAAGTAATTTTGAATGATAGTAAATATATACATCAAGGTATATCTAAAGTGCCTGTCACATTGGTGCTTATATATATTAATAACTCAGTTTTGAGAGCGGAGAGAGCTGTCTTTCAGGAATCAATTCTGGCTCCAATACTAAGTTAATGTGCTCTGTTTTCATTAATTGCTTTGATGGTAGGATTAAGATTTCATTGATCATATGTGTGATTAATATTAGTGTTGTTGGGACTGCAAATACCACGCACAGAGTAGTCATTAAAATATATCCTTCTCTGGACGTGTCCCTGGCATATACCCTAGAGCCTCAGACAGGGAGTTATGTGCATAGCTGGGCCACTTCGGAATTTCTCTATAAAGCAAAACTCCCTTTGTCCTTCTAGCTGGGGTCAAGAGATTGGCTCTCTATATGCAATTACGTTTTAAAAAAAAAAAAAAAACTTGAAAAACTTACATTAAAAGAACATTAAGGTTGTAAAGCCAACCACTGAGTAATTAGGAAATAATAGAATTCAAGTGGCCTGTATAATTTTATTTCAGCTTTCTATTGCATATGTATTATGAGGCAGTCTTTAATTCCAGGAATCCATACTATTTTTAACTCAGGATTCTCCTTCAGTAACCCTCTGCATAGGAAGGAATTTCATGCAGACTGAGTTTTGTTTCATGCAATTCCATGAAAAATTCCTCAGAACTTAATTCCAGGTCAGTTTGCAGCCCACCGTTTCTAATTATATTCTTGCAAAATGGAGATGTGTGTGCAGAAACGTGGAAGCACTTCAGTGTAATGTTTCAGAAACACTAAGAAGAAACATGCAGGTTTGAAGTGCAACAATGATATAAGGAATTGGTGAAATCTAACATTTTTTGATAAATAAAACTTAAGAATTCCTTCCAAATTAAAGTTTCAGTGCAGATATTTTGCAACATCTGTAATTAAAGTCATAATATGATCTATATGTACAATGAATCTTTGTGTCTGAAGGTTTGCACTGTTGCCTTAGATGCATGACAATTAGACATTTTCTGTTGAATGCTCTGGATAATACCATTAGATGCACAATAATTAGGTGTTTTCATCTCATTAATATTCATTTTCATACATTTAAATGCCTCTCTTATAGCATTTGTTAATTAACATACATTTACAATGGTATATTCCTCTTCCCCATTCACCCATTCTGACTAATTTAATGAGCTGACATATCAGATGACTTCTCTTACAGGATTCTGCTGTTGTATCTTTGGTGGGAACAAAGAAGTGGTTATCGTGCTGTTTGCGAGTGGTATTAGCGCAGCTATTTTTTCTCACAAGGAATCTGGGGCATGGAAAGTCTGTCCTCAGTGATGCTGTTGCAAAATAGAGGGCTCCTTACTGTCTATTTCCTTTATTATTAAATTTCTATTACTATTAAAACCTGCATCCCAGAAGCAAAGTTTGGGCTCTAATGTGTTTTCCAAATTAGAAGTGAATACAGTTTGTACCCCTAAAAGTTTGTGTTTCGTGACATCTCAGAGAGTAGAGTGCAGCCTGCAAAACTCTAGTGAGGGACACACCAACATTAAAAAAATATCTTTCCTCATTCTTGGAAGTAGGGCTAATTTAAAAGGTAAACTAAAACATTCAGGGGAGTTGAAGGAAATCCCTATCTCCTGAAAATGTCTGCAAGGAGGTGAAGTAGTAACTGAAATGCTGCTGTATAATTACACCTATTGGGGATATTCATTATGATTCTTGGGTTACTCTAGAGTCTGACTATTAGTATTAAGTTAGGCAGCTTGCCTGTGTATCGTACAAATACTTTAACAGACTGTGCACAGCACCTCCCACAATAATGTCTGTGGTTTCAGTTCCTGTGTTGCTGCTGAAGTACAAATAATAATAGTAAACACATACAGAAAATAAACAGTTCCTTCTGTAGATTTTGTAGATAGAGGTTTTGTGACAGTACGCTACAGTTTTTTGAGCCTCATTTCGTCAAAAATTAAGGGGAAAAACTCCTGTAAAATTCTTCATACTGATAAATCAAAAAGCAATCTCAGCAGTTAACAGATTATTCAAATTCAAATGGAGAAAACACACCTGGAGGGGAATTTTCAAAAAGGCTCAATGTCAACTTAATTCTGTTCCCACTGAAGTCAATGGGAGTTAAGCCAGTACAGAGCGTTTTTCAAAATCTTAACCCTAGGATCTGCATACCCATCTAAGTTCGATGAGGTTTATTCTTTAGGAGATTCCAAGTTATTAAGGAAGAGATTTTTCAGTAGCACCTGGGGGATTTAGAAGCACAGTTCAATTAGTCTTTCACTGCAATTTGTGCTTCTAAATACCTGAGACAGGTTTGAAAATCTCACGCTAAAACCCTGTCTCAGCTGTTGGTTAAAGCCTCAGTGCACATGTCTATTCCTATAAAAATAGGATTCCAGTCTGAGGCACATGCAGAGTTTTGCGTGTGGTTAGATGGTACGCCAGGAGAATAGGCTGTCACATTATCGTTAACTATAAATGAAGGGCACTGTCAAGTGAGGAACATTTGAACAACATTGCAAACAGTGCTGCCGCAGTCCTGTGGTGGGTTCTGCTTAATACCGAAGAGTCACAGTCTGTGACCTGTGTTAAACTGAGAGGCCTGTAACTCCCTGAAGATGCCAAGAGGGTAAGTTAGTATTCATTTTGAGCACAATGGAAGGATCTGGTGCCCCGCTTTTTGGATTGGTGTATCATTTAGGAGTGATGGATGTGGTTATACATCAATGAACGTGATTTACATGGGTTTAAATGGCTCATTTTGACGTGGTTTTTATACAGTGTTACTGCAGCCGCCCAACAAAACCCTGCCCTGCTAGTGCAGTGAAGATGATCAGATTTAGGTGTCTTGACAGCCCTCGCTTCTTCTGCTGGCAATAAAAGACATATCCTTGCTTTCCCAAATTTCATGGAAGAGAAAACACAATTCCTTTTAAGTGTCTGGAAGAGAAAAGAGGAGAGAGTTCTGTCGGTGCATTAGAAACTGGGAGAGTTTCAAACGTGGTTCTTAGGAGGAAGAGTTCAAAAGTTCAAAGAGTTCAAAGTTACTTCATTTGAGAGCAGTTTGGCTGGCAATGCTGAGTTAACCCCCTCACTGTTTGGGAGCTCCAGCTATGACGTGCCAGTGGTTCAGAGTTTAGTCTACCCTTTTTGCTCATAGGATGCAGTGTGTGTTTCACACAGAAATGGGCATATGCCTCTCTTTAGAGGTCAGATTCTCCTTCAGATACATCTGAGCACTCCCACTGATAGAAACTAGTTGGACAGCTACTGAACGACGTTACTGCCAGAAAGACGTTTTGTATTGTACCAGTCCATCTCAGGACCTCTTGTGAAGGTGCCTTGCTTTACATTTTTAACTCTTCTGCAGTGTAATGGAACAGGAATTTGGGGGTTGGGCAGGAGGAAATGGGAGTAAGAAGTTGATAAATGTTTTCCTTTAAAAAGGATGGCTAAAAAAGGATACTAAATTTGAATTCTTTTAGTGTGCAATACACCACACAAAAATGAAGAGGAAGCTTGCAATTTATTACAGGGGCTGTCCTAGTCATGCTAAAATTAAGCCTAACAGGACAGCCAGTCTTAGTCTTTACTTAGGTAAGCAGATGGGTGAAGGAGAGTAAGTCTGGTTTTGTACCATCCCTTCTTCTCAGCAAGCCTGTACTCATGTCACAGGGAGGAGAAGCAGGAACATTACAGCAGCATACCTAGAGAAATGCCAGATGCTCTTCTCCTGTGAGCAAAGGGGGATGAAGCAGCAGGAAATGAAAGGAGCCTCAGGGAGGTAGCTGCAAAGCACCTGCAAAGCAGGGTGAAATAGCTCCCCACTCTGTAAAAGGAAGGAGTCTGGGAGGTGAAGTAGCTGTAATTCATACAACCCATGCCAGCCTATTCAGGGGACTACTGTGTTATTCAATACAGAGTGAAGAATTACCATCTTTATACACTATTGAACCTAAACCAAGCCCACTGGGGCCAAACTGTTTCAAGGGAAAGCATTTGGACTTGCACTGGAAATAACAGTTAATGAATGGCTCCAGAAGGTTCAGATTACATTAGGAGTTGAGATTTACTGTCTGATCAGGATACCTCTTTATGACAATACCTTTTTTTAAATATAGATAGCTCACTGGAGCTGCTTGATAAAGGAAAATACGAACAATGATGTCATGGGGTTAGCCCTTGAGGGAGAAGGACTCTTGCAGAGAACTGCTGCTCCTGAGGCCGAGTACACTAAAGCAGGGAAGCTCTGGGCATTAGAAGGGTGGAAGAGGGTCTGAAACAGGCAGCTCCTAAACTGAATGAGGTCAGGCAGTGTGGGGCTCACCATCAGGTCAAAGAATGGTTGCATTATGGGGATGCTAATGGCATGGGAACCTAGGATAGGTCAGGAGGCAACTGAATTGGAGGTGAGAAAAGTGAATCAGAATAGTTTGGGTTGGAAGGGACCTTTAAAGCTCATCTAGTCCAGCCCCCCTGCAACGAGCAGGGACATCTTCAACTAGATCAGGTTGCTCAGAGCCCCGTCCAACCTGATCTTGAATGTTTCCAGGGACAGGGCATCTACCACCTCTCTGGGCAACCACTGAACAAAACTGTTCCAGTGTTTCACCACCCTCATTGTAAAAAGTGTCTTCCTTATATTTAGTCTATATCTACCCTCTTTTAGTTTAAAGCCATTACCCCTTGCCCTATCACTACAAGCCCTATTAAGTCTGTCCCATCTTTCTTATAAGCCCCCTTGAATTATTGAAAGGCTGCAATAATGTCTGCCTGGAACCTTTTCTTCTCCAGGCTGAACGATCCCAACTCTCTCAGCCTTTCTTCATAGGAGAGGTGTTCTTTCCGTCTGATCATTTTCGTGGCCCTCCTCTGGACCCACTCCAACAGGTCCATGTCTTTCCTGTACTCCAGAGCTGGACACAATACTCCTGGTAGGGTCTTGCTAGTGTGGAGTAGAGGCGCAGAATCCCCTCCCTCGACCTGCTGGCCATACTTCTTTTGATGCAGACCAGGATACGGTTGGCTTTCTGGGCTGCAAGCGCACATTGTTGGCTCATGTCCAGCTTTTCATCCACCAGTACCCCCAAGTCCTTCTCTGCAGGGCTGCTCTCAATCCCTTCATCCCCCAGCCTGTATTGATATTGGGGGTTGCCCCGACCCACATGCAGGACCTTGCACTTGGCCTTGTTGAACATGGGCCCACTTCTTGAGCTTGTCCAGGTCCCTCTGGATGGCATCCCATCCCTCAGGCCTGTCAGCCACACCACTCAGCTTGGTGTTGTCTGCAAACTTGCTGAGGGTGCACTCGATCCTACTGTCTGTGTCATTGATGAAGATATTAAACAGCACTGGTCCCAGTACGGACCCCTGAGGGACACCACTTGTCACTGATCTCCATCCAGACATTGAGCTGTTGACCACTACTCTCTGGATGGGAGCATCCAGCCAATTCCTTATCCCCCGAATAGTCCATCCATCAAATCCATATCTCTCCAATTTAGAAGGAAGGATGTTGTGGGGGACCATGTCAAAGGCCTTACAGAGGTCTAGATAGATGACATCCGTAGCTCTTCCCTTGTCCACTGAAGTGATAAGCTGTTAGAGTGGTCACAGAAAAATGTAGCATGTAAAGAAGGATGCAAAGGAGTGAGAAGGAGACAAAAGTATCTCTTTGACCCAGATAAAAGACTGAAAAGCTCTGGGCAACTTTTCTGATTTGGGATGGAAATGTGCCTGACGCACAGAGATTCCTGTCTGGTGGTCAGTCTCTGAGCAGGTACTTAACGCAGTCTGTTTTACTTTGGTTTCTGTGAACAACAGCACCTCCTGATAAACAAATGTTAGAAATATCCTTTTGATTCTGCACGGCTTGTCTGGCCTGTAGGCTCAGTCCAGAGTGATGTGTAATGGGAGCTTTACTTTGACAGGAGCTCTGCACGGATTGGTGATTTGGAGAGTAACATTTTCTTCCTTCTTGGTCTAATCTTGGAGGAAGTGAGTCACTGCTGTCTTTCTTTCATTTGCTTGGAGGTTGTGCTTGTAGGGAGAACACATTATAGAAGAGTCAAGTTTCCTATCCTTCCTTCCTATACCTGTTTCTCTCTTGCACTAGCTCATCCCACTGAATGCAGAAGAAACAACGGGACTTGAAATGGAGCCCATGAACTCTGGCTCTAAAAGGGACAGATAAGCTATTTAATTAATGGCTTCTGTTCATCCCTGCCACCCAGCCTAGCCTATTTCTGCCTTTACCTGGCTCAAGGAGAAGAGATGATAGGGTAGCAGCGCTGTATTGTTCCCCTCCAGGCAGAACCTGAGACCTATTCATCTTCATGGGGAAACAGTGAACCTGCAGCAGGGAACCCTCTGTGAGATGTTAATCCTGTTGTAAGGATGATAGCAGTGCAGAGCTGTCTTAACATCAGCGTTAGCAGGATGGGCAGGTGAGGTGTAGAGATGGGTGGTACAAGAATTCCAGGACTTTCCTTGGGGCCATCCATAAACTGGTGCAAATCCAGGGCCTCTAAAGACACCTCCCCTCCCTCACTCCCAGCTGAGCTGCTGTCACAGCGCTGAGGCCCAAGGCTGGGACACAGTGCATATACCAAGGTAAGGTGAAAATAGCAGCATACGCTGTATTTTGTGCTGTTCTCTTTCCTGACGTAATCAAGTACTGTAAGTTTTACACACCAGTGCACAGATTACTGGCATTTACTAGGAAGCACGAGGAGCAGGCTGGCAACTGCTTGGAGGCACGCGGAATATACAGGCAATTGCTCTGGAGCATGGGGAACACACAGGCAATTCAATTCCCAACTGGTTTCTAGGCAGGAGCTACCAATTAAAATTAAAAGAATAAAAGACTGCAAGCTTGGGACTGATGATATGCTCTGGAGAGAGGAGTTGCCAACAGCTTGTGCTACAAAGATGCCTCTCTTTCAGTGGATTTCAAATGGCAAAAGAAACTCAGGTAACAGATCATTCTTTTCTTCTGGCTTCCCTGATTTTCATGTACGCAGTCGTGCAGCCAAAATTCCTACAAAGACAGACGGGGCTGCTCCCCATGAATTCCAAGCAGCGAGCCAGCCTTTTGAGAGCTGATGCAGTGAATATGCCAGCAGTCAGCTATACCTAGGAAGCAAGATTTTAAAACCAAGCATCAGGTGCCTGAGCAGAGAGTGTTGAATGATGGGGCTCAGATAGTCTACTAATGAGAGCATGGTATTTATTTTTATATGTATGAAATGATTTAAGATTAAAAAAAAAATTATCCATCTGATGCGTCTTTCACATTAATTGTTAGTGAGTCTCTGAAGCAGACCTCCCCTTCTGATGGAGAAAACTGAAGCCTAACTAGGTGAGGTTATTAGACATACCTGGGATCTGCAAAGCCAGGGTTTATGCTGTGCCCATCACAGTGGTCCCTGAGGATCATGTAAGAAGTGGGCAAGTTTTAACTGCAGTTACCAAACTGCAGCTGCCATGGGGCAGATGAAGTCATAAATCACAATCTGTCATTGGTTATGAAGTCAAAGCATGCTTCCTTTGCTCCTCTCAGAAGTCATGTGAACGTTGATGAACTAGTCAGGTGGAGGCTGCTGGATGAGAGAATTTTCACAGAAAGCAGTGAGTTTACTCAATTTTTTGAATGATTTGTACAAAAGAGGATAACACAAAGACTATCAATGCTTCAAGATGTGGAAGTTGTAATGGTGGTGCCAGGCAAGAACTGTGATCTTACCTGAACTCCCTGCCAACCAGAGAAAAAGCTGTGCCCACCAGCCGCTGCAAAATGGTGGCACTAATCCAGTCAAAATGTCTAGAGGTAGCGTATGCATTGTTTTAACATGCGTTTTGTCATATGTGGCCTTTACTTGGGAAGCAGAGTAAGAAATTGAAAACCTTTCAGGCACTTCGCCTCCATGAGGTAACTTGGGAATCACCAGACTCCACACCACAGTACTTCAAAGTCATTGCGGTGCCTCGTGGCAACACAATTCTGCTACATTAGGGTTTGCTTTGTGAAGGATGAACTGTGTGGCTTTCAGATTTCTCTTTCAGCAAGTTTTAACACAGAAACTGATTCACC
Organism: Pelecanus crispus; assembly: GCF_030463565.1. Lineage (NCBI taxonomy): Eukaryota > Metazoa > Chordata > Aves > Pelecaniformes > Pelecanidae > Pelecanus > Pelecanus crispus. The sequence goes on from NC_134646.1 coordinate 29,818,273, forward strand.
AGCAGGTGCAGGATGGAATAATTTATTATTGCTTAGCTTAATAAACTGCATCTTAAATTATTATATCGATTACAATGTTGAATGAAAAGGCTGAGCTGGCGTTATAGTATTTGACACAAGCAGCATTTTGAAATGTTTACACTGATTGCATGGTGCATCAGTATTGTTTTTGGAAAGCAATAGACTTAAAATATGGTGTTGCATAAAGTGCTAGGTGCTTCTGAATTAATTTACTTAAATTTTGATCTAAAAATCAAAGACATTGCATGGCAAAAGGTGCTCACCCAGAGTTCTTGTCCCCATTAACAAACACAAGCCAACATTTGCTGTATCAGTTCACCAAATTAGTGACATTAAAGCACAGCAAAATACATTTGCAGCAACCCTAGGAAGTTCTGTAGGATCTCCTGACAGGATAAACATGTCTTCTCTGCCCTCCTTTTTTTCCCTCCCCCCCAAACAAGCAATAAAAACATTTTGCATAAACAAATTCCAAATTACAACTAATCATAGGAAAGCTGACAAATGTATGCTATGCTAGTCTGTGAAAATACTAATCAAAGCAGCCTGTCAATTGTTAAAGTTAATGATTTAGATATGCAAAACTCTGACTAGATTTTTGTGGATAATTACATAATTACGCCTGGGTTAACACAATCAAAAATAGCAATTGCACGCTCCATCTTGAAATCACCATGGCAGTTCCGTGCTATCTTTTAAAGGCCTCCTTACCTTGTTATCCCTGCACACAAAGTGCAGTAGGGAAAGGAAAAAACCTGGGAGCCACCCGGGAAAGAAAAACAACTGTGGTAGGTGCCTCCTGCCTACTCCATCCACTCTTTGCCCTCTGCAAAAACAATCCCCCGGAGAACAAAGCACCCGCTAGAGCGGGCAGAGGTGTGGAAAAAGCCAGTCAGATAACTGAGGATTGGAAACAGGAGAGTTATCTGCTGTAAGGAGCTGCAGTAGCAGCACCTCTACCCATGGATTAAAGTATGTGTGACAACAAGCTTTTCCTGGGCGGGGGGCCTTGCAGATTGAAGAGGAGGGAGTTACTACTTTGTTTTAAAGGTCTCACTATGATACAGGAACCCAGGACTGGCGAGGCTTACGTAGGTGATTCAATTTTTCATTAAATTAGCTAATCATTCAAAAGTTTCTTTTGATCCAAATAGTCCCCTCCCAGGTGTTTGGCGTAGAAGGGGCTATCAAGCTCTTCCATCTAAACTGCTACCCCCATGAGCTACGAAATGCCCCCTCCACCTGATCACATCCTTAAAGCCTTTGCTGGGGGTGCCAGAGGAAGGGAGGCTCTTGGTGGAGGGGAAATGAAAGGGGGTAAGCAAGCTCAATCTTGTTGGGCCCTGGTCTTTTTTCAGCTCCTTTGAAAATAGCCCTGAGTCTATTCTAAGCACCTTTGAAAAGCTTAGTCTGTGGAAATCTTGACTTTGTCTTGTCTTGCAGCACTGTGTTTTTCCTTCTCATGTTGGCTTCTTGCTCTCTTTTTATACTAGGTCTAACTGATACAGTGTAGAGATTCCAGATGTCAGGAATCTCAGGGAGGTGACACAGTATAAATAAAATGAATATTCGGCTCTTTCCTGAATGTCACATTGGCTGGGATGGGGTAATGATAGTGGTGGGGATTTAAAAAGTAATACATCTCTTGTGTAATTTTTTATCATAATTTTTCTATACAGTTTCCATTAAATAGATAAATGACCTGAATGAAAAAGAGAAATAAAGTGAAAGCATAAAATCAGTCCCTGTCAAGAGCTACATAAAAAGAGTCAGGGCCCCAGCCTTCTGAAATTGGCTGCCTAAACTCCTAAATCTGCAAGTAGGTGTTCAGGTGGATTGACTGGCTTTACTAGTGGCTTACTAGTAGTAGGGACCTAACATGTGAGGGAAGCAAATGCTCATTCATGTAGATGTATTCCCCCCCAAATATGCTATCAAAGTCAGCTTCAGCTAATTGATGTTATGGGGCCCAATAGTGCTTTTGTTATATTTTCAAGAATAACTATTACAAATCCACTTGGTTTGTAATCCACAGCCTGTAATAAGGGCATGAAATTAAACAGTAGTGCGGTCGGATGTCTGAATGAAACCTGAAATGTTGGTTTGGAAACCTTGCAAGCACCTGGAGCAATAGCAGGGCTCTGAGGCACTATTCACCAGTCTTACACTGCTTACTTCTGCTGCATTGATGAAGCAAAAATAAACTTCCTGTACTTAGACAGATTTTAAACATTTTTCTACAAGACAGAAACCAGATGGAATATTTTCACAGCTGACACCAAAATTCACAGTTTTTGTGACTTCTATGATACTGTGATTTATACAGGGACTTTCTGTATCAGCAGCCCTGAGCAGACAGCCTCTTGCCATTCAAGCTTTTAAACATTATTTGGATTGGTAGGTCAAAAGATTGTATTAGCTCTGTGAAATGTGAAGTATCAGTGGATTTAAATGATAGCTCTGTGGGCTGTTCTGTTTCTGCATCTCGACTATAAGTCATAACAATAAAATATGTTAAAAGTACTCTGCTCCAAAATGGATAGCAAACCCTTAAATGTCTTGAAATTAATCATTTCTAGAAGCAAACAAAAAATTCTTATGTCAGGGCACGAGCACAAGGCAGGCTATTGTCTTCAAGCATTTGCTAGCTCTCTTAAGGGGGAGGACATGAGTGGCAGAAGGCATTCTGCTTCAGGCTGCGAATTTCACAGGCAGTATTTTCAGATAAAGATAAACCTGACAAAAAAGTGTTGAAGGTTGGTTTTGGGTGGGTTTTATTTGTTTGTTTTCCCCTGCTGGGGATTGAGAAGCCAAGTCAAAGCTGCTGGTAGACCAGGTAGAAGGAACCGGTGGAGAGCTTGAGACCTGGCAGAGCTGGACGCAGGCAGGGTTTTTTCCCCACGTCCTGTTTCCTTTGCTCTCCATTTGTGCCTGGATTGGCTTGCTGTTCTTTGCAGTTGGGCTTCTTCCCACCTTTGTGGGAATTCATGGTTTCCTGGGAAACTTATGTTGACCTGTGCCCGAAGAAAACTTCAGAAACGCATTGATTTTTCTGTTTTTTACAGGGCTTTCTCTATGCATGACAGCAGTATTTCAGCAACCCTGGTGGCTGCCTGCCTGTTTCCAGATGCAGTTCCAGATTTTACGTTTTCCTTTCGCAGTCTTAGGTGATGTGGCTTTTGGCTGTGTGATATCCGTACAAATCTGGAACAGCACGTCGGTGTTCCTGGGGCTAACACTGCTCAAGAGTTCAGCCTGCTGAGGGAGGCAGTGTTGGAGGTATTCCTTGTGCATGTGTATTTATAGGATTCCATACTCTGAAATCCACCTCTCTCCCCATCCAAGAGAGCTGGTTTGCACAGGGCTGCAGAGATCAGAGAAGTGCCTTGTCTTTAATCAGGTGTTTGCTTAGGAAGGGATGTGTTGTTGCTAGGGGATGTAATTTCTTTCCAGCTCTGAGAAAGATGGAGGTATATATAATTTTAGGTGCTTATAATATGCGCACCTTATCTTTATAGGAGGATTTATTGTGTAAATCAATGACAAAATGAATGGTAATAGCTCCTATGCAGCCAGGGCAAGGGAAAGGCTCAGTCTCTAATGCGTTTTTCCTGCTCAACCAGTTCTTAAGGATACCGGCATGCCAAAGTATCCTTCAGTCTTCTGTAACATATGTGCCAGTCTCAACTCCAGTGCAATGGTCAATCGAAGCAGCATAAAACCACATTTATCCTTCACCGTGAAATGGTACTTGGATGTTGTTTGGAACTGATGTGCGAGACTTCCCCCCCGCCCCCCCCCCCCCCAAAAAAAAAAAAAAAGGTAGAAATATGGTAGAGACAGAGGAGGAGGATGGTTAATAATCTGTAGCAAATCTTACTGAATTGTATGGTAAATAAATGTTGGTTCCAATGATATCTGCTGAAAATTGGCATACAACAAAACATTTGGTGATAACATATGGAAGGAGGTGTGGGAGACAGTTAGAAGAAGCTTTCCACTTTTCTGTACATGTTTATAATCTAGTGTCCTCAACATTATAGATACTACATATTGAAACTGTCTGTATGCAACCTGGCTTACCAAAAAAAAAGTGCTAGCATGAGTAGAAAATACTGTTATTCTTAACACGTTGTTTCCCCATTTGGACCTTTTTTGCCCATTCCCTCCCTCCCCCCCTCCCGCCGGCCCCCAGCTTCAGTGAATACAGACACTGTATTATAAGGCTCATGCTAATGAGCAATTGTTTAGAAGGCTGTAGCACAAATCGTAATGTTCTCCTTCTATAGACAGTCACTGAAATCCAGGAAACCACATTTTAAATATAATGCTGATATATATCTAGGGCAGTTTAAACAAATGCAGTCACTTTTGCAAGATACTTCCTTTGGCTACGCTGATCTGGCAAATTACTGAAATATATGCTTAAATCCCATGTGTACTTGCTTTGAAGTCAATGGGATTACTTATATGTTTATATACTCTGGTGGTTTGAGGCCTTAAAACATAGGAGGACATTTGGCATTTAGAAAAATAAGGCTGGAAGGAGCCTCAAGAAGTCCCCCTTCTGCAGGGTTGGTTATATTTATGTCATTCCTGGCAGAATTTTTTTTTTTCTAGGCTGTTCTTAAAAACATCTGGTGATGGAGATTCCAGATTCCATATCTTTTCCAGGGTCCATTCCAGTGCTTCACTATCTTAATTATTATAAATGTTTTTCTCTAATGTCTGACCTGCATCCATCTTGCTGCAAGTTAAACCCGGTATTGTTTGAACTTTCTAACATGCAAGAACCCTGTGTGTGACAAACTTTTACACATTCAAAGTTTTAAAATTGCCTTCCCACAAATTCTTTTCTCTGACGACCCCAAAGTTTTCAGATCTTTTCTCCTGGATGCATTTTCTGGATCTCTGGATGCTTCTATTGCTTTTCTTATGGGGGTCTCCAATTAGTCAATCTCTGTCCTGCACTCTTCTCCTCTCCATCCCCCGTTGAATTTCAGCCCTTTTCTTGACACCACTGTAATTTGTCAACATCTCTGCAAACTCTGAGCTTCCATACTTGCAGTTGTCCTATGCACACCATTTGTATAGTCTGCAAGCACAGTAAATGTGCTGTTTAATGGCCAGGTGATTCACGAAAGTACTGAACAGAATCATATCCACAGCAGAGTTTTGTAATCCTCCTGTCCCCCTAGATGGCTTACTTCGACTATGGAAAATGGTAACTTTCTCTACGCATCATGCCCAACCACTTTCATACCTGTCTCGCAACCATTTTGTTCAGAGCATGTTTTGTTAGTATGCGTGTGAGAGTGACATCTGAGACCACCAAAAGCTTTACTAAATCAAGAAACGTGACATCTCCTGCTTTGCTTCTGCCATGAGGCCTGTTCCCATATGGCAGAAGGAAATCAAATTGATTTGACAGGATTTATTCTCTACAAACCCATGCTAGCTGCTATTCATTTCCATGTTATCTTCTAGGCGCTTACAAATAGTTTGATTACTTGTTCTAGTGCTTTTCTGAGGATTGAAGACAAATTGACTGGCTGGTAACTCCTTAGTTCTGCTTTCCCCCCTTTGTAGAACTCTGTATTCTGCTTGCTCTTTTCCAGCCTTTTGGCACCTCATCTTCTATTCTTGCATTCTCAGAGGTGAGTGTCCAGTGATTCAGAGATTGCATAAGTGGCTATTTAAGAATCCTGACTTGAAATTCATTGTGCCCAGTCAATTTGAAGACCTCTGATTTATTTAAGGGCATTTTAATCTGCTCTTTTTAGGCCATTAGCTTCCTCCTACTACATCTTCTGTTCCTTGTCTGCACTGGCACCTGTGTCCTTTAGAAGTTTCTCAGTGGCACTACCAGTTCTCCTAAACTTTTTATTTTTGTCTTCCATGAGAGCTCTTGAGTTTAGGTCAACTGCCAGAGTTTAATCCTGCTATCATCAATGGTTGTGTTGCTTCTGGATCAAGGCTCAGTTGAAGGCTATGGAAAGAACCTCGATTTCTGGTTCTTTCTTGGACAGTAGTCTTGCTGAAGTGTGAGAGCCCTGAATGAAACTAAGAACTAATGGGACCTGTGGTGGGATGCGATTTGGGATGCCTGCTGACCAACTTGTGTGAGGCAGGGTTTGAGCTGGTATACCGATTCGTTTTCAACCAGAACAAATAGCTCAGCTGTCACTCTGGGAGCTTAATGAACACTTGTGCCACAGCGTCTACTCCTCTTTGTTATAGCTGAGGATTTATTTTAACAAATAGTATGCTTAGAGAATAAATTGACCACATTGTATTTATCTCCTAAAGTTGTTGTTTGTGGTGGCACTTTCTCGTTTGCAGTTCTTCACTGTTGGTCAGGTAGCAGAATGGTAACTTCATCCTTTATCTGTTTCCCTAAAAAAAAAGTGAAGTAGGGAACATCATTAGAAACTTGCGTACATTTTAGTTCATGACAATTTCAGTGATGTCTTTTTTTCCATAGTCAAAAGAAGAATGTTCAGTTGAGATTACTCTTGAACTAGTAACAATTCACTGTGTATAAATGAAAACTTTCTGTGCTAATTATAATATATTTATGAGGGCTTTTAGTTTCTCTCCTATAGAAGAGTATTTTCATTCCTATTATATTTTTGCATAACCTTTTTTTCTGAAAGGAAGAAATGCAAAAATTCAATAGCTGAGGTTGTCATTTTAAGATGTGCAATGAGAGACTAGGCTAAAAGAAACTGCAATATTCTATATAATTTCATGGGGCCTTCTAAGGAAATATGCCAATTTTATGGGGGCTCCTATGGAAAAAATTCAGATTTCATGTGGATTCAGGTGAAAAGGTAAATTTCATGGGATTTCTGAAAATGGCTGGATTTCACTGCTTCCATGAAATCTATGACAGCCATGGAAAAATGCACAGTTCTTGTCATGGAGTAAATTTTTATTGCGGTCTGCAGAACTTTTATTTTCTGTGTACATCTGTTCCTCTGACACATATTATGCATTCTGGACCTCTTCCTCATCTTGTAGTCTCTTCCTGTGAATATTTTACACTTCTTGATGGATGCATAGTGCTCTGATCCTCAGATGATAGAAATCCATGACTGCCTACAAAGGAGGTTCAGTGTGTGAGTGTGGGGGGGGGGGGAAGGGCGTGAAAAATAAGAAATACTAAATGCAGTCCTGGGGATTTCATATTTTATGGTAATACCAGCTTATTTTATGCAATATAGGAGGGAAAATAATCAGGACTAAGGAATGGGAACGATTTATCATATTCAACCTGAGATCTAAGCAATGTAGCATCAAAAGCAAGCTACTTGCAATTTGTAAAATCCCAGCTTGTGCAGAGGGTCCGGCAAAAGACCACCTGAGGAGCATATAAAGCTTCAGAGGAGAATGACTGTGTTGTGGCATCTCAATTTATCCTGTAAGCAATGCCCTCGTTGGCTAGGACGCAAGTGTGACTGTGTCATGGTTGTGTTGTTTCCTGTCTTGATAGAGGCAGCAGAGCTGAAATAGATCTTGCTTTTTAAGGAGAGAAATTAAGACACAGAGGAGAAAAGGAATGCATCCTCAGACAGGGCTTGAAAATCACTGGTGAGATGAGGTGAAAACTTACAGGAAGGCTGTGTCGGAAGGGCATGGGAAATGACAAAGAAAAAGCGATATTAGATAAGTGGAGGAATCAGAAAGGAAAGAATTGTGAAGCAGATTAAGCCAAATCTATGCAGGGTTTTAAATGAAGAAGTCTGAACAGTGTCTTGAGACGAACAGGGAGCCATCTGATTAGCTTTGATTTAATGATATTCTTGAACATCTTTGTGTGCCTGAGCAGCCAGAACTGAGAACATTCCTGACAGTGGAGATAGAGCCTCTCCTGGGGAATTGCCTTCCCCTCAGTTGAGAGGAGATGTGGAGAAACGTCGCGAAGTACAGCAGAGGCGGTGCGGCTGTGGGTCGCTCCTCACGCAAGAAAAGGAGAGGAAATAAACATCAGGGTCCTGCGTGATGTCCTGTACCATTCCCACTTCCATGAGAAGAGAGCTGAAACTAAGGCTAGCTATTGATGCGCGTCAGGGCTTGTCTATGCGTAGCGAAGCCAAGGGGAGGTTCTGAGGGGCAAGAGAATGAAAAGCAATGTCTGGTGTATGAGGGAGTTGTTCGTGTTAGCTGCAATGGGCACAGGTATTTGTGCTGCATGTTATGCTGTTCTTTATTGCCTGCTACCCACTCTCTTCACTGAACCTAATAAGTTCCTAGGTTCTGTATTCCCTTTTGCTCAGTTTCTGTAAATGCTAAATAGAATTTTGCCATGTGTAATGTTTTCCAGAGAAAACATCATCACCTTTTGTTATATCATTTTGAAGGAGTTTTTGGCCTACTGGGACCTAGAACTGCTTTTCCTCCTTCCCCATCAAACAACCTACAATCCAGCCCTCCTTTGCATAATCCTATTTCAAATATGAACAATATGAATCCTGCAGTTTATGCTAGCAAGGAAATTTGGGTGGTTATACTTCATCATTCCCTTAGAGAAGAAGGGCAGGGCGGCTGCCAAGCTGTCTTTGTACAGCTTTTCTCTGCTGAAATCTAGTGAAGAAACTGTAGTCATCTTGATAACATATTCAAGCTTTTTTTTCCCTCTTTTGCTAGCTCGCAGTATCAGCAAGTTGTGGCTGTGCATTTTTCACTTGCAGTAGATAACAACAGCCTGCCCACCTCATCTCCAAAGGGTACAGGTCAGGCAAGGTCCTACTGTCTCTTTCTCGGCTGCGGCTTCCTGATATACCTGCCTCTATCTTGGCAACCCTCAGATCACTGTAATGATGCCTATATCACCTCTAGGATTTCTAGTAAAAAATAGTTAGTTAAAATGTTTTATACCAGCATGTAGTGAACTAGTTGGAGGCCTACCTTTTTAGCTTTAGTGAGCTTTTCAACATAGAAAAGGGGTGTTTGGCTCAAAGATAGCAAAGCCCAGAAGGAGATGTGTGTAATAGCATTGACCAGACAAGCCTGTAGGTCAGGAGGAGGCGGGAGCCTTCACAAGGAGCTGTGGGAGGTCGGGGTGGTTGTTCTGCATCTAGGTTGTTCTGCATCTGGCCTCTGCTGTAGTGACCTCTCCTTTGCGAGGGAGCTGAACCAGGCTGTGCAGGGTTGATTACCAGCAGAGCTTCTCCAGCCCCACTCGTCGTGTACAGCAGGGCAGCATTGGAGTTTGTCTCTCTTTGGGGCTCCCATGCTGCACCTGGTCCTTGGGGTGTAGGAATCAAAGCTAGGTGTGATGTCTTGTGGGGTCAGTACAGGATGTGGTGGTACTTCTAGTCAAGAACGTAGATCAGTTTTGTTCTTTGAAACTTTCCAGTTGCTCCTTTTGCTTACATACAGTGTGCGCTTGCCTCGTATGTTTTGTCAAGTCAGGTAAGAAGAAAAGGTCTGCTTTGTACTATATTTTGGCAGACTGTCCCTTTTACCCCAGAAGCAATTTGTGCCAATATTAACTACTCTACCAGCTAAATGTACATGGCTAATGCCTACAAACATTCATGCTGGGGGGCCCTGCTTGCTGAAAGTGTTCTGTTAGCACCAGATGCTGCAACCCTGACCATACATTTGTGGATTAGCATGCTCGATTAAACATGCATACAGAACTGGAGATCACAGCACAAGGGCACGGACTATCTGAGCCTTTAATCTCAAATGTACCCCATGGGTAAGGTAGATGGATTAGTATCATCACATGTAATCGTATAATTTTACCTCTCAACCCCCTTGATTGCGCCTGCTTTGGGAATCCCCAAAGATCCATGGAGAGTCGTGAGGCCCCGAGACGCCCGAGTTCACATAAACAAAGATGCACATTACCTGTGGTGGTTGTTCTTTCAACCAAGGGAGAACTAGGTGGCAACCCAGCTATTTCCTTTTGGGTGTCTCCTTTCAAAATGATCAAAGGCAGTGGGACTTGGAGTGCCCGATGCCCTGCTGTTTGCATGTATCTGACATCGTAATTTCTTCTCCAGAGTAAGCTGGCTAAATTAATTTGATTTTAAAGAAGTGAAGCACTGAGACTGTGCCTGACATTTTCAGGATTCCAGGACGCTGTGTTCCCAGATCAATATGCTGATTTAGTAACATAACTTATGCTCAGGAAGGCCATGTGACACTCCCAGACCCATCCATCTTAGTCAAGCATTTCTATTAGAGCTGTGCAAATCCTTTCCAGGACAGCAAGTGAGATTTTACAAGTTTCCCATTAGAAAGGGATAGTGTGGAATTACAAACACCCCACCACCACCAAATACCAGATTTGAATATACCCCTTTTCTCACGTTAGAGTTTCAAGCAGGCCCTGACACAAGACTATCTCTGTATTGCTAGCAGTCAAATAGACAGGAACATATATACACAGATGTGCAGAGGTAACAGATAATAGCCTACTGTCCATAAAATGTGCACTTGTATATGCAGATAAAGAAGATCCGTTTTTAAGCAAGCACTTTTTTTGATTAAAAGATGCGCTTGAAAATATAAAAAGGCAACTCAAGTACCAAGACATCATGTAGTTAAAAACCAAGGAGAGATTTAAGTTCTTCACAGACTTAAACAGAATCAGAATAGTGCACAAATGTAGTCTGAGTTTATCTACATGAAAACAAATCAGATATCATTTGGTCATGTAGCCCATTTAATACATATCAAAAGTGTTTGCCTGTAGGCCATTCATGTTTATGATACCCGCAGAAACAGCATATTGGAGTCAGTGACTGTTGTGTCACTCAAACAAAGAGTGACTTTAGGACACAGACAATATGAGTGAACTTCTTATTCTGGCAAGTCTTGGGAAAAGTATATCAGAAAAAATGCTTGTCTAATTTTCTGTGTTAAACAGCTGGTGGTGTAGCTTTCTTACATGACACAATGCTTAGAGTTTATACTTCCTTTTACTTGTAAGGTACTGGCATCTGAATCTCCTAATAGTGCTAGAAAAGTCTTCATATGTTATTTATTTCAAGGTGCACAGAAACTCCATTTTGAATCATGAGCCAGCTTTCTCTTCTGAACAGAGCAGAAATTAATGTAGTTAGTTGGTTGTAGCAGTGAAGTTGCCCAACTTTTAAACTGGAACCACTTGTTTCCATATTTGCCCAGCTTTGATTCCAGATATTTCAGTAGCATGCTGTTTACCTGTAGGGACATTTGCCTGATTACAACTTTTAAGAACAGGTTTAAATTTGTGCTGAAAAGTGTCTGCTCCTTACCAAAGGATACAGTTTTTCTTCTAAGTGCCTTTCCTACTCCAAGTAGCCCAAGTACTTGTGAAAGTGTCACATCCTTTACACCCCACGCAATGGCTGACAGAGCCTTGTACATCAGAACCCTTTGTGCTCAGCAGGGAACCAGGATTTGAAGGATCACTAAACTTAGTCGTTTTGTATATCAATCCATGAGGCAGCACTTTAATCATGTATTTTCAAGGTTAGAGTGTTCATTTTGGCCTCATACTTGCTAAGTGGCATAGAGATATTATGCACGGTACATGGTAATGCTATAATCTATTGCTTTCTAAAAGCCACCCAAAGTACTGCACTGTAATCAAATAGCACTTCTTGATGGCATTGCATGCTCCAGATGTATCCTGAAACAGACTGACACAAATAAGTCATTTAAAGATGCACAGCCAATCAGGAAATCTTGCTAAATGGAGGACTTCTGTATAAACAGTTTTCTATCTTTTTAAATTATGGCTTTGTTTTAATGAAGCATTTGCTAACAATGAAGCTAGGTACACACATTTGGTCTGTCCCTGTTGTTCTCAACAAGGTAACTGATGTGGCCATATTCTGATCTGCTACATGGGACCAGCCTGAGGTTAGTCTCTATGAGGAAGAAAATAGGCCTGTTACTCCTGCTCCTTACTTGACTTTGGTTACTGTGCTTGTTCTGGCTGGGACAGAGTTAATTTTCTTCATAGTATCTAGTATGGGGCTACGTTTTGGATCTGTGCTGGGAACAGTGTTGATAGCACAGGGATGTTTTAGTCACTGCTGAGCAGTGCTTACACACAGTCAAGGCCTTTTCTGCTCCTCACCCCACCCCACCAGCGAGCAGGCTGGGGGTGCACAAGAGGTTGGAAGGGGACACGGCTGGGACAGCTGACCCCAGCTGACCACAGGGATATTCCATGCCATATGATGTCATGCTCAGCCTATAAAGATGGGGGAAGAAGAAGGAAGGGGGGGGGATGTTTGGGGTGATGGCGTTTGTCTTCCCAAGGAACCGTTACGTGTGATGGAGCCCTGCTTTCCTGGAGACGGCTGAACACCTGCCCGCCGATGGGCAGTAGTGAATGGATTCCTTGTTCTGCTTTGCTTGTGCATGCAGATTTTGCTTTATCTATTAAACTGTCTTTATTTCAACCCACGAGTTTTCTCAGTTTTACTCTTCCAATTCTCTCCCCCATCCCACCGGGGTGGAGTGAGCAAATGGCTTCGTGGGGCTTAGTTGCTGGCTGGGGTTAAACCATGACAGTTGCTGACCAAAAAACCCACAGTTTTTAAACTGGGGGGGGGGGGGGACACAAAAACCAAAACCCGGAAGACTTTAACAGATAATGAAAGCTGCCCTCAAAGTGGCTATTTCTAACTGGGGTTTTTTTCTTCTTTTTTACTGCAGAACTCATGAATCTTCCAAAATCTAACTGCTTTCTGCCTCAGGTGGTTCCTACAAACATTAGCAGGTTACCTGAGATAGTATGGAGGACATTAGTTTTTGTCAGGCTTGTATCACTGAAAATGTCTCTTTTCTCTTTTGTTGCCCTTTGAATGTCACTCAAAGGACAGTCTTCCTCCTGACTTCCCCTTTTCTGGGAGGAGTCTCAAATGACCACTTCCCACCCCATTCCTCCAGGAGTGCCAGCTGAGCAAGCTGTGACAGTTCATAATACTTCATCTCTTACCTTTTCTGATATGCTTCCGACTCCTTGAGCGGCCAGTCTCCTGCCTGTGCTGCCTTCTTGGCTCTACCAGACATCTAGTGCTCCATGTCTGCTTGTTGGCTGGGGCATTGTACAGCCCAAGCCAGGCGTCCTTTCTGCCGCACTGTCCTGTTATTCTCCCACCAGTTACAGGAGCTGCTCTTTCATGCCTTAAGGTACCTTGTCCAGCTACCTTCAGGTACGGAAAACAGCCTCAATTTCTCTTGATTGCGGGAGACAAGTAAATCTCAGTGCATCTTTTCGCTCTATTTCTGAGACTAATGAAGAGGTGTTTGTATGGGTAGGCCAGCCTCTGCCTCTGTGTGTGAGGGGCAGACACGTTTATAAAGTGTCAGCCAGATTTGTAGAGCTCTCTGGGACAGGCATGCCTTTAAGCCTCCTGTGGAATACAAAGCACACAATCATCATTACTTCATTATCAATCACTATTGATAACAAGTAAACGAAGTTCATGGCATATTCAGTGTTACACCTAATTCTTGGTGTAATATTGCTCTGGGTCTCTGTAGAAATGCAACCTATATCTCGGGAAACAATGGACCAAGTTTGACGAGTATGTCCAACAATGTAAGTACAGTTGTTGCACCTTAATTTGCAGAAATGTAACATTTAGCTAAGTCTGATGTATTTGAAAATGCTTTTCAGCACAGTTCACTTGGAGATAATTTATTTTGTAAGACAACTTGGCCAATGCTACGATTCTTGGAGTCCTGTGTTCTGTAGAGAAGCTAGTACATTTATGCCTTCTGAAGCCAGTGGAAGTGTCTGTTGACTTTCACGGGGCTCTGGATTAGATCTTTAATGAACATCTCCTGATATCATTATAGGAGCAAATATTGGAACAGCATCATGAAAACTTCAGATTTAGTCGATACGAAGGATTTATTAAATTTTTTTAGAACATAAAGTAGTTTGAAAATTGCTTCTTGAAAATTGCTTCTTCACCTGCTGCTCTGCTCATGCTTATCCCACAGTGACCTGAGCCACCCAAAAGAATATTTTGTCAGAAGGGAGCTGAGGCCAAGATTAGAACAAAGGAAGAAACCATGCAATATAAAATCAACCAGTTGCTTTGAAACAAATAGATAAGTTACAAATTCAGAAATCAAATCTGAATGCACCCAAAGAGACATGGGGAGAACTTCTTGAATCTGATAATTTCAGAAGTATGGTGTGGTGGGTTGCAGAGAACCTGATAGTTTTGAAATGTAAGCACACAATATGTAAAACATAAGCCACGGAATTAATGAATCGTGTTAATTTCACACTGCCCCTGCTTTGGACTAATTAGTGCAAATTAGATGCTGCACTTGTCAGGCAGAGCAGTTTGTGCACCGTGTATTGCATTAAGAATTATTTTTGGATCCATTTGCACAATGTGAAAATAGTGTGAAAATATTTTTATTTCAATTAGTGGTAGTTTTACAGTCATTAAAAGATTTCTTTAATAGGCTTAGACTCCCATGGCCTGCACAGCTGCATGAGGTCTGGTTTGCATTTAAAGGTGGGAAAAGATGTAGTGGGAAGGAAGACATTTAGCTGACTGGATTTACTTAATTACCCCCCACCCCATTCTAAAATGCCAAGCCAGGCTGATCAATTATCTGTCCCTTCATCAGAGGCCAATTGCTTAATTGCAAATTATCCCTAATAATTACACAGTCAAATAACTACTGGATTTATTTTTAATGAATGTGGGAGCCCTTAACAAGGATTTAAACGTACCCACCAGGATTACTCAAAATTGACAGCTATCAAAAGGCCGGAATCTGCCACTCGCGCTTATGTGGAGGAGAACCTCACTCCGCTTATTTTCTGTTCATTTTCAGTGAGACTTTGGGAAGTAAATATGCCGTGGCCGTGCTCGGTAATGTTTTTAGGGTCTAAGATTTCCATTGTTTCAGTGGGACAGACTGAAAATGAGAGATTACTGAAAATGAGAAAGGGTATCAGAACATGGGATGCTGTGAAGCTGGGGCAGAATATAGGACGGAGCGTGGAAATACTGCCTTTGCAGAAATGAGATGGAGCTCTGCCAGGCAGCAAAGAAAGGGATTGTCAAAACAGCAGTGCAGGCATTCCCGGTGCGGGGAGAGGGGGGTCTGCCTGCCGCCGGGGCGGGGGGCCTTCCTCGGCGGTGGGATGCAGCGCGCGGAACTGGCCGGCAGCGGGGATGTAATTAGCGCTGACACAAAACACAAGGCAAGGCTTTTGACGCTTGTTTCCCCTGTCTGTCAAAACCGGAAAACAGAAGAAAGGTGTCTTTTTTCCATTTTTTTTTCCCCCTCTTTTCCTTTTCCCCCTTCCTTTCTCTCTCTCTCCCCCCCCCCCCTTAAATAGCTTTCTCTCTTCAAATTACCTTAAATCACTGGGTACCGTGGGCTGTGTTCCATGGCGCTGGCCGCTCCACAGCACACTTGTCAGCCTGGAAACAAGAGGCGTACTTTGTTGAAATACTAAACCAAAGGAGAACAGGAATTTAAATACAATGCTGTGTCTGCTCACAGGCAGGCGAAGAAGATTCAGTAGTTGCGTAAGTAACAGAAAATTCGGAGTGTGAAGGAGGAAATAAACTGAATGCAAAGGAGCATGCAGAGGGGAGCTAAACTACACACGCTTTCTAACGTGGTGCAGGTAAATTAAAGTGGCTGAACTGTTTTTGAAATGGAAACTCGGCATCTGTCTGTTCTTTATCTTTCTTGTATTGATGTCTAGAGGTCCAGTTCAGAAATCGGGGTCCCACTGTGCTAACCACAGTAAGAACACTGTAAGTCAGTGTCTCCCACCATCATTGCCCAGCATCTAAGTAAAAGCACTCTCTCAGTTCTGATTTGCTTTTTCACTCCTATGTTGCCTGCTCTTTGTAGGTCATGTGTAAGCAATTTTTTCTGCTGCTTTTTCTAGGAGGTTAAGTAATTAACTTGGAGGAGAATGGAAAGCTGTGATCTCGCCTCACTTTGAAAGGCTTTTTTCCTGAGATTTCTGCAGCGTGCCTCTTCCTCCTCTGAAATGTCTTACTCTGGATTCTTGCATGGGGAGTTGATATTCTTGACATCAAAGCCCCAGCTGGTATCTTTCTTGATTGTGAAGCGTCCTATGGTGTATTCTACTCCTAAAGAGATTTTAGCACTGACAAAGTGAGGCATGAGGGAATATTGGACTGTTTTGTTCTGTGGGTTGGGTTTTTTTAATGCCTGAGCCCTGTCTACTTGTACTCTGCTATGATGGGTGTCAAAGTTTGCTAATGCAATCACAGCCTGACAATTTCAGATTGCGCTTAATGGCTCAGTGGCTAGAGGACACAATCCTGCCATTCCAGAAACATGGCTGGATCTTCTGGTTGTCACTACGTGCAATAGTGACCCCACAACTGGTGTAAACTTGACTTGTCATCTAAAATCAGGATTTACTTAAAATGTAGGTGATCCCCAAAAGATGAATTCAGTAGCATTCATCGTTTTTATGTATGACTTCGAGCATCTTCTCTAGTTTGTCTGTGCCATTGTCAGTCCATTGGGTTTGTTCCTCACAGGGTTAATTAAGAATACACTCTGGTTCGAACACGTAGAATTAACACATTAAAGTCGATGGGGATTTCTACCTACAGCCCTTGCTTACAGAAAGGAAACCAAGACCTTGCAGTGCAAAAGCAGTTGCTGGATTTATTCTCCGTGCCAGATGCCAGTAATGGGGTGGGGAGGAAGAATCAGCCACCCATCCTTCCAAACTGAGCAGATTTTTCTTTCCTATTTTTCTACTTGATTTTCTACTTTTATGTTTTTATTATCAGTTTCTCATTCCTTCCTCCTTGGTTTCTTTTTCCCTTAAATACACATCCCAGTCTGCACTGCTGTTTGCTCTTCTTAAGTTGTGATGTAGTCTTGACTTTTATTTGCATTAGGAATACCTTTTTCCAGTATTTGCACCCCTGAAATTAATGCCCCTAATGGTTAAGGGTGCCAGAATCTAGTTCAATATTAATAAGAAAATTCCAGCACTGATGTTTTTCTTCTACTTTTCTTTTTAATCTGGAATCAGTGCGTCTTCCAGCTTCTTCAACTCCTGTGTCATTTGTTCAGCGTGAACACTTTTCCGAGAGTGATATTAGGTACAGACATCTTTTTTTTTTTTTTTAAGCGCTCTCTTTTTCCATCCTATGCCTAACGTGGCTTTTTATGCACCAGAGATAAGAGCGCAAAGCAACCTTTTCCTCAGCCTGGTTTGAAGGATGTTTCTCAATGAACCTTCTCTTCCCGTCTTCTTTGTCTTGTCACAGTAAACAATCAACAGTTCCAAAGAATGCTGTAATTAAAATTTCCGGAAGGAATAGTGGTTGTTATGGATACTGTTAAGTATACTGAGAAGTGTCATGGGTAACCGAGACAGAGGAAATACTAATGTATAGTCTTTTGACCTTATTTTGACCTGGGGGGGGAGGTATGTCAAACACGGATATGCGTTTTTATCCCGGTAATGCATCCCGGCTGGAATACCGAGCGCTCCTCCAGCGCGCTCCCCGCCCCCCCCCGCCTCCTCCTGCGGGAACTGAGCGGGGCCTGCGCGGCCGGGCCGGGCCAGGCGAGACCGCCCCCACCCCCCGCCAGGGGCGCACGGCGGTCCGCGCGGCAGGGCGGGGGCTTTGTGACGCGCCGCGGGGGGAGCCCTGGGATAGGCTGCGCCGCCCAGCGCTCGTCAGGCGGCACCGCCCCTCCCGCCGCCGGAGCCCAGCCGGCGGCCCCGGCCGGGGGTTGGGGCAGGGGCCCGGGTGGGGTGCGGGGGAGCCCCCGCGGCGCTGGAGGGGGCGGCTCTCGCCGCAGCGCGGCCGTGGCCGTGGCCGTGGCCGTGGCCGTGGCCGTGGCCGAGGCGGGAGCGGGAGCGGGAGCGGCCGCCCTCGCCTGCCGTAGCGGCGGGCGGCGGGGGAGCTCGGCAAGCGGCCTGTGGAAGTCCAAGTCGTCTGTGTCGCTTGGGTTTTCTCTGCTTGTTCTTGCCGACGGCCTCAGAGGGGTCTAGCAGACCTAGAGAGGAGTTTCTGTCTGTCTGTCTGTCTGTCTGTCTGTCGTGGCTTTTTCTTTTTTAAAAAGAAGCAGGACAGGTTTGTCCTTACGCCGCTTACCTAGCTATAGCTTCAACCGGTGTTGCTCGTAACCAAAGTGCGGCTCTTGGCTCTGCAGGCCCTCTTGACCCATAGATACATATAAATCATAGAATCGCTTAGGTTGGACAAGACCTTTAAGATCATCCAGTCCAACCATTAACCTACGCTACCAAGTCCACACTAAACCAATCAAGGGTAGAAACTTACTTTATAGCATGTTCGTTTCTAAAAATATCATTGCAAAATTGGCAGGAAACATATTTGTTACCTGCTCAGCCATTTAACTCTCCCAATTTCCCTGTATCATTTCATCCAACCACTTTGTTAATTTGCCCTGCCACCCTCTATTTTTACTCCTCCTAATTAAAAAGTAAGGGATAGTGCAACAACATTCCCTGCTGTGAACATATATTCAGAGAATTCAGAGAATCCCTTTGCAAAATAGATAAAGGTTCACCCAAGATAGAGAGTGTGGCTTCGCTTCTACACCCTGTTGCAATGTCAGTGCTGCTGGCATTGCCCCCTATGAAGGGCAGCGATCTGCCCAATAATTCTTTAAAGTGCATAAAAACAGGTTGTGGGGAAGAGAGGAAATGACCCTGGGACATCCTGAGAAACCCTGAAAGACCTACAAGCAAAAGCAAGAAAAGTCTAGAACGAGCTAAAGGAAAGCTAAAGATTGAAAAACAATTAAAATGGGGAAAGCACAGAATGGTCTCTCAAGTGCTGTGAAGGCCTCTTGTATCTGAATACCTCATTAAGCAGCTGCATGGGGAATTGAGCGCCTAAGTACCTTAAAATCTGGCCCCAAATAACTAAGATTTTAAGCTGTCTGAAAAAGGAGGTGATGTTCTGTTTCAGGATATGAAAATAGGGGATGAGCAGTTACTTTCCACTCCATGTATTTAAGATTTGTCTCATCAATCATAAGCCTAGGAAATAATAGTGAAGATTTAAATTCTGTATGGCTATGTACTGGTTTATTCTCAGAAATGCAGAACGAGAAGGAATGCTAGAGGTCCTACCTTATGAATGAAATACCTTGTAAATGGAGGTTGTATCCTGTGAAGCCTTTGGCTCTGAGCATGCGTAGAGCTCTATGGGACTATCCCCATGCTTGGCTAGGTGGGTACATGTGCGTCCCTTGCTAGAGCAAGGCACATCCTAGTTCTGCCTGGAAAAGCTCACAGGCTGGGGCAGAAGCATTTTGGCTGTACAGAAATACTCTTACCCAAGGGAGATATTTCAAACTTCTGTTCCTTTAAAAAGACAAACCCAACCCTTTTCATTCAGTTCTAGGCATGACAAATTTGGAGTGTTAGGAGAAAACTGCTTTTGGCTTATGACGCTGAACTAAATTAGGAAATGGAGGGGGGAAAAAAAAGGCATTCCAAAGGTACAATTTGGAGTTAATGCTAAAAAATTTCAGCGTATAGACAAAATTATAAGTAGCTAAGAATAGGAATTTAAAAACTGCTGTGCCCTCTCAGCCGTGCCATCAATGTTGCTACCATGACACTACAGTAATTTATTGTTGCAGAACATTCCCTCCTAGAACTCTCTAAATATTTTAAGGAATTTCAATTACATATTGCAGGGGAATGTCTTTAAAAGCGTTCGGGTTTGCTAGCTTTAGGGACCTTAGAGGAATCCATATGCAGAAAAGCAAACAAAACCAGTGAGAAATATACACTGTTTAATTAAAATACCAGGTTTTGGCGTGTTCTTTTTCTTTCTAACTGTGACTTATTAAGAAAAAAAAGCCCTGCATAAAATCCTTTAACTGTACAGATAGATGGTTTGGGTTTTGGGTTTTTTTTTTGCCTCCTGAGCTTTGTTCAAATGGGTTGTATTGTCACCAGAAAAAAAAAAAACAAACATAGGCTTGGGTATATTTTTTGTTCTTTTTATATGTTAATAAGTTATGGACTGTTTTGGACCGTTTAAGTGATCAGTAATTTAAAGGCTCATTGTCCTGAGAAATGTTGAGTTCATTATGAGAAAGCGAAGTCACAGATTCAGTATCTTCATCTCTGTAATCAAATGTTATGATAGATGTTCAATTACTGTGGATGCAGGCGGGCAGGAGAGCTGCTCGGTCAAGAGTACTGCCACGCTCCGTGCCAGCCAGAACTCGCTGGCTCTCAAGTTTCATATGGAAACACAGCGGTTATTTTTCCTACATGGGTGTATGCGACTAGGAGGTGGTGTTTCCAGGCTGTTGCAACAGCAGAGTTGGTACTTTCAACACAAAACAACTCTCCTCTTTGCACTCCACACGAATCTGTAACGACTTCAGAGAGTATGATTAAGAAGGGGAGGAAGGTTTGGATGCTTCAGTAAATTGTTAAGGGCCTTTTGTCACTCAGTTACAGGTGCTGGGCCCGTACTGCCTGTCTGCAGTGCAACACAAGGTACTTCACAGCAAAGTAGTGCTATGTAAAGCACACTTCAAAATTTCAGTCTGGGAGGCAGTAAATAGAGTTTCTGTTTTCTAACTGGCTTTAGTTGGGAGCCAAAATTTTCCTGATTTCTGTATGACTTTGGCTTCTAGATTACTGCGATGTTCCCTGCTTCACGTTGGACTCTGCTTTTGTCTGCTTTGTAGCTGCGTAAGATAAGTGATATGTCTCAGTCTTCAGAAAGAAATGTTTGCTTCCTTTCAAAGTCCAAACTGAGCCCACTGCTGGTAGATTAAAGTTAAAAGGAGTTGTGAGAGGAAGTAAACCTGCTGCCATGATGATAGGTAATGGAGGCCTTTTGGGGAGCAATGCAGATACCTTGGTGCGTCAGGAAAAACGTGCCTGTTCCTTGTTGGTTTCTATCTTATCAGGAACCAGTGCTGCAAGGGAGGGAGGGAAGATCCTGGGCACGATCCTGGGCCTTGCAGACTAGACTTGGCCATGCAGCTCAGTGCAGTGCTCCATCTCCACTTGCACCAGTCTGGCTTCTCCCACCAAGTACACCAAGGGATATGCGCCGCAGGAGCTAATGAGTAGCTGCGCCTCTCTCTTACATAGGTACTATCAGTATTAAAAATTTGTTCCAAGTTTTGCTCTTAGTGACACCAGCGTTCTCCTAAAATCAACCAGCAAAGAAAACGTAGCTGAGAGTAGAGCGTGGCTATTTATTTTTACATTCTCTGGTATCTGTGGTCTCAGTGGTGGGACCTGATGCTATCGGTGCCCTAACTCTGAGCATCTCTCAGCAGGCACTCAGCTCACCAGCCCGCACCAGGCTGTACAATACTAATTAATTCTAAAGAGGGCTAAGTGGGTTCCGGGTATGGTATTATTAGTACTGAGGTAACTGGGTGACACGCTGGAAGAGTTTGAAATTGCTAGCTTAGTTATGAGCGTAAGGGACTCTGGCTTATTCTTCCTTAAATACACTCTTTCTATATTCCCTTGACTGCAACTAAACTGCAGAATATTTACCTGCCTGATTGTTGTTTGTAAATCTAGGCTCTTTCCTCCCCCCGCCCTTCTAAATCTTCCTTAGATGCTGAGAGGAAAAAATAGCATACAAGAAAGTGGCTGTAAAGCATTTCTTTTCTGTTCTGCCTCTCTGCGTAGAGCTTTTTGTGGCACTCAGGGGTGCAGTAGGGCTTGAACAGTCCAGACAGTGTGCCAAGGCATATTCCTGCAGGACATCACTAGAGATCCCTGCTCGTAAACCCTGCCTGCAGAGCTGTAACCGGAGAAAGAAAGAGAAAGAGGTTAAGCAGGGAGGATGCAGAGGTGTGATTAAGGGCTTCCAGAGAAGGCAGAGAGGGAAAACAGAGAGAGAGAAAATAGTGGACAGACTGGGGAGATGGGAAACAACAGCATTCAAGGGCCAGGCTGAAGATAAAGGAGCTGAAACAGAGAGCAAAGGAAAAAAGGTAATTGCAATCCTGGGGTAATATATTAAGATGAAAAGCTGGGTCAGTCACAACCAACCTGTGTGGAAAGTCCAAGAGCTGGCTGGGAATCAGCAGGCAGAGGCGGTGAGAAAAAGGGAGAGGTGGAAGAAAGAGGTTGGCCATGAGAGCAAGAATATGTGCTGTGCTTTGTGAGGGATTGAGAATCGTTCAGCTGGGAAGGTCTGTTTGGTTCTGGACAAAATGCTCAGAAATCTACAGGGAGAGATTGAAGGGGCCTTTTGCAAAGAGGCAGTATGAAGAGCTTCGCATAGTGATAATTTTTAACAAAGTAAAAAGGGCAGTGATTCCATTAAAAATTGCTGGATGCTTAGTACAGTTGAATCTCAGGCCACTTACCTGAGTATCTAAATGTGGTTTTAAAGGGCACAACTTTACACCTGTGAAAGAAAAAGAAGTGGAGCGCGGGGCTTGGTCTACCTTCTTTGCTGGTGGGAATATCTGGAAATCGGAAGACTTACCTGGATGGCAGAAGGCACAGATTGCCACTATTAATAGATTGGTACCAAATCAGTTTTTCATTCTTAAAAATGGGAGAATCTGAGATCGTGGAAAGAGAAGTCGGTGGAGCTCTTGCAAGCCTTGCTAGCGCAGAATCTGCCTGGACGTTTTTAGTTACAAATCAGCTTCATCTTGGTTTCTAATGAATTACTTGAAAACTGTTGCTCGTTTGTGGGAAGCATTTGTATACGGCTAATATTCTCATCTGTGTTATCTTGTTAGTCTCGTAATTTATTTCTGCATTTGGCTAGCTTTCCTCAGACAGGTATAGTCTAAAACTGAGCACAAATTCTATACCACCTATGGTGTTAAATACCAATTTCAATGCAGGATTTTATTGTATTTGGCTGTGACTGAACAGAAACTAAAGAATCCAGGCAGCATTAAGAGGCTCTTGAAAATTTCAGCCAGTCCCCTCATTCCGACTTCCGACATCGTGGGAAATTGCAAGTGGGATAAGTGAATGGGGCTGGTTAGGGGAGTTCATGGGCTGCTTTTCTTTCCTTCTTCAATTCATTGCGACTTTTATTAAATTATGGATAAACTCTCAATAAGAACAAAAGAGTAAAAGAGTGACAGCTGAATTTTCAGACACTGATGACCTAAAAAATTACTTTAAAGACATAAGGAAACATAAAGGATTGAAATGTATGACTGTAAACATCCAGAGGCACATTATATTGTCTTTTCTCAGATAGATTCAGCTTCTGATATTCACGTGCATGAATAGCCCATTTCAGTGACATTACTGGGACAAGATCCCTATGGGTATAATTCCTGTTACTTCACTAACGTCAGTTCAAGTCAACATCTCTACATGGATCTGAACATGCGTGATGAATTTTGTGAGGTTCGTGTTGTACATGCAACAAGATGTGGCTGCTGTCACCGAATGGACATATATTGGAAGCTGGTGGCAAGTACTGTCATGCTGGCTGCACGGGGAGAAAGCTGCAAAGTACAAGCAGAGTAGTCCTTGACCAAGCAGCAAAGGACTCTGTGAGGTGTCCTGTGTGGGGAGGAGTGGGAAGGAAGGTTGTGAGTGGAAAACATTGCAGAACAGCAGCTAAGGACTCCCAGGGAACACGTGCTCTAGAAAAGCACTGAATGCCCAAAAGCAGTTCAGCAAACACCTTTTTATGAAGTTGAATGCTTCCAAAAGGGAGTATGAGCAACAGGCAAGTAGCTCTATTAGTATGGCTTGTTCAGCAAGCTAACATTGTTTAATAAGCTAAGTGAGGATGTAAGAAACTGTTAACTTGCAGAAACATGAAGAATATTGCAGTTGGAAAGCGTGAAACTCTGGAACTACAGTATTAGTTTCCTATGAGAGCCTAAAAGAAAGGGGGACACTTGAAACACTTATAACAGGTTTAAGACCTAGGAGTCGCACAGGTAATTTGGAATCCTTTGTTCAGAAATAGGTGGCAACGGGCATCAGAGACCCAACCTGTGAACAGGGATGTTAGAAGATCCTGAGTTAACCTTAAAAACCAGCGAGGATGCAGGAGGCCACAGCGCAGAGGGAGACCAGACTGCAGGTGCTGGGCAAAAAACCAAGACGACGAACCCCTGAATCAGGGCCGCAACCCATCACAAGCTCACAGGAGCGCAGGAGGCAGAGCAAGACCGATGACTCCGAGAGGAAATCTGCCAAACGTACCCAGGGCTCTCTTTAAACGCTGCCCCAGCACGCTGAGCTATCTGCATGTGATGGCTTTCAGCAGGCTGCGTGAAATGATTTGGTAGCCTTAACTGAGTCCCACCACAGAAATGCCAAGCTTCTTAAGCTGCTTAACAGGCTTGGCGAAGAGGATAATGATTAACCGTTTATTAAAGTCAGCCCCTCCAGGTCAGGATGAGAGATATTGGTGGTGAGAAAGCTCGAGCTGCTCTTGCCTTCCCAGCGCCTTTTATGCAGATAGGGGACTTCAGCCTTCGGGGGTACAGTCGCTGGTATTAAATTTACTTAAAAGTATGAAGTGGCTTCATTTCTGTTCTGAATACCACTGTGGGCCATTGTAAACTTCCCCTGTGCACTTTGAATCTCCTTAAAGGCAGACATGTGCTGGTTTCTAAGAATAACTCTACAGAGAGCATGCAGTGTACATGTCAACTTAATTAAATGAAATTGTTTAAAATACGATCGATGGTGTGTGAAATTATATAATTATTCCATAAATACACTTTGTTAATTAATTAATATTTTAATTAAAGGGTAATTGGAAACTCTTTGCATTACTACCTTTTTTGAAGGACATGAATGTGTCTTTACCTCATACTCACCGATTAGACCAAAAAAATTTTTTGAAAAAGAGAAAGGTATTAAACTAGGAGCCCAGGAGATTTAAAAAAAAAAAAAAAGGCACAAATGACAGCTATGTCCCAGTTTGCCATAGGAAGGAATTTGGCTGCCCTTTAAAATCTTCCTTCTCAATCAGCCTTCGGTTTTTCTAATATCCTTCGTGTCTCTCATTCTGGGAGAGTGATTGTCTCTCTGGGAGGCTTGCCTTGAAATGTCTCCCTGGAAAACGAACTTGGAACAAAGTGCTGTGGACTAGTTGGTTGAGAGAGCTGGTATTAGCAGTTTGTCAAAGCTAGACATAAATCCCTCTTTTCCCCTCATAATCATTTTCCTCCAGTATCTTTCAGTTTACCTGTTTATTTTGAAGACTGGCCATATTAACAAACTCAGAATCCCTATTACTCACTGCCAGAACAGCACTCCAATCCCCAGACTGCTTTTTGTAACTGCTGGTGTGGAATAAATGAAAAGAAATGGCTGGAAACCGAGAAGAGAGAGAAATGACTGTGGCCCTTGTCTTGCCCCTGGAAATTCATATATAATTCACACTGAAGCCAATAGGATAGGAAGGGTAAATTTGGGGCCCATCTGTGAAAAATTATCAAGAGCTCCCAAATTAAGGCCTTGATTTTGCAAACTTGCACAGTTAAATGTGGATGCCCCCCGTGAAGGCAGCGGACAGGATGCTGCTGGCAGGTCTAAGTGAGCTCATGCTTTTGTTTGCAGCTTAGGGACACAGACAAATATGAACCAGGAAATGCTGGACAGCAGATTTCTGCTTACATGGCAAAATTGAACTGATAACTTTCTGCAGCTGTTAACTGCTCTACAACTGCTTGCTACTCCTGAATGCATTAAGAGCTGGTAAGCGTTGTTTGATTGTGACTGATCTAAAATGTCAGTGCTTTTGGATTTCTGGCCAGTCCTGCAGTACCATACCCAGTGTAGAGCTAGAAGGTCCTGAGAGAAATCATAGTTCATTGCAGTGACAGTGCTTTAGTGTGTGACGTAAGAGGATTACATGAAGCTAGCACAGAAAGAACAAGGAGCACCGTAACTAGCATAGGGACAAGTAAAAACTAAGTCAGTCAGGAATAGATTGCAGCATATCTGAGGCAGGCAGAGGACCCAGTGTGCATATATTTGCACAGAAAAAGTTACACAGCTTCAGTAATTTACAGAAAACAGTTTGCCAGGGAACGTTTTTAAAACAAAATCTAATTTGAGATTTAAAATATTTTTTAATTCC
This sequence comes from Pelecanus crispus, assembly GCF_030463565.1. Lineage (NCBI taxonomy): Eukaryota > Metazoa > Chordata > Aves > Pelecaniformes > Pelecanidae > Pelecanus > Pelecanus crispus. Next base: position 29,844,357 of record NC_134646.1, read on the forward strand.
TAATTGCAAAATTGAGCTCATTGTGTTGTATCCTCATAGAAAGCTACTCGTATTTGTCTTTAAATTCAGCAGTGAATCACCAGCCATGCCTGACTTATTCATGCGTGAGATGTCAGGTGCATGAGAGCTTACATCACATGCCATGCCGATGCATAAAATTTTTAAACCTGCCCTTGACAACTGAACAATTCAGCAACCTGGACGCAAGCTGCAAGGATCAAAAAGTAGGACAAAAATTACAACTGTTTATACAGCTTTGCACAATGCCATGGCAATGCTTTTTGCAAGAAGAAATATTTACTGAGAGTAAACACAGTTTAGAATGAGATTTAATGTCTGTGTCTTCTCTGTGGGGATCCACGCACAGAACACTGGGTTTAATGCTGCTTCAAGAGCCTGAGCTTTTACCTTGGCGAGTCCTCTGTTTTTCAAAGATACAGGAACAATTAGGGTAAGAGAAAGTGTCCATGACGTGAAGAAAAACTTGCATAGGTAAAAGGGAAATTTAATGTAAGTGCTGCTTCTGTTTTTTTGCTGTACTGCAGATTGTTTGACAAGTATGATACCAATTAGTGCCAGCGATGGCATAGTTTATGATACTGACATCTGTCCAACAGAAACTGGCCCAAAAACATCAAACTTATTTTGCAGATGTCACTGAATAATCATTAGGTGGTGATGACTTTCAGTTGCCCAGTGGGGAAAGGTTCCAGCATATTAAATGGTTGAAAAGTTTCTGAATTTCAAAAATAATGCAGTGAGAATTTTCACTTGAGACAGCGGGCTGAGGATTTGCAATCCATCTTTCGCTTCCTTGCAAAGCGAGGAGCAGAAGGAATGGTCTTTTCGCAAGGCTGGAGAAAGTCTGAAATATTTGTGGGGATCTGTGTTCTGACTGGATTTACAGGTCCAAATTTATCTTGGGGCTAACCCCGCTGGCATCTCTGAAGTCATGCCTGTTTATCTCCAGGCTGAATTTGCACCAACAAAAAACCGATCATTCTGGCAGCGACATTTTATTACCTTCAGGGACTATCTAAGTGTTGGGGTGATTTTAGTCGATATGTGTTTCACATCTTTTTATATCATCTGCAAACATTCAGGCTTGCAAAACTGAAATTACGAACCTCCATCTATAGGAAGTCACCTAAATAAATGGCTGGATTTTTCTCTTCCCAGGAGTGCCATAAACAGACAGGGCTCAGCGAAAGCTGTAGCCACACAGCAGGTCTGATCATTGGCCTTCCCATTTAAGGGAATAAAAATGAAGTTAGGTGACGCTGGACATTCATGTGGCTTGCATTTAGAGATCTGAGTTTGTCCTCAGTTATACTGGGGACAGTATAACTTTATATATCCTTTTTGTTTGTTTGTTTAACTCTAGAATTACCTCCCTAAGAAAGAACCTCTCCCACCATTTCCAGACCAAGGCCTTAAATTTGGAAGGGACAAGTCTACGCAATACTCATATCAGGCCCAAACTAAGAGTTGAGTCTGAATAAATCTAAGCTGCTATGCTGTGTACTTCTAGATGCCTCAGCCTCTTCCTGACAATGAGAAAGGGATTGGGATTCCTTTCGCGTAAATCCAGGAGGAGGACAGCCAAAGCCTACAGGGAAAATCTCGTCCCTCCTCACACCCCAGTGTAGAATTTACGCTGCCTTACACATCAGCTCTGAAATTAATCCTCTTGGTCTAACTGAATCTGAAGGAGTCTAACATGGAATAATTTACATGATGAGGGGCTGAAAGATATGTGTAGCAAGAAAGACAGCAATCAGAAGGATGTAAGAAGATCGACATTAAAGGAAGTAGTAGCTTACTTATACTGGCTAGCTTGCTTTAGGTGGAATACTTCAGATTTACTTAGATTTGCATGTGAATTTGGTCCTTACTGTCTGAGGGAGAAAGCAAGACCTCATCATTATTTCCTGTTGCTAGATGAGAGAGATGTAACAATATCAACATTTTTTATTTCCTATATACCTGATTTTAGAATGAATTATGAAATGGATATGATTCTTGTTTTATTTTCGAGTTGTATGCTGGAAAAACAATGCCTTCATGTAGAAATGAACAGAAATCATTGCAGCCTGTTTAAACAAATTAGGAAACGTGCTTTCAAATCTTAATATAATTTCTAGAGGAAGGAGCCTCTTGACTTGAATGGTAAAGGTCTGAAAATGGTCAGAGAGAGTCATAGAGCTAAGTGGGGATCCCAATTACAGACTAGCAATAATGCAAATGTTGCTGCAGAGGGACCACTCAGCTTCTGCAGCTCAGGAGCTGTGGCTGTGGCTAGAGCACAGGCATAAAAAACCTCCCTTTCATTATTGTTTTTAATTATCTGCACAACGACAGAGCTGGAATACCTGCTGCACACTGAGGCCCTTTGCAAGCCCATCAGCAGAGGCTATGCAGGCCAAAGCCCGTATTTTTTGCCTTCTGGAGGTCTTTCAGCTGAATTTTGCTTTCATGCAGATGCCTTTCTTTCCTATTTACTCGTTATCTTCACTGGCTGTTTCCCCTGCTCCCCTGAACTTAAGCAACAGATGCAGCCTTATGTGACGACGCCAGGGTTTGGCTGTCCAGCTGCGATCCTGAAATTCTCACATGCAACCGTAAGACTCTTGTGTTCCCACAAGGAAGTGAGGGTGCTCTGCGCAAGACTGGCCTCGGAGCACAGACCTCTTGGAGATGAGCAGTGAGTGTCTAGCCTCCTCCCTCTCTCATAAGGGAGCTTGCAGGCTTGGACAGAAGAGCAGAAAGCTGACAAGCTCTTTGTTAAACTTGGGAATGAGGCATTAGTCCGTGTTCTGGTCTTCTCATATGTTAGACTGGCGTTCAGTGTGCCCTCATGCTTGTAGGTAGTCCCTGTCTTTTTCCCATGTACTTAGCAGGCACAACATACCTTCACAGAGAGGATAAAACAACCAGGAAAACTAAGAGGCAAGAGTTGGCAAAGGGAGGTTCACTTTCTCGTAGACCGAAACTAATCCCCTCTGAGAAAATCGTGCTAAAGTTATATTGTAAGTTGTGCTTCCAGCTAGAGGCTGCATTGTTTGAGACCGTGTGAAAACCTAAAATACAGCTGGGTTACCTTTGACTTGGACCTACTTGATAGTGTGTTGGAGGTGCTGTGCCTGTAGCACTGGGAGAACAAAAGGGACTGAGCGGGCAGTGTGCAGGAGGGTCCAGGCCATGTGGATAGGTGAGCACAGGCAAAAGGAATCCCCACTGAGCACAGGTGAGGAGTGATAACTGGAACCAGTCAGAAACAGGGAAGTGCAAGGAAACCTGGCCCAGGTTTTTGGTCCCTTGGCAGTGCTGAGCGGCTCTAAGAGGATAGGAAAGAGGCAGAAACAAGGTAGCTGAGCCCCTCTTCACAACGAGCACCTTCCTGCCCATTACAGAGCCTTTGCCCCCAACTCGGTCTCTTTGTGAGGAGTCTGAGGAATGATTAATAGCAAAGGATACAGGCAACTTCTGACCGATGCTGCTGAGGTATCAGGGCTCGTGATAATACAGATACTCCTCGTTCACCTTACCTGTTTTCCTGACGGCTCTGCGCCAGAGATTCATGTGGCAGCAAATTTCTACCTGTTGTAGACGCATGAAGGATGACTTGTATGTACGAGGGCATAAGGTACTCTTTTGTCAGCAGAGAAGCAGGCGGATGAAAGCAAGAGTACAGCCTGGAAAAAGCTGTGTGGTGGGGATGGGGCAAGTAGCAAAGTTGGCTAAAGCTAGTCTGGGAATGAGAACCCACCGTACAAATGCATCAGCAGGCGGACTGACACTAAAAAGAGCACGTCCATTAATAGCGAGAAGGAGGAGGAAGGGAGTAATGAGTAAAGTCATAACGACACCAAACTTCTAAAATAGAGATGATTGGAAAGTAATACAGATCTCAGGAAGATAGCTCTTAGAATGCAGAGAAGGAATAGCGGGAATAAATGCAAATCAGCTGGCCTACATCAGGCCTATCCACATGAAGGCAATAAAGTGACAAACTTCATGAATCGCTAATCGCTGTTTCTCAGAAATTACCAAGAGCTGCGGCAGCTCTGGAGAGCCGGGCGGGGAGAAGCAAAGGTGAAATTCCACCCTGAGCCCAGCGGGGCCGAGCAATTAAAGCCTAGTCAATCCAGCAGCAGTCCTCCGGGAAATAACGCAGCAAGCGAGTGGAGGAAAGAAAAATCTTTAAGGAAAGAGGAAATGATGAATGGTGGGGGTGGGGGGCAGCCCTGCACAGCTCTCCTCAAGGTGACAGGAGCAGTGCAAAGTGAATTCCTGAAAGTTAAGATTTGAACCTTGGGCTGTGATTCGTGGCTCCGTGTTGTTCTCTGGTCAATTCGGAAGGGTAGTGTAAGGGGAAGCTTTGCATGGATATATCTGCAGGGTGCTCCTTGTTTCTGTGGTGAGAAAGGAATTCTGCAGAGTAGGGTATGTTCTGCTTTGAGAGTTAATAAGATGTTTAAACTTTAATAGTAATAAATATTATAATAATATATACCAGTAGTACTGTGCCATTTAGGATCTAAATGAATACAGAAAAAAGGGGACAGAGAATTCAGGGGACAAAACAAGTGGTAAGGTTCTGAAATGTATTTTAATTTCCTACTGTAGTTAGCCCATTTTTCAAATGTTTTCCTGATGTTATCTCATATCAGAACATCTGCTTTACACAGCAAGGGCTACGTTTTCAATTAGAGTCTTCCTCTAAGTAACCCAAGGGTCTGCCTTGAACCCCAGAAACCTTCCCAGCTTAAACACTGCCAAAGTCCATGATGTCTCTGCAGAGTGTTTAAGCTTTGTCAGGGCTTTGCCAAAATCCTTTTACTGACATAGTGAATTCTGGTTATGACTGAGGATACATTTGTAGTTAGGTCTAGACCATGGTAAGAATTGGATATGGCTGAAAACAGGTGTCCTTTTTGGTCAGGTTTGAGTTTAAGCTGGATCAGGTTTTGGATCAGGATTTGGGTTTATTTGTGCCATTGCACGACTGCTGCTCCCAGCGAGAGAGGATGAGTGGGAACAAAGACCTTGGAGGGGGCAGGGTGCTCTGGCCTGTGTGGCAGCAACGAGGACCCCTGTCAGCGTAAGGTGATGGTGTAGTTATGAGTCCGGTTACCGTTGCGTGTAAGTGCTTTCAGGATTCATTGTGTTGATGAGTTAGACAGGTCAGGCAACAATTTCAGTTTGCTTGTCTTTCACTTTTTGCTCTTGCAGGATGTTGTATTTTGGTTTGGTGGGGTTTTTTTTTCTTTTTTTTTTTTTTTTTTCCCTGGGAGGTGAGGGGAGACAGGGAAAAGTTGAAGGGGAGCTGGGATGTTTTAGGTTTGATTTGTTTTTTTTTTTTTGTCCATTAACGTGTATCTGAATGGCTGCAATTCAAATGCAACAAAACCTGAGCAATGCAGCAAATACAACAAAGGAAGAAATACCAAGAAAGCTGGATAGCTGGAAAATAAGGGTGGGAAAAGTAATAAAAATGAGAATCAGATTGGAAAAAGAATACAAAATACTTGATGTGAGCACAGAGTGCCTGGGAAGAGAGGAATGGCACAGAGAGCTCATAGATTTCTAGCAGGTGTTGAGCCTGATGCACACATCCTTTGCACAACAGCGAGTGGCTAAGCAGGGAGAATACAAAGAAGCGTGACTGACATAAGCACAGTCACCATGCCAATGAGCACAAGTGCTTGTATATATTAATAGGCCAGAGGGAAGATGTGAATGCAACAGCAACGCTAGCTACCGGAGGTGAGCTCTATCATCAGCAATATGTGGACGTAGGGTGAGAATTTGACATCTGACTGCACCGCTCGCTCTCTCTGTGGAAAAAGGGCTGTTCAGGCATTTTGGAAATGTGCCTCCCAAGGACAGCCCAGGTACTCTGGGATTGGAGCAGGGGATGGTGGTGGTGGGACTAAGTAATGTGCAGCTAACATCGCAAAAATACCCAGTGGTCCTGAGCCTGTGTGTAGTAGCTGGGGACAGATGTTAGAGCATATCATCAGGGTGGCCTTTATTGACTGGGGTTACAGAGCAGCCCTCAGCCAGAAGCCTCCAAAAGCTCTGGCTGCTCTCCAGGGCACCACAGCAGGGAGCTGCCCCCTGCCTCTGCTGAACAAACCTGGGCTGCTGTGGCTCCTGGAGGTGCTGAGCCCAGCCAGCCATTCTCAGCTCATAGCACACGGCTCAGACTTCCAGGATTTCATCTCCCTGCTTTGTGCTTTCCCTTATTTCTAAAACGTAGGGACAGATGGGAGTGCACTCCCTCTTTCCTGTCCTTCATCTGAATGCCTGGGTACCTTCCCTATTTCTCTTGCAGTGTAGCTGTTCTCTTTCTGTGGATTATCCTGGCCCCACCACCCTTGCGGTGTGTTAATCCCTGAGCACAGTAAACATGCAAATGGCCTGTGATGTTTTAGCGCTGGGGACAGCTATTCTTATTGCTGATTGACAGCCAGGCCTCCGCTGACACACTGGTTTTCATAGTATGAGGGTGAATGGGTATGTAGATAAACAGTTGAGCTTTCCGAAATGTTTCAGAAGCTATTGTGTGTTTCTGTGCATGTACCTACGCGTGGACTTCTGCTGCGCTCCACGTGGGAGACTGCTTTGCTCACTGAATGCGTATGGTTTCTGCTTTAACCATGGCTCTTCATTTATTGCTGTGGCTTTCCATCCCTTCCCTCTGGTGTTAAAGCCTTCTGCAGACTTTGCTCTCGCTCAGTAAGTGGACCCCCAGCTTTGTGCTCCATGCCTGTGCCATTTCTTTGCTTTGCAGAATATTGGCCAGGCCATTTGCCTACTGAGACTGTAGCTGAAGCACCTCACCCAGCTTCATCTTTTTATTCAGTCCTTCTACCTGTCTGTGGCTGCTTCTGGTTGGGAAACATCTGCCTCCTCATTTTTTTTTCCCCAGTCAAGCTTCCAGCCTTTTTATTCCCTTGTAAAAGGCTCTCCGCTGTGTTTGCACACACACTATGTAGCACCTGGTGGCTCGAACAAATCCGACAAGTGCAAATGTGAAAACTAGATAGTTTCTGAGATATTTAGGGGCAAACCCAATAACTTTGTCCTCTTTTAATATTTGTGTTTCTTTGGGGGAATTCCTGGCTCTCGTTAAAAACACCTGAAGAGGTCCTTGGCTGAATTTAGTCATTCATATTTTAGCAGGTTTCTGCAGGTCTTTGTGATTCTTATCTTCGTTCTCTTTTCCTCATAGAGATGGATAAGGAAAACTTGCAGGAATTTGGTTTGTAAAACATACTGCCAAAAAAAATGGTGGTATACATGCTAACATAATAGCAAGTAGTGAAGAGGGAATTTAGTAGGCTGGAGGAGTTTTCTAAAGCCCTACTCAACATTTCACATTTTATGATCCTTAATGACAAATGGTGATTGTGAATATTCATGAATTTTTCCCTGGGTTAATGTCATAACCTTTGCAGTAAAAAGGCTGTTTTCACCGGTAATAACTACCTTTCAATTTATTTATGCTTGTTTTTTTTACAGAGATAGACCCCAAATTAACATTCAAAGTGCAAGAAAGTAATTTTACGTGTTTGTTTGCTGGGGGGAGGGGAAAATATATTTTAAAAGTCTTTCGTGTTGTGTCTTTTTTGAGACAATGCGGTTATTTACTTTCAAACTCTTGGGTTTTAATCTCAGTATTTTTAAAGTGCTGGAAACGGTGTTTCAGTTCAGCTTTACTGAGGGGAGAACTCAGCATGTAGCATGAAGAATTTGTTCGTCTTTTTGAGCATGAAGAATTTGCCTGTCTTTGTTTTTACTGGTTATTCTAAGCATTAATTTGGTATTTTATCTGTAATTACCTTATATCCTTTCCCCTGGTCAGTATTCCCTCTTCTCCTCCCTTTTTCCTGCCTATGATTGTGTTTGGTGCCTTGCAGTCATTACGTCTTACTTTGCTGCACTGAACTGGATGTGCCCTTTATCTGTCCATAAGCCTAATTTATTCAAATCATTTTAAATTTGCTTGCTCTGTGCACCATTTTACACTTATATGCTATCAGCAAAAAATTCCACTTTAAAAATTATACCCCCTGCAGGCCATTTATATAAAAGTTGAACAAAAGCGGGTATGGTGCTGAAATTTGGGAGTTACTGCCTTGTTCCTGTCCCTCTAGTCACCCTGAACCGGGCCATTTTGCTGATGCCCCTTGTCCCACAGATAATTTTAAAGCCGTTTGCTATTGCGCTTTTTCTGTACTGTGCTTTACTGATTCTACACATCAATCTCTTTGTGGGGTGCAACACCAAATGAACATCTTCCATCTGGATAAATTATGCCCGTCACTTCACTTTTGCCTCTCCGTTGAGGAAAGTACTGAAAGAGTTTAAAGCACATTTGACAGACATGACATGAATCCAGCTGCCTCTTCTTCCCCGGGCTGGCTGTTTCTACACATTGCATAACCCTGTCCCATATTAATGTTTCCAATATCCGTTCTGTGGCTGCAGTTGGGATTACTGGTGAGTGGATTCCTAAATCCTACCTTGATTTGAAAAAGACCAAAAAAAAGTTTGGGGTTTGGGTTGAGTATTTTTTTTTTTTTTTAAATATATATTATTCTTTTTAAAAAGTAAAGCTGGAGTAGCTACCTTCTAGGCATCTCCAGATATACCTTCCTCAGGAAGCTATCAAGCAGTATTACTAAAGGTTTGCCAATTTCCCTTGCTATTTCCTTCCAACTTCAGAGATGCAGTTAATCTAAGTCTCAGGTCCTGTCAACTTTTAATAGTTCTAATTAACTAACTACCTGTCCAGATTGGATCATAAAGCCTTTTAACATTTCATTTTTTCCCCCTCAAGAAAATGGATCCTTGTTTCCGGGATGTGACCTTCAGCTTCTTCTGTAAATATTCAGGCAAAGGATATTAATTCAGGCTCATCTGTCACTGACTTCTCACTCATTCCCTTTCGTAGCCCCACTGATTTCTTCCCTGGTCCTCTGCTTTTCATACATCGGATGAAAGATCTCCACTGAATTTCTTCACATTCTTGCCATTTTTTAAAAAGCATTTGCTGCTCCAGCGTTTCCTGCCAGTGTTTATAATTGCTCCATTTCAAACGCAATGTCATCGACAGACCTGCTAAGTAATATAATAATAACGCAATAGAGGAAACTGAAACTGTGGTAGGGGCCTGAGTGGCAAACTTGTCTGGAACTGGACAGATTGAAGTGGAAGTGGCTCTAGTTTTAGAGCGTGTGGCGTGAGACCAGAATCTGGCCTTGTATGTGAAATAGCTCATAAATTACCTGAGGCTTTTTAGCATGGTGTAGCGGCAATGCTGCCTGGCGTTAAGAGCTCTAAACAACGTTTTGTAGGGCGTTCACAAGGAAATCTGAAACTTGCCAGAACACCTTTTTGAGGAAAGCTTATATTTCCTCAGGAAAAAGAAAAAAAAAAAAATCTGACCTTGTTCTGAAATAAATCCCTTTTTCTTCCTAGAAGGCTATTATTGCTGTATGTCTATGCTAGATTTTTTGTAGCACCTCCGTACGTTTTTGTGTTTAATTACATGGCTATGTTTGATTTACTGCATTGTGCTCCATCCCGCTGTCGTTACAAGCTCGAGTCCCCATCTGACAAACTTTTTGCTTCTACACATGGAGATGCTACACTTGAGAGACCTGCTGCGAGGCTCTCCGTATACAGGGAGGGCATGGAGGGAGTTGCCTCGGGCGGGATGTTTCTGGTGGGCAAGCGAGGTGACTCCCGACCGACAGCTCTGTGACCTGGAAAGCACCTTTGAGAGGCAGCTAAAACATGAACAGGCCCCCAAGCCTGCAGGCGTTGCTCACCTGCTTTTGCAGATCATTAAGCAGATCAAGAGAGGGCAGAGGTGACGTAAAGCTACCGTAGTTTATCTAGGAGGTCTCCGTAGCCTGCTTGACAGACAGTCTATACGCAGGTTTGCCAGCTGGCTGCAGAATGCACGGCGCCTGTGCCAGTGCTCTGCGCTGGAGCAGAGCCGCGTAGGTCTGGGTAAGAGGGTTCACGGGGCCAGCTATCGCTCCAGTGGGGACGTGTAGCACAGCAGCTCGTATCTCTGCGCTCCGATTTGGAGGGTAGGTACACCTTGTAGCTAGAGTAGAGAATGTCGCTGCAAAAGCTGTTTTAGCTTAGCAGTCACTGCTCCTTCTACCTTTTTTTTTTTTTTTTTTATATCTTAATGTCCTAAATCATATTCTCTGTGTTGCTTAATACCACATCTGGCATTCTTCCCTTCCTTGTCGGTTTATGTACACATTAAATTAGAAAGCAGTCCTGTACCAGATCAAGCTTTGCTTCCTCCGCTTAATGTAATCCACTCTGAGGTCTAGATAATTAAACTCTCCCACTGTCGCTGCCATGGTGTTTTACATGTTTTGCTTCATATATGCTATACTTCATAGCTCCTTCCTGGTCAAGCTGCACACAACACGTTCCTTTTAAAACATCTCCAGTGTAGGTATAATCCATATCACTCTGCTACAACCTAGTTTTTCCAGGCTTCATTTTTCAAGATGGGCCGGATTCTCTTTTGGAAACATGACTAAGACTCTGCAGCTGTGTTCCTGCCTGCTTCTCTTAAGCAACCATTTAGATACAGGGGTTAGCCTGGGGGAGAGCCTGGGTTGGAGTCAGTGAAGATCAAGACTGTATGCAGAGAGTGGCCCGTGGAGCTTGTCCTCTTATCCTCCTCTTCTTCCACTTCCCAACTTCACTTCTGATCCCAAAAGAGCCTGCAGTTAGGATGTTTTAAAAGGAGAGGCCTAAGTTTGAGCTCAACCTTAGACTCAGACTGAAAGCCAGCTCTTTTTTTTAAGTATTTGATTGTCAGGTAGAAGGCTCCGAAGCGAACAGGTACTCCCTTGTTTGGCACTGGCTACCAAAGCACAGTGGCAAGACAAGCAAGTGAAGCTTGAGCCAGAACCCTTCTGCAGCCTTAGTGCAGCTCTGCCTAGGACACCCAACGCCGTGCACCTGAGCAATGTCTGCAGCAAAGCAGAATGGGATAGATGGACACAGAGGGGTCTGTGCTCTTACAAAACGGCTGTCACTTTTAAATAGCGTCCATGTCGTGGTTTAGCCCCAGCCAGCAACTAAGCACCACGCAGCCGCTCGCTCACTCCCCCTACCCCGATGGGATGGGGGAGAGAATCGGAGGAGTAAGAGTGAGAAACACTCCTGGGTTGAGATAAGAACAGTTTAATAATTGAAATAAAATAAAGTAAAATAATAATAATAACAATATAATAGTAATAGTAATAATAATAGTAACAATAATATACAAAGCAAGTGATGCACAATGCAATTGCTCACCGCCCAACGACCGATACCCAGACAGTTCCCGAGCAGCGATCGCTGCTCCCCGGCCAACCTCCCCCAGTTTATATACTGAGCATGACGTCATACGGTATGGAATAGCCCTTTGGTCAGTTTGGATCAACTATTCTGGCTGTGCCCCCTCCCAGTTTCTTGTGCACCTGGCAGAGCATGGGAAGCTGAAAAGTCCTTGACTAGCATAAGCAGTACTCAGCAACAACTAAAAACATCAGCGTGTTATCAACATTCTTCTCCTACTAAATCCAAAACACAGCACTATGCCGGCTACTAGGAAGAAAATTAACTCTATCCCAGCCAAAACCAGGACAGTCCATAAAGGAAATTCTGAAAACCGTGGAGTCAGGCTCTAGACATTCACCTGTGTAGAGCTGTCCTTTCATCTGTTTTGAGTCCTGGTAAACAGTAGTCTCATAGTACATCCCAAAGAGGTTTAGAACAATTTGTTAGGATGGGCGCGCTCTATTAGATGGCTCTAGAACTGAAAAAGGAAGGGGGAGGAAACCAGAAATATATCGTCAATACATTGTGCACAAAGCATGCTTAGCTCTAGCCAAGGCTTTCTCAATTTAAATTCAAAATTGTTCTAATTTTGTTTCAAAATAGAAATAAGGTGTTGTACTACTGTACATGGTTGTTTTACCAGCTAAGCTTTTTGAGTCAGCAAAAGCGTAAATAACGTAAAATGTGATGTCACTTGAGGAAAAAAAAATTGCCAATCCTCTTTGTCATGTTCTGTAGTGGCAATACCACTAACAGCATTAGAGATTTAAATGCGTTGATGTATCTCAGGCTGTGACTTGTTTCCAACTTATTCCGGAAAAGAAATACAGAAATTTTGATTTCAATTGTTTTTAATTTTGCTGTCTGTGAACAAATCTTTCTGTCACCCAGTGTAGGGGTTTTTTTAGTGCCTACAGGGTACTAAATACTGGTATTTACGTTAAAGTGCAAGCATTACATGGTTGTACTTCGGCACAGCACTTGCTGTTTCTTTCCCACATGGGAAGACATGCCACTTCATTTGTAGTTTGGTTTTATGAAGGTGGCTAGGGGCCTGTGTAAGCAATAGCAGTGTTTTGCCTCCAGAAACTATTTAGAGGCCGAAATAACAAGCAAAATTCCCTGAGAGTTGAGCATATTGTGTTTGGTCAGGATTCCCGAGGAAGGAAGTACTTCGAATGTTGTTCGTGTAGAAATGACATTGTGAGTCTTCTCTGTGCAGCTGACTCGCACTGGGACCCTGGGTAGACAAGGTACCCACACCACTGCCTGCCCATTCTCCTGCCCCAGCCTGCCACCACCGCAGCCAGAAAGACTCACGAGGGTCCTCGTTGTCTTCTACTACTCAGCTCAACACTGAGGTTGGAAGAATTGTGGGGTTTTTTTTTTCCAGCTAAAGGGCTTTCTCAAGCAGTCCCCTGTGTCCTTCTTCCCCAGCAGCAGCCAGCCCATCAAATCGTGGGCTGCGTCCTTCCACCCCTGTTTGGTTGCAGAAGAGAGCCAGCTGCCTCGATACCTTTTTCTCACCGAGCAGGTAAGTGACTGTCGCTGTTACACTTCCCAGCCCCCCCGGGAGGCTGACGAATGAAGCTGTGCTCCTGAGACCTGAACGTATAATTTGCAACACGCAATTTGTGTCGCATCATACCTAGCTGGAGCTCTAGTTCCTGGAGTACCCAAAATATATCTACAAATAGATCATGTCATGTCAAAAATGAAATGGATGGTGATAGTAATTGTGGACTATATAATTAGAAAGCAAGAATCAGAATGTCTAACTAATGGCAACACCTGGAATACCTGCACAAAAAGCTAATCAAAAAGTCGACCTGAACTCCAGGGAAGCCTATATATGGCTGTTTCTACCCCTTTAGAAAACTGCTCAGAATATTGCAAATTACACTTTGATCACACTTCTGCTGGTGTAAACCACATGGAAATCAAGCATAAGACAATAATCTGACTTTTCAAGAAGGTCACATCCACTTAAATGTACAAAGTTGCACACAGTGGGGTTTTCTAAATGTAGACACCTGCCTATAAAATCATGGTGAATCCAAGCCTAATGAAGTTTTCTTGATGTTATGGAGCCTAAAAGTCTGTCAGAAGTACAGGGGAGGAGGAGGAGGAGGGAGAAGCAGCTTTAGGGCCGTGTGAAAATAAAGCCTTTCTTCTCTCCTTTTAAATATTTCTGCTGAGCCCTGATTGAACATAGGATGAAAAGCCGCTGTCTTGAGATTTGAGGAAAAGAAAGGATTTCTGTTTCCACTATTATATTGAAAAGTTCTTTACCGCATGAAAGGTCATCCCTTCTAAACTTCCTCAGACGTGTGGCTTGGGTTTTGGGCTAGCTGCTGGTACCGCGGAAATCTATTATCAATAGGATGTGGTATCTTGGAGTAGTCCATGTGGTCAGGAACATTAGCTCTCTGTATCAATTTTACACTGTATCTTGGGTGAAATATTTTGAGAATGAGGTTTTGGCTTTTAAAGGTACTGTGATGGCATAGAAGGGTGGTATGTTTTTAACCCAAACTCTCTGTTATTAAATGATAAGAATGGCAGAGTAATGGTCTGAGGTGTTGTACAGAGGCTGGCAGTCATGGTGTCAATATGAGCGATGGGCTTTTCCAGAATCGGGCCCTAAGATTTGATGTTGCTTTTGAGCTGATGTTTCTCTCTATTATCTGGATTGTCAAAAACACCCCTAGCATCCGTTAGAGCTTGTCATAACAATTGTTGGGGGAAGGAAAAAAAAAAAAAAATTCCAGAAAACATTCTTCTGTCAAAATACAGCATTTTACAAAAATACAAAATGTTTCATGGAAGTGTGTTGGTTTTGATGAAAATTTCTCCGGGAAAATTTCTCAGGGTTAGGCTGGAATTTTTAGGAAAGAAAGAGAAGAGAGAATGACTACCTGGGAAATAGTGTGACCACCTGGGGCACTGGTGACCCCATATACTGTCCAGCTTGGGTGCAGAGATGATTTATAGGGCACGTCTGCTTACCTACCCACTTCTCTTGCTTTCTCTCAGCCTTGCCAGAGGTGTTTTGTTGTGTGAGTGGTTTACCATTCTCTGGTTCAAAGAGTTGCTCTGCAGACCAGTGGTTAGATTCCTGGTAGAGGACAGAGGCCAAAGTCCCAGTAGGGATAAAGGCAGGACAATGAATTTAAACTCAGCTTTTCCACTTGTAAGCAAGCAAGTTGGCTACCTGGCTATTAGCAGTACTGTGGTGGATAAGTCCAAATGTCGCTCTGAACTTTTTCAGTTTCAAAAACATTTCCATTTGACACTGGAATGAAAGTCAGCTCTGAAACGGGGCTTTCCCTCCTGTCTCTGAAACAAAATTGTTATATCCCTGACATTACTTCTCACGTACATTGTCCATCAGGTAAAAACAACATGAAACAGGCTGTAGTCCAGTAGATGCTAGATCTACTAGTCATGCACGATTTATATGCAGACCTTACTAGCAGTCAGGGTGAAGGTTTTATGTGTTTGGGTAGGCAGAGGGGGAAGTCATGCCTACCAAGGAGTTTCTTCATTTGTGCTTATGTGCTCTTTACAATTTGAAGGTGGCGCAGGCTCTTCTATGAGGAGTAGCTGTTATTGTGGTGTTTGTAGTAAAAAACAGAAGTTAGCTTCATTTTGAAGACAGGAAAGAGAGGGTTGAAGACAATGATGAGTTCTGGCTGCTGCTATGTTTCAGTTGTGTAGTATGCTAACGAAAATAATGTTATAATTAACAATGCGTAGTTGTGCTTTCACCCACATTTTCAGGTCAGGAACACCCTCTTGTACTCTCACTCCATTATGTATCAAAGTGGAGGGGAGCAGGACTGTGGCCTAGTTCCTCCTTGCATCATTTCATGCTATTTGTTTTTTAAAGCAGGTGGGAAGAGACAAGCAGGCTCTTCTTGGGCCTTGCTGTTGTAAGAGGCTGCTCCACGGGCAGCTCATACAGGAGCTGTGATCTTTGCTTTTTCTGCTGCTTTTCCCTTAGGACCCTTCATGGCCAACCGCAGCCTATCCTGCAGGAAGTATTTCCAAGAGAGTCAGATATCACTGACATCTTCATGATAAACCACTTAAACACAGAATCAAAGACTCACCTTTAGACGTTTCCATTGAAGCTGTTTTCAAAGAAAAATATGAAGAGGCAAACTCTGCTCTCCCTGATATGCGTATAAATCTGGTACAACTCTACTGAAGTCAAGAGCTAAAACCAAAATAAGGCCTGGAAATTTTATCTTTTGGCTCAGAAAACAAACATCAACAAAGGGCCTGATTCATCATTGAGGAAAGCCAAGTCAACACCAAAGGTACATATTAATTTGCTAATTTGATTTAGGACTTGACTAGTGAGGCAAGTTGTCCTCCTAAAGCACTGACTTCAGTCAACTTGAGCTATTCTTAAAATGATATGAAATATTATTGAAGACAGGCATTGCTCTACCTGCAGAAGGGAGCAGCTTTGGAATGTATTATTACTGCAGTGACTGGGCAGCCTAGTCCCAGACTGTGATGTAATTATGATGGGTGCTGAAAAAACCAGAGAATTAGGACAAGTTTTGTCCCACATACTTTTCCATGTGCAGGGGAGCCATGTAAACTTCAGGCATTAGTTCACAATTACAGTACTTGTAAGAGGTCTTTATTCTGTGTCCAGATGTCCAAGCCTGGCAACATGCAGACCTTCCAAGTGTCTAGTCTTTGAAAGCTCAACCATCGAAGAAGGGCGTCTTACCAAATGTCGCAGTCTGAACTACAGCCTGTCCCCAAAGCCTGTTCACTCAGCCTGTGTGATGAAGTGGGTGGAAAGATTTGCACAGGCAAGTTGCTTGAATGGCTTTGGAATGGAAATGAAAAACTGCTGTCTTGCGTGTTGGGTGGTTGAAACTACGGGTGAACTAATATGCCAGATTTCCTATTGTAACTCCACGTAGCAGATATGACCCAGTTTAGGGTTATAATATAGGAGAGAATTTTTTTTTGTTAGATTTTTCTGTAGCAACTGTATGAATTTGAACACGATGATATAAGGTTTTTATTTAGTCAAAATAAGAAAAAGAAGATCTATAAGATTAATGTGTTCCAACTAAAAATCTCCAGTAATCTACTATTATCATTAAAATATTTTAAACTAAATTGGTTATAATATTTTTATGAAAGGCTAGTTTGTGAAGGCAGTAGCTTCCTACCACATGCAATAAAAAGCATTTCACATGCATGAAAAACTAGTGTACCAAATTTCAGGCTATAAATAAGGCAATTGTAAAATGTAAATGCTTAGAAACTCTAGCAAAATTCAGCCAACAAAGCGGGGATCAGAAATTTATACCCTCGTTACTGGTAATTACAGTCACATTCTTTACTGAACTGTATTCCCAGCCAACACATAAAAGTGTCCTGATGCATTACCTGCTTAGAACTAAGTCACCCCTAGCACACATGTGCCAGAAAGCAAATCTGCAGCTATGTGGCCATGTTAGCACATGGAGCTCTGCATGCGCTGCTGTAAATGTATCTGTCTACCTTTTAAGCAAAGTAGCTGAAAGCCCCTCAGGGTGTTCTTACGAAATGTAAATTCACTGACTTGGAGACCTCAGCATAAAATCACTGTTTTTAGTGGATGGCAATTTAACACTCTCCTTTCCATAAGAAATTAAGGAAAAAGAAATGCAGTCCCATGGCTGCTTTTATGTACCTTCAGCATTTGTCTTTTTTCTTACTCTTTGACGAAATAAAAGCAGTTTAGGCATCTATAAAAGCAGCCTTTTTTTTTTTTTTTTCTGGAAATAAGCAATAAATTCTTAATGCCCTTGTGACAGATCAATCTCAACCTGTCAATAATTCATATTTGATAGTTATGCTATTTAAGTTAAGAAGGAATGGTGAGGAAAGATGAGCCTTCTTTTGGGTTCAGATTGACACCTCCTGCCAAGACTGTTAATATGCCTGAGAAAAAAAATGGCACACACACGGGAGCTTAAATTCGTTAGTGGTCGTCTTGCAAGTACTTTGACAATACTGCCTGAAACACATGATTTTTCTTTGAATGATGCGCACACACACCTCATTAATGTGTCTTAAAAAGTCCAACTAACTGTAGATTCAGACACATAAAAATACCCATCCAGAGTGGAGGTGCCCACATATTTAACTTCAGTGGAACTGCTGCAGTTTCTTCATATCTGAAAATTGGACCCTTTTCAATGTAAAGTGGGGCACCAAGTGCTATCTGCCCAGTTCTAAGGCCACCAGGCTGTAGCTATGAACCAAGATGAAAACACAGGTGCCCTCGGGAAGAGAGCTTGTTGCCTGGAAGACTGCTGTGACTTGAGCACCTTCTTCAAGATTCAGTCATTCAAGTCTTAAATTATTTTTGTAGTAATGTTGCATTCTTGATGGGACAGCAAGCCCAGGACATGTTACAGAAGACAGTTAGGAAGAAGATACTACCTATGCCAGAGCAATCGGATGAGCTGAAGTCCTCACTACTGCTAGCTACTGGATGGCTCTCAATTTGGAAAACGGGGTATCTAAGACAAATCACAGAAGTCAGGATTTCAGAAGTTTTGCTCATCATCTTTCTAAGCACTTTAAGGCTTTAAAAAGTAAGCATTACGAATGTTTAGTGCATTTAAAGATCTCTGCATGCCTTTCTTGGGTGAATAGACCCACTGTCCCAGCAGTGTTTTTCAACTTTTTCCAGTTTGAACATACCTAAACATTCTCCAGTGGATGGGCAGACACCCTGGGTAGCAGGTGAAAGTTTCCATACAAAAGGCTTCCTTTTCTCAGTTACTTTTTTCATCTTATTGGAAGTAGTTAATGGAAAACCGCCAGTCTTAATGCATTTCAATAAGCTGATTCTCTTTGGGATCTTTAAAGGGTAATGCTAAAACAACCTTGAGTTTTAAGGCATAGTGACACTCTAAGTAAAAATGTTGTCCGGGTTTCTTGTATGTGTTGCTAGTGATGTAAGCAGTCAGCTTTCTTCCATTTAAAAGTTAAAATGCTACTTTTCCTTGTCCAGTTCACCAGATTTGGCTGGGCTCTGATGGTCATGTCTCTGTTCTTTTTATTTTTCATCACCATCTTTTATTTTTTCCTTTTTTTTTTCTTTTAAGATGAAGTAAACTGTTTCATAGACTTGCCAATTAACATTGGTTGCCTCCTGTCCTAAGTGCTATACAAACATAGTGGAAGAAACGGTCCCTTCCCTGAAGGCCTTCCCTGATATCTAAAACCAGAAGGAGCTGATGGAGTTGTACTAAAACAGGTCTTGTAGGTCAGTGACGTGAGTAGATTTGACTGATGGGGCTGATTGAACATGCTAGCAGAAGATTTCATTGATAATGCACAAATTGAAAAAGTTTATTCAGTGCCAGATCACAGATGTGTACAGAAGCTGGGGAGACATTCCTCACGATATGCTAAGGGAACAGGTCGCACTCATCCTGTTCTCAGGGCTGTTTACGAACTGCTTCACAAAGCTTAAAGAGTATATCATAAGGCTAGAGAAAGGGTGCAGGCCTGCTTACCCCCGAGGGAATAGGTAAGAGGAAAGCTACCTGAGCCCTCCATGTATGTATTCTTCCATATCATGTATTCTTCCTGATGTGCAGTAAAGTCGTAATTTCTCTGGGCCAGTGTGGTCCTGCAACTGTCTTCCCTGAGTTAATCACAGCTGGTTTCTCAACCCAAGCAAACTCTTGTGGAAACTTGCTTCATTCTCCTGTGAATGCATGCAAGAAAAGTGCTGGTTTTTTTTTTTACGTAGTCACATTTCAGATTAGAGCTAGATGCTACAAGCACAAGACACATCATTAACTAGGGGAATCTGTTAATACCCGTAATCAATAAATGGGTACATGAGTGTTTCTTGTATTACAGTCACAAAATGATGCATAGTGTTTGCTAACTGCTGTTCACTTCTAAATACTGCATGTTACTCGCTCATTAATTACTGCCACAGTTTGCAGGAATTATTCCATAATTAATTGGCCTCTAAAACACTCTGCTGTATCTCTCTCACATTTAGGAAGTGCTACTCAACATCCTATTTTTCATACAAGTTTTTCGTACAAGCTTTGCCAAAGCTCTTTGAACATGTCATCTTGGCAGATAAAAACGTGACGTAGGAATGGCTACAAGAAATGAGATAGTGTGAAAAGTTTTAGAAGCAATGAAATATCACTATTAAATGTAAAATTAATGTGGCATTCCTACATCATGAAATCCTTCCTGCTAAACTGTAAACCAGGCAATACTGTAAAAAGTTTGAATGCAGACTTCTTAATAATTTATCTAGTAATTCAGGAATTGGTTCAAGTCTTAGAAAGACTAATTTATTTGAATCCATTTGAACAATACGACTGACATAATGGCATAAATAATAACCTATACAAACCCAGCATCCTTCACTAGCATGGATCCCAAAGTAAACGATCCGTTGTGGAAATGAAGCCACCGCTTCAGGTACCTGTGCCAGCTATATCATAGATCCAGTCTTCCCCACTGCCTCTGGTGAGCCATTTATGAACCATAGGGATTCAGCATCACAGATGAGTGGGCCAGTCTCTGTTGGGAAAGAAGTATCTTCTCTACAGGGAGTTGCAGAGAGAGAGGGGCTGGCAGAGATGTAATTATTTATGTGGCACATAGCTCTTTATGATCTCTAATGACTGAAAATACCGGGAGTGATTTTAAGTCTCCTTTGAAAAGCATCACAAATAGCAAATAGCACAAGCCCCACTTCACAGGGCTCAGTTTTCAAGAGCCAATCTCATAGGGCCAGTCCACGCAGCACTCAACATGCAGGGCTCCTGGAAAATCTTGACATTTATTTAGGTGCTTACATAGGAGCAGAAATCTTCTGAAAATCTAGTCCCAGCTGCTGGGGGTGCAAGGCCTTTGGGAAATTCCAACCAGTAGCTTTCTCCCTAAAAAGCAAGAGATCACACAACAGCCTTGGAGTAAAGCAGTATTATGCACTGTTAATCCACACCCACTATCCAGCCAAAATAAATAAAATAAAAGCTCTTAGTGCATTACACTAATGCAAAGCCCTAGATAATACAGGGGACGTTCTCCCATGAGCCAGAATGCCTGTTTGGCTGAGGTGGTGAGCGCTCATGATCATGGCAAGACTGAGCACACTGAGGAAGAAGTGTCAGGGACAGAAAGGGAGGCAGAATAGGAAAAGTTTCCTACAAGCCAGAGGACAGTGTTGCCCCACCTGTCAGAACCACACGTGCCGCAAACCAATAACTCCTGCCTGCTCTGTGCTGGTAATGATATCCATGATAACCTGCCTATCGCCTGCTCTGGCAAATACCATCTCACCCAATCAAAACAACTAATGGGCGTTTCATTTTCCTGTACCTTTCTCCATAAAAATCCTCTGTCATGAAGCTTTTGAACTGCTCCTCTCTGGCTTTGGTTAGGCCAAATGGCAAGTTGAGACCTTTTGTTTTCTACTAAACTCTTTTGGTTTTATCACCTCTGGTCCCCTATCGTGGTCTGTTTTGTCTAGGCACTGAAGCCATACTCAGAAGGCAAACTCTTCACGGAGAGCAAAATCTTCCCAGGCACAAATCTCTGCAGTACATAGTGGACACCATCGTGGCTTTTTAGTAGAGAAAATGGTTCTGATCTATGTATTAATTTAAAAAATAGGTGGTGGTTGTGGAGATGGAGGAGATCAGTATTGTGGTGGCTCCAGTCAGTACTAACTGAAGATTGATGTGATTTGGTGTAGTTTGGGTACCTTGATAAGAGTTGAAGATGAATAGATATATACAAAACGAAACAAAATTGTAACCATAGCTAGCATGTCATCTGCTTTCTGGACTCAGAAGGACTAAATAGCTGCTGGAACTGAAGGAACAACCTGTAAAGGTGGCCTCCCAGAATAAAAAGTTCCGGAGTTAAATATGGTAGAAGATTGTATGGTTGCATGTTCAGCTCCTGTAAATACATTATACTTTGATCTCCAGGGTTGCTAGGCCAGCTTCCGCTTTTGTTAAATCAGATGCTTTTTTTGATGAATCTGCAGTGGACGTGGTGGGTTGATGAGCATTACACTGAGCTAAAACTACTGAGACAAGCAATTGTGGACCATCTAAGCTGAAGAGCATTAACAATTAAGCTTTGGTGGCAGTATTTGATAAAAGAAAGATACATTACCCTAACTTTGCTGAAAGGCCTGCTAATGTTGTAAAGTTTTGGACGTGACTCTGAGGAGATTACAAATGTGAACTCGGATTAAATGAGTAAAATGTGAAGGAAGTTAGTATTGAATTAAATATGAAAATGGTTGAACTGTAGATTTAGCCTGGAAGTTAGAGATCTGAATTTTTGCATAGTAACAGAAATTTTACCAGCTATTTGATGAATGTGTCATTGCATATGAACATGTTTGATTAGAAACCAGTGGCCAACAGTGATCCAGAGCACAAAAGAGAACACAGAAATGTACTGAGGAATGCAGAATTGACTAGCCCATATTAATACTGTGGCAGCAAATACAGCTAAGCTATCAAGATAGTAGAAAGGCTTTCTAGCTCTAATACAAATTCCCAAATTGTTTTGGCACTGAACTCGGAATTGCACAGGCAGACGCATAGGATGACTCTGAACATGATAGGAACGCAAATAGCTGCTTTTGCTGAAACACGGAAACACTATCCTTAGTACTAAATGAAAAAAACATGATTTGGGGAGACATCAGTAAAAAAGCCAAGTGTTGTCAGGTGAGAAAATGAGGTCAAAGCAAAAGAAATGTACTTTCTTCTAATGTTTAAGGAGGCAGAACCAAAGCCGAGTTTCAAACTGGCAGGAAAAAATCGAGGGAGATAAAATGATGCAGGAATCTGACTGAGACTGCAGCTAAATCAAAGAGGTAGGAATTAATGATCTACCCTGAGGTATAATACACATGGCATAGTTTAGGTGGCCCAGCAGAAGCAGCAAATCAAGCTTAGTGAGAAGTTTGGAATCAGGAAAACTGAAAAGGGGGGGCAGGGGGGAGAAAGGATCAATTTATTGCAGAGGGAGAAAAGTTTATAATAAATGGGAAGCACGGTATAATGCAAAGTGAATATGTGGGATTAGCTAGATGTATTGTTTTCTTCTTGAGCAATATGGCTGAACACTAATATAGCTTCTATATACAGAAAAAGTAGCAGGGGTTTGCAGGAAAAGCTTTACTGTCTTATCAAAACACAGTTCTCAACCTCGAACTTCAGGTAAAACACTACAGCTGTCACCCCGCCTCACCAAAATGATACCAGGGAGACCCAGTTAGAGCAGCTGATACACTGTACTTTCCTACCAACACACAAACATCTAAACCAAAAGCTTTATCTGTCTCATTATCTGCTATGGCTAGTCTAAATAGTACCCCAAACCGTGCAATTAATGTTACTCGATCCTCTTTGTCCTTAGTCTGCCATACGTATATGGCACTTGAGGACCAAAATGACTTTAGGATGAATGGAGAAGTAATCCGTTCCCTTCACTGATGTATGGTAACGCTGTTAGAGCGTACACAGATGATACCATATTCTATTTGATCTACCTGACTTCATCTCAAGTGTTTTAAAGGATGGTCATAGTCAGTGGAGGAAAACATCAAACAAGAAGCTTTATCTGAGATGAGAGTACAACTGAACGGAAAATGCAGGTTAAAATTGTTGATGCTTTTTACGGATTATAGGAACTGAATCATCTATTCCCTTTCCTTCTACCGCCAAATCAAACAGTGTGCAACTAGAACCAAGAGGACTGTCCTTTTAAGATGGAAACAGCATGTGATCATTCATATATAGCTTATGTTTTCTATGCTGTATCAAGCCATGTATCCACTTTTTCCTGGGTCATAACCAGCTGCAACCAGGATACCGATAGCTTCCTAATGAAATGGAAGCATTATGATATCTGACTTTCATCGCTATTATTGAGCCAACACACTTCCCTGCTCGCTAGGTCTGTTTCAGAGCCTACAAGATAAATCCTTTTGGGTAAAAAGCACTGGAGGAATTAAGTGGTATTAGAGACTTATGTGTGTATGCAGATCCCAATGTATTCTAAGGCTCTTCCTAACAATTTAAAAAACCCTTTTAAAAGATATACCCAGCATACAAAAATGATCTGCAGAAACCTTATGGCAATTCCTCTTCCAAGACAGGGACTGCAAGAGGTGTCAGAAACCTGGTTGCCTTTGACTTAAACGTGTTTAGACTTTCCAGCAATGCAAGAGGTAACTCTTTCCCTAGCACAACACACATACAGTACTAGGCACTTCTGTTTGGAGAGACCTGAATACATTATCCTTAACAAAGAGAGAAAAGGTGAGAGTTTCAGCCATTTTGCTCCTTTACACCAGATATAAAGGAAAGAATAAATTAAAGCCACCCTCAGTATCCTGTATCCGGTTGACAGAGATTGCTGGAAGCATGGCAGAGGCCAGCTGTGAGGGTCCCGTTTTCCCTGTGGCAGGTATTGGCAGGGACGGGGCGTGGAGTGGCAAGGAAAGAAAAAAGGCACAAGTCCGGAGAGGATAACCTTGGGATGTTTGTGAAGACTGTAGGACTTCCTTAATTACATCATTGACTTCTCCAGCGCCCCAAATCAGGGTGACCTAAAGCTCTAGAACAGCTTCTTACCCTGGAATAACTCTGATTTTTGTCTTTTTAATTACATTATTGGCATAATGGATAATCAATTAGAATCACATAAAATAGGCAGGAAACATTCAGGAATTTAAATTACTTAAAGGAAAGAGAGATTCCATAAATATAACAATAAATGTGAAATTTCAAGTATAGCATTATTTTTTTAATTCAATAAAAGGAAACATAGCAAGGAGAAGCAAATGTTGGAAATGTAATCCTGAAAACCCTTGACTTGTTGAATGATACATTAATGAATTGTGGAAACCTAAAAACTATAGAGAAAATAAACAGTAAACAGAGAAAATTCAATTAAATCAGAGGAAACTGTTAAAATAGGAAAAACAGTTCTTCAAGGTATTTTTCTGAGACCTGACTACTTTCTCTGACCAGCATATATTTCTGCTTGTTCTCTCTTTCGCTCACTTTCTTCCTCCTAAATGTTGTGAGGAATGTGTCAGGGTCGATGGAGAACACACTGTGATTGTACATGAATGGGTTGTGAAACTTACTGAAGAGCTGGTGTACAGGCTGGACTAGAGTCATTGCAATAATTACATGTTACTATTAACATACTTATTCATCTTGGTGGCAAGATTTACTTTGAGGGGAATGTTAGCAGGTGTTTGATGGGGGAAGAAAGTAAGACTTGCATACTAGAGATTCCTGGACACAGATAATACAGTCAATCTTACCTACAACATGAGCAGGCTCTTCCGCAGTGACAGAGTGATCTCACATGTTCGCTAGACAGAAGGAAGACCAGTGCATCAAGTCATGTCCACCTTTCCCTTCCATGGCAATAGCCATTTTCTCTCCTTCCGTAAGGATCTCTAATTCATCCCAGCTGTGTCTGCCTTTTAAATCCTTCTTCAAAATCCACTTTTTTCTGTGATGCTTGAAGAAAACACCTCACCAAAGGTACCTAGCTTGATTGGTAATTGAGGAGAGATGATTTTATTTATAGTTAGAGATCGTACATAAAGCAGACCTAGTAATAACTAAAAATACTTTGATTCACAACTACCCCGTTGTGCATAGTTGCCGTGAACATATGGCTGTACAACTATTACTCATATCTTTTCCAGTCTTCCCCTTTTTGTTGCTTCTCACACTTGCTAATCATATTGATTCTTAATTTAAGTCTGCTGTAAATCTGATCAGTGTTTGAGTTTTAAGTCTTCTCTGGGTCAGTCTTGGATTGTGCTTTGGGAACATGTTGTTTCCCTGCATGCTCTCTCTTACAGCATCTGCTGCATTGGCCTCCTCATTGTGAATGGATCATTTAGGCACTATGGGTTGGACTCATCTCACCTGAATTTACCTTTTAACAGGTAAATGAGTCAAGGGAGATAGGTAAGAATCTTTAAGATGCCATTCAGACCTATCTGTGACCTGTACTCTAAAGAGGATTATGTTATTGACAGCTCAAGTTTGGTCTCCCCCAGGACCACTGTGCAAACAAATGGCTGTTGTACATATGTAAACGTGTATATGTATATGCATGTATTAATTTTGAAGTCTACCCTGGGAAGCAAAAATCATTGGGAAACTTCCAGTGATTTGTTGGGAAAAATGAATGGGTTTGTTGAGTCGGATGAAACGCAGAGGAAGGTCGGGTGAACTAACAGTGCTGAAGTGATTGCTGTGGGGTGCAGCAGCCAAGGAAGAATATCAGCCAAAGTGAATGGTGAACTCAATTCTGGAGGCTTAGCATGGGTGTGTTTAAGCATGGGGTGCATATGTTTTCTGTAGACTCATATATCACACTGGAACAAGCAGGATGCAGACAGATATTTGAAATACAGATTTGATAACAATAGAAATGAAGGATGAGTAACCCTAAAATCCCTAAATATAAAAGGACATTTATCATAGCTTCAGCAGGAAGTGAACCACAGGAATGTAGATAGAATTATGCACAGTGCTGAATTTCATATGGTAGGAAAATGTGGGAGCTTAGTACCCCCGTCAGTGTGTGAAAACATACATTCCTTAAAGGTCCATTTCTTTTACATACTCTACAGGTCTGCTGCGACTCCATTGTTTTACAGTCACAGCATGGCACGAACAGGAAGCTTGAGTGTTCCTGTTTCATTGAACTTTCTCTTTTGTCCACAGTCTGCAGCGGATTTGGCAGTGGTGGGTTTTAGCAGCTGAGATTCTCCAGACAGGAGAAGGAATGATGGGGCGAGTAACAAAAAGCTAATTCTGAGACTGACTTTAACAAAGAGAAAGGCTAAAAAGCTCCAATCATTAAAGTCAAAATATTTAGAAGAGTTCCCAAAGGATACGTTTAATTTCTGATTCAGAACAAGACTAATGTACCACTTAACCTCCAAGTTTACATGAGACTTAAATGATACGCAGTAGGAACTCTCTCCAAAGAGATAAAAAAGCTGTAAAACTTGCAGCATGAATTGAATGGTACAGGAAGACATTCATATGTTTGAGGTAAACATATGCTTGGTGTTCTCGGTACCTTGCTTTTAAAGATGCAAAAACAATGCCTATTTTAGGCGGCTATTTATTCACTCATACTAGTGCTTTTACAATAACACAGGCATTTAAAGAAATGTAAGATAACACCTGCAATTTGTCTAGAAGTACTAACAGAAAATAATGTATTGTTAAACAAAATGATCAGTTTCTGAGGTCTTTGACAACTGTAAAAAAACCCATCCTTTCTCAGGCAGCACTATTAAATAATTTTTAATTTGCAGTAATGGTGGGGTTCAGGTTCTCTAACGATGCTGTGAAAACATCCACAAAAATATTGAGAGAACATTTATTTTGTGGCAATACTAATCCTAGGTGACAGACAGTGTTCTCAAGGCTTTTTTTGTTGACAAAGACAACAATAATACTTCCTCATAAATAGCTGTATAATGACTACAATCTGCAAAATCCAAAGTCATTAAAAAAATCTACATTCAGAGAACACAGTCCTCACTCTTTCTGAAAGACAGTTTCCTTATTATGACTTTTTCCATTTTGATTGAGCCAGATGCCAACAAATTTCTTTTGGGGTCTATTCTTTAAAAACTGAGAGCAAATTATTAGCAGAAGCCAGCAGCAAAATAACAACAGAGTGCAGTTTGCTATAACAAACTTGAGAAATAATTACCAGACCCCTTATGTATCTTTCCTTTCTCCATGTTTTTGCTACTGAAGAGCAGGATCATCATTTCCACGCAGATGCCAGGGCACAGCTTCTTACTCGTACCAGGACTTGGTTCAGCACAGCTGCGATGGGGAGCGTGGATTCACACCGTCTTAATATGCCAACCAGCGATCCCTGGGACTGCAGAAGACTGGCACAGCCTCTGGATTAATATCAAATAGCATTGTTTTGCCCTCAGGACATCAAATACTGCTGACCTCTCGTAAGTCTGACCCACATCTTGTGATCAGGGCCAAGAAATAAACATCAGTCTCGAATTAGCATTCTTCAGTGTCACAACCCCATTAGAATTGGCATAAACAAAATCAAGAAGCAATACTTTCCCCTTCCCACCTCCCAGCTTCCTCCTAGGATGCTGTGGCCATAAAAACAAAGATCATTAAAGAGGACTTCTGTATTAATGATTGAGTGTACATTACAGTAATCAGATAATGGCTATATCAGCTTTCATTAGAGGTCTCAAGAAACCCATCTTTGCTATGCATGATAAACTAATTTCTTCTAAATACTTTGACAGCATTGATGATTAAAGCCTTAATGTTCACTTTATCTGTAAGAGCAATTGTTTTTCGGTCAGTTTATTACTTTGTGTAACAGCAAACCTGAATATTAAATGGGCTTGAGAGGTGTTAAGGAAAACTGCACACGGAGTGATCTCTACCCTAAAGTGTTTGTATAGCTTTTTTTTTAATATATATACTTACATACAGTCCAGGTATAAAAGAAGTAACCCTGTTACTTGAGCTCAATTATCAGCAAAAATGTCTTGGGCCATTAAGTACCAAGAGTAATAAAATAATATTAATTAACAATGGCCGTTTCTGTCATCCTGCTTAGGATAACGCTTTGCAACTTGGCATCGAGCAGATCCAGCGCAGCAGGGATAACAGGCAGAATTTCAAGACCGAATGTATATTGGTTCTTGTTCAATTGCTTGATAATATCTCCTGGTCTGCCTATAGCATGTTTTAACAAGATCTCTGTACTCAGGGCCTTGTTTCTTCCGTTCCGCAGATGCAGCGTAAAGCAGGTGTGCGTTTGCTCAGGGGGGCTAAAGTTACACCCAGAAAGGGTTGAAGCACTAACTGAAACGTAATCGTCATTCAGAGCACGTAGTAAGGTGTGCAGGGAATCGGCTGGCACGCCAGCGAGCGAGCGAGAGGTGAGAGGGCTTTCTCTGGGGGCTCATCTAGGCAGTGCAGCACTGGCTGCCATAATAACAACTCTCTTGCTGGCAGGAGAGAGCAGCTTAAAATATTTGTGTGACTGCACATTTGGACGGGACGGCACACGTGTGAGAAAGGATAGCTATCTTGTTGAAACAAGAAAGTTTGCTTATGTCCCTTGTGGTGCCTTCTGTGTTTTGTTCTGCCCTGATTTTCCTGTTAAATCCTCACAATACAGTTTATCCATATTTCTTCCACTGCTCTTACCAGGGTTGGTTTTTTTTTTGCTTTTCAATGTGTTCATTCTTGTCCTTCCCAAGTCCAGTAGCTCACATTTTGTTGCCATTCTTGGGATGTAATATATTCTTCTGACCACCCATTGGCACCTGGGGTATCATTTCCCTTTCCCAGCATCCTCTTTCTTGAATGTCTGGGGCCACAGCTGTAACATCGAAAAGGTGAACATTGAAAAGCATTCAGGGAACTGGGATGACAGGCATAAACTCATGGAAACTGGTATTATCTAAACCTCAGCAGTTACCTTCTCTGTGAGATGATACCTGCTGCTGAATGTCCTGCCTTACAAAGGAGGTGCTTAGTTGCAGTCATCTAGATGACAGACACTGTGCTGTCAGCATCCAGCTACTTGTAGCATCTTTTAAACCACCCGATGTGTGGAGCAGTCAGCTGGCCTCTGCACCTGTGCTGGTTCTGGCTGGGACAGAGTTAATTTTCTTCACAGTAGCTAGTACAGGGCTATGTTTTGGATCTGTGCTGGAAACAATGTTGATAGCACAGGGATGTTTTAGTCACTGCTGAGCAGTGCTCACAGATGGTCAAAGCCTTTTCTGCTCCTCACCCCACGCCACCAGCGAGCAGGCTGGGGGTGCACAAGAGATTGGGAGGGGACACAGCTGGGACAGCTGACTCCAGCTGACCAAAGGGATATTCCATGTCATATGACGTCATGCTCAGCATATAAAGCTGGGGGAAGAAGAAGGAAGGGGGGGACATTTGGGGTGATGGCATTTGTCTTCCCAAGTAACCATTACGGGTGATGGAGCCCTGCTTTCCTGGAGATGGCTGAACACCTGCCTGCCAATGGGAAGTAATAAATTAATTCCTTGTTTTGCTTTGCTTGCATGCACAGCTTTTGCTTTGTCTATTAAACTGTCTTTATCTCAACCTATGAGTTTTCTCATTTTTATTCTTCCGATTCTCTCCCCCATCCCACAGTGGGGAGCGAGCAAGCGGCTGTGTGGGGCTTAGTTGCCAGTGGGGTTAAACCATGACAGCACCCCTATTCGTCTGTGGATACCTCTGAAATTGGAGAAAGAAACAAGTTTTGGGGACATTGACAGAGGATCAGCAGTACTTCTCTGGGATCATCCGTCAGTCCCACACCGTGCAGCATGTGGAGTCCTGTTTTTATGCCTTCTGACAGTAAAGCCGAGGGCTGATTAACATGACCTCAGGGGACAGTAAGGGAAATGACCATCCACTGCCTGCTGGTGCTTATTGCAAGTCAGAATGATGGCCTGTGGAAGGATACGAGTGCTTCTGGCACTGAGACCATCTTTGAGTCATGATTGATTGTCATTCTTCCCAATGAAGCCTTAACCATAAATAATAGTGCTGTGTGAAATCAAGTATTTGAAAAACATAAGCTTATTCTAGACAAGCCTGAATCTTTACCAGTGAAAATGTGACAACAGATGAGGGGAGCAAAGCACATACAAAACTAAATAGTAAAATATACATATATGTGCCTTTTGTCAGAGTGTGGGAACTGAGATGATAACAGAATCTCTGGCTATTTCAATGAGAAGGTGACCAAAGCTATGCAACATCACAACTACAGAGAAAAGGCTTTTCTCTGGAGAAAAATCTCACTCAAATTTCCTTCCAATAGAAATCAGCTGAAGCAGATACTAGTTTTTCTTTTGTTGTTTTATGAGGTAGTAAAAAAGTTGGGTTTACTTACTATTTTGGTTTCAGCTGCTCTTCCAGTCCAACAGAGCCTGGAATAGCTTGATGTAGCTATCCTGGGCATCCCAGGGCCAAAGTCAGGGCTCAGTCAATAGTGGTATGAGCTTGATTTTTCATTGGTGTAGGCTATCAGAGGTGCTTGATCACAGTGGTATGCACATGATGTGAAATGAAAATCTGGCTCAAGATCACTGTCATTCATCTGAAGCTGGTGTTAAACTGACAAAACTCTGCTTTCTAATGAAATCCTTATTCTCCCCAATTCATTAAATGTGAAAATGCAATTCCCTCATCAAAAACTTAAGCGTGGAGGTAAAGCAAAATCTGTCACTGCCAAAATGAGTACCAACACTCAGAAAGCAGCCAAGCCAAGGGGGTAGAAACCTCCAGAATCTTTGCAAAGGTCACAAACTGAAGTTCTCAAAAGCTGGGAGATGCCTGAGTTGAGTTTATGCATGCAATCCTTACTTTACCGGCTTGGTACATATGCCTGATCAGACTCTTAAATTGCCTGATCACATACTAGTCTTCCCACAGGATTGTTTCCTCATTTACTCCGTGGTCCCTTTTCAGCATCAGTCTTTTCTTCCTTCACAAAGTTGCCCCAACTCCACACATCCGTGTTCCAAAATTTCTACAGGTTCTCTCTGTGGTACCTGTGTACTTCTCAAACATCAATGAGTCTGTCTGCACTCTGGAAGCAGGATCATCCTTGTTTTGATAACTTGATGAAAGAGATCACTAAACTTGAATGCTCTGTGGCAGATGCTTACCTTTTGCTACTGTCAGATCACTTAGCATTTCCAGTGCAGGGAATGCATTTACAGAGGGAATCTTTTTCAAAGATCAGCCAGAAAGAGACACTTCAGAGAATTTTCCCCTGCTGTACTTCTAACAATTCTCTTACGTGTGAACTAAGATTTTTTTTTTCTTATAGCTCAGAAATTTCTGCAATTTGGCCGAATGAGGTGTGTTCACAATGACCAAATTTCAAACTTTTGCTTGTAAGTGCAAAGGCATTAGAGCTCCTTAGAAAAATAGTTCTTAAATAGTTATTATTTTAGCACAGAAAATGTGTTTGTTAAGAATGAAGTCTGGAAACCAGCTGAATGGTTTTAGAGGCCTCGCACGCCTCAAACAGGGAACTTTTAGTCCAAAGAGGTGAAACTTGACAAATCGAGAAGTATCTGAAAATAGGGCCTGAAAGGAAAAAAAAAAAACCAGTCAGGCATCCTGAACTAGCAGCAGTGATACAAACCTTTCTTGCAGTATTTTTCTGGAACACACAAGCCCCAAAAGAACAAATACACTTTCTGAGTAGCTGCCCCAGAGGAGCATTTGTGCAATGCCATTTGACAAAAACAGAATACAACCCCCTTAGCACCGAGGAGCCCTAAAGCTGATTAGGTGAACAAGCCCACGCTTGCTGCGTACTGGCCAGGGAGTGCTTATTCTAAACCCCCTTGTTAGCTGCTGGCATGACATTTCTGGCATGTAATTTAGATTCGTACAGCATTCGCAGGGTAAAAGCTGCTCCAGCCCCCCTCCAATAAAGGGCAGGTTTTTAAGAACCAGAAAGAAATGAAACTGCGGCGCTGACGTGTGGGCCATCGTTCATGGAGGAGAGATGTCTGGAGATGCTGAGGTGGTCTAAACAAACCCAGGTGTTTTTAGTAGCCAGCTCTTTGGACCCGAGTTTCAGAGTTCTCAGTCTGTGTCCCGTGAGGATCCCAGCATCGAGGGTGTGAGGATCGCTGTGGGTTTGCTTTTTCCTGGGCATTGCTGTTTCTCAGCTGGCAGCATCCCATCGAATGCAGCACTGCGAAGTTGACTTGCATCAGCGATGGATCGAGCCCTCTGGGAGTCGGCATGGCTGGAGATCAGCAACCTGGACTCCTGCCTAGGAAGCAGCAGGAAAGCGGCTGTGCTTGAAGCAGAAGCAAACCAGATTCAAAGTAATGGGAATATTTAAGCTGTGACAACTTTTTAAAAAATCGCTCTGCTACATTATTTTAGTAAATATTTGTAGGTGTCTGTAATAGGCGGGTAATCACTGCACTTCCTTTCAAACAAAAGCGAGGAGAGCAGTTTCAGTAATACTGGATGATAAGCAAGGCATTCTAATGGATGGTTTTAGCCTTATTTTTGCTGGCAGATTATGCGTTACAGCAGTTCTCGGGTGTCTTTTCTTGCAGCACACAAAGACTAGTTCGTGCCTGGTCTTTTCCTTTACTGATGCAAGACCTCCACAGTAGCTGGCAAGCAGCAAGGCGTCCCTCTTCGGCAGGGAGCTGGGATGGGCTGCGTGTGTGGAAAGCAGGAGGGGCAGGCATGAGGGAGGTGTTCAGGAGGTGCCTGGCCACAGCCGTGAGAAGGAGGAATGGTACGTATGTGCCAGCAGAGAGGTGGACATCTACAGAGGAGGGAAGGAGGATGCCTAGCACTGCTGGAAGTCACAGAGATGAACCGCAGCTCAGAGGGGCTGGGTTCGGTATCGTGGCAGTGCAGACAGCCAGCTTTCAGGTTAGATTGGAGCCCAGGTCCCAGAGAGTCCATGGAATAATTTGTAGCTCAAAGGATGTTAAAGAGTTATGAAGGATTCCAGGCAACGGGGTGCAAGTGTGCTGTTATTGTTGTGGACAGTGTAGAAGACATTTCTGTGTGTTTCCATGTGTTTCTTGCCCCAATGAAATAAAAAAGAAACTGGTTTGGGAACTTTGAGAAAGCTCGTGCATCTCTTCTTCAGTTTACCCCTTGTCCCAGAAGGGGAGGACTGTACATTCGAAGCGCCCACAAGACCAGTGCCAGAAGAAAGGCTGTGCTGGAAATGTGTCTCTTCTCGAGGGTGGAAAACAGCTGAGCCACCATTTCCATTTTCATCAAGGGGTGAGGCACAGAACTGGGGGCAGGTAAAGGAACATGGTCCTGAATGAAAACCCACCACTTCCAGTGCAAGGCGGGAGATCTCCCAATGAGAAAGCGAGGGGAGCAGAGGCAGCTGCTTTTCCAGTCCCCACCCGCAATCCTTCTGTAGCAGAGGCCCGCACCCCAAGGGTGGCCTGCTCAGGACGCGTGCTGGCAGCACCCAAGGGGAGAGACAGAGTCACAGTGCGTGCCGTCAGGGGCATTTTAGAGCTCCTGGCCCCAGTGGAAGGGAACCCAAATGCAGCAGCCGAGCGAGAGTCCAGCCCTGACGGTGGACCTGTGGGCTGTAGGAACCCTAGGAAAACAGCGCACAAAAGGCAAGAGTAATAATATTAGAAAAAAAGACCCAGCTAGCAGTCTGTAATGAACTGCTGCATTCCCCAAGGGCTTGCTTCACCTCCTTTTTCTAATTCCGGTGCAACGCTTATAATACTGATGGATCAGGGTAGGTTTACTACGGCCAGTTGCGGATATGCGCCAGAGCCGGTCACAGAATGAACAAGAACAGAAAGCAAATTTCAGTTTGTTTCTTTTTTTTGCAACTTTCTTTCAGAACAACCTTAATATTTACAAAGGCGGGGCAGCTCCCATGTTCACAATGTTGCAACACACTGCTCTCGCTGCGCTCCTGCTAAAAACGAAATAGGAACGGTTTCTGGACGAAAAACAGAGCCTGTGATTTTTAACTTTCCGTCCCTCCCATCAAAGCACGGATTATGGTGAAAAGCACAATCTGGAATTGCTTTCTTA
Source organism: Pelecanus crispus (assembly GCF_030463565.1). Lineage (NCBI taxonomy): Eukaryota > Metazoa > Chordata > Aves > Pelecaniformes > Pelecanidae > Pelecanus > Pelecanus crispus. Next base: position 29,878,427 of record NC_134646.1, read on the forward strand.
AGTCTCACCATGAGAAAGTTGTAGCTGGAAGGTTGGCTGCCTCACCGATAAACACCTGTACATTTTCCACTCTTCCGGTCCTCCTTGGCTCCCGGGCTCAGGACAGACTGCGGAATAAAACAGATTCGTATCTGAAAACAAAAAAAAACCTCTACCAAGCAAAAGGTTTCAGAGAAAACCCATCTGAACTGGATTCCACGCTTCTCCCCCAGCACCAGAAAAGTGTACAAGTTTTCCAGGCTGGAGCAGAAAGGTTATATATAGCACCGCAATATAATTCACATGACAATTAAAAAATACATGAAACGGTCTTCCTCATGCATGAGAAAAGATTATCAGCGTTTTCCCCTTTTCCTCTTTTAGGTTATTAAAAATGTAACTCCTTCAGGAGTAATAAATTAACTCGGAAAGGATTGCTTAAGTGAGACCCGGGCTGTGATTAAAGGAAGTTTGGAGTTCAGGAGGAGTCTGTGTTTGAAAAATGTCCTCAGTGTTTGGAGTATCGCATATGGCTTTTGACAACTAATTTGGGAGAAAAGTGGTAGGGAATGAACCTCAACAGGAAAGGCGCTTGTTTTTTGTCACTTTGTGACATTACCGAAACGTCGTTTCCCCTCATTTGTATTTTTCCCCATAAGTTCATATTAAAACGTATCAAAACAGAAAAGACTTTGAAAAAGGCAGCAGAACTGTCATAAGGGATGATGCTAGCTAGTCGGGAGGGTATGCTTTATTATGTAAATACATGTTTGGGGGTATTTTAAAATGCATATTGTGTGGTTAGAGGCAGATCATTAGCTTGATAAACTGTACCGGTTCCAAATAAAGCGTACCAATCCATAACGTAAATACCACTGGTGTGACTTCTTGGAGATCTGCGAGCTACCCGATCGACCATAACCGTCCCTCTTCTGCACCAGTTGGTCTCCCTTGTTGGAGAATTAACCGCGAGGCTGCCGGTCCTCGCCAAATCCCGCTGCCGAAATCCACCTCTTCTCGCTGCTCCTGGGAAAAAGTTCCTGCGGCACTTTCCTGCGGGTAATTCCCTAGCGCTGAGCGCCCCGAGCTTGAATTCAGATCAGAGCGGAAGGAAATAAAACTTCAGTCTGCGAATAAAGCCTTCATTTACTTACATATAAAGCCAATGAAACGGCACGGCTTTCCCTTCTTTTTCTGTAATTTACAAGTGGCTAAAATGATTTCCCTGGCAGAGACATCTATTTCTTAACTGCTTCGTGCCTGCGCTGGCTGCACCAGGCTGCAGGAACGTCTCCGCAAGTGCCAGCGCTCGCGCTGGAGGTGCCAAGAGGAGCTGGGTGAAGAACCTGCGAGGCACCGTTTATCCAGCGAATACAGGCCTTCTCCCGCGCTTGCAAGAGCTCCGGGGAAGGCAGGTGGGTTCGGTTGAGTTTTTTTAGACTTTGCTGTGGCAATTCTTGAAGGAACTGCTGTGTGTTTGCAGGCGATATCTCTTATGTCAGGGGCTTGTTGAGAGAAGCGTTTTGAAGGTTGGCAGCGCGGGTGCGGGGTACGCGTGGCCTGCGCGGACAGGTGCCAGGCGCCTCCCGCTCTCTGGCACGAACGCCCTCGCAGGCGAACGGCAGATGTTGGGAAAGGGCTTCCAGCGACGGCCGAGGCGCTTGCCTAACATCCGCGATTCACCCGGCTCCGGTTCGCCTAAATACGCCTGAAACGTGCAGCACCTCACACGCCTGCAAAAAAAAAAATAATGGGGGCGGTGGGGGGGGTGGCAGCCGTGAGGGACACGCAAAGGCGCTTGAAAAATCCAACCTTGCGCGGCCGCACGCCGGCTTGCGCGCTGACCTCCCGCTCCAGCCCGGGCCGGGCGAGGCGGGGGGGACCCCCGCAAACTTCCCGGGGCACAAACTTTCCCGGCGGTTCCCCGCCCGCCGGGGGGGGTGGGTGGGGTGGGGGGGGGAAAGGGCGAAGCGTGCGGCGGGGCGCGCCCTCCCTCTCCCGCCCCCCCCCCCCCCGCTCCCCTCTGCGGCGCGGCGCGGCCCCGCCCCCGCCGGCAGCCCCGCAGCGCCCCGGGCAGAGCCGCGCCGCGGTGCGGGGGGGGGGGGAGCGCGCCCCGCCGCGGGCCCTGCGCGCTCCGGCGGCGGCCCCGGCAGGCGCTGGGCGGTGGTGCCCGCTCCCGCGCCCGCCCCGGCCCCTCCCCCGCAGCGCCACACACGCGCAGGCAGGCAGACACGCGCTGCCGGCGCTGTGTGCGAGGGCGGGCGCCGGCAGAGGGGCGGCGGGCGGCGCGCCGGCGGCGGAGAGCAGCGCGCACACGCAGGCAGGGACACACGGACACACACGCACGCACACGCGCTCCCTCCTCGCCCCCCGCCGCCTCCCCTGCTCCCCCCCCCCCCCCTCCTCCTCCTTTCTCCGCAACGCGAGAGAGGGAGAGGGGGGAAAAAGCCGCTCACAGGTATTTGTTCAGTGGATCGGCGGCTTCATTTATCCACCCCCCCCCCCCCCCGCACCCACCCTCCCCACCACCCCTCGCAGTTTGTTTACAAGTATCAAAGTTGTAATTGAGGAGCTGCCAAGGCACATCTGGATATTTTCCTTCTTCTTCTTCTTCTTTGTGTTAGGGACTGATGTGCAACTAATTAAAGGCAGACAGGCTGGTAGCGTCTGCACGCTCAAGCCCCCCCAAATAAAGAGCCTGGTAAGTGACTGGTTTGCTTTTCCCCCCCCCCTCTCTTCCCCCCCCTTATCCATCGTGGACTGGTGGTTTTTTTTGTTGTTGTTGTTGGGTTTTTTCCCTTTTTTTAGGGGGGGGTGGGTTTTCTTTTTTTTTAATTTTGTGGTTTTGTCTTTTTTTTTGTTTTTTTTTGTTCTTGTCCTCTGGGATCGTAAAAGTAGATTAATGCTAGACTTGGGCAATAAAAGGCGCCGCTATATTAATTTATTAATTAATCTGCACCCGCCCCTCCTCCTGAATGTTAAGCATGACCTTTGATCTCTCTGTCTTTGCCAGAGCAGACATGCAATATTGAACATGTATGGTCGCATTTAGCTCAAGCAGGGAGCAGAATCGCGAAGCCCGGCTAGCGATTTCTATTTATTTATTTCATTCGTGGAAACGAGGGCGATAGTTAAAGGGGGGGGGGGGGGGGGAGGAGAGAAATCAATAACTGCGTCTCGGGTACCCTTTTCATGCTCCGGAGATGCATCGATTAAACAATAATGACCCGGTTGGTGGGCACCATCATTTTCTCGCTGCTGGTGGCAATAAACCCCGGGAGGGGGCTGCGGGGAGAGGGAAGGCAGCCAGCGAGGGGAGCTTTTGTGGAGAGAAGCCACTTTAACGCCGGGGGGAACAGGGCAAGCAAATGCGCCTGTCCCCGGGCTGCCGGTGTAAACGGCTGGACGCTAAGGTTTTATTCCTCACCAGATGCGTGCCTTTCCTACACACGGCTGGCAAAACTAGTTTTATCGAGTAGTTGTTATCGAGGACGTGCGGCTAGGTTTTCCTTTCTGGAAACGGGAGAGGGGTTGTTTTTTTTTTTTTTTTGGTTGGTGGTTTTTGTTTTTCTTTTTTTTTTTTTTTTTTTTTTTTTTGCCATATGCAAATCCTTCGCATCCCTCCACAAGACGACGCTTAGCCTAGAGCTTTCCGGGGCAGCCTTTGTATTGCCACCAGACCTCTGAAGGCAGCGAGAGCCTGGGTTTTTCCCTGACGTGGAAACACAGAGGTGGCTCCCGCGGGCTCGGGGTCTTTTTTTCCGATGGAAAGACGCCCGCCAGACCCCGATGCAGCCGAGGGTGAGGTTTCTTCTGTAGATTTACGCTGCCTTCGTCTGGATTTGTTTACATAAAGCCCGCTTTTTAGCGCACGACGTCGGGAGAAGACGAAGTTTTTGCACTCGGTAGGTTGGGCTGCAAACGGTTCATTAATCTAATTATGATCGTAATTACCGTAATTGATAACCATTTTGAACTAAACATACCGGAGTCTGGAAACTAGACGTAGCCCCACGAGTGTCTCCGAAGTGAACGTTTCTGATCGATAGCCCTACCAGCAGAAAAGATGCTGGAAATATCTGAACTATTCAGGTAGAGCATCTGGAAAACAAAGAGGCAGTGTTCATAAACTGAGGGCTTTTTAAGTTATGTTTACGTTTTGCTTTAGTTCGCGCAGGCTGCCATAATGTACCTTCCTCATCGCCATAAACTAAAATACCCCCCCTTCACCTCCCGGGGGGCGGGGGGGGAATAAAACCAGCACGGCCTCCTTACCCTCCTCCTAAACTTTGCTAACCCCGAAGCAGAAAGCCGCCCTCCCCCGCCGAGGGCTGCTTCCGCAGGTACAGCGACCTGCCCTCCCCACCGCTCCCGGGTTTTCTCGCCCGCGAAGCCCCCGCAGAGGGGCTGTCCCCGAGTCGGGGGCTCTGTGTGTGTGTGTGTCCGTCCGTCTGTCCCCCGGCCCCCCCCCCGCGCAGCCCCCGGCGGCGGTGGCGGGGAATCCTCCCGGGAGCTCGGGATAAATACTCCGTCTTTAGCACAGCTGCAGGCGCCGGGATCACAAGCTGTGAAATTGCCTGCCTCGAGGATTTTTTTTTTTCACCCTAGCCCCGTTTCCCCCCGCGGCCCGCAGGCAGCCCCGTGCCGTGTCCCCCCCGCCCCCCCCGCCCACCCCGGAGGCGGGGGGGCCGGTGCCGCCGCCGCCAGCGCCCGGCGGAGCCAGCTGTGCCGGCGGGCAGCTAATGACCGCCGGGCGCAGAAGGACACCGTGGCAGCTGGCGGCTCCCTCCCCCCCGCCTCCCTCTTTCTTTCTTTTTTATTCCTTTTATTTATATCCCCCCCCCCCCCCCCGCGCCTTTTCCTTTTCCCCGGTGGAGACGGTAGGTGGGCAGCTCCCGCTCTCCGTGCCCGTGTCCGTGTCCCCCCCGCCTTGTCCCGGGACCGGGGCTCGCATCGCCCGGGCCGCCCCGCTCCAGCCCTCTGCCCGCCGCGGCTGCGGCGCCCTGGGCGCCCCCCACCCGCGTCCGTGTCCCGCCCCGGGCTGGCGGTTGGCGGCGGTTGGCGGCCGTTAGCGCGCCCCCCCCTCCCCCCCCCCCCCCGCGCGCGCGCGCGCGCACCCCCTGGGAAATGACTTTCTGTGTTTCAGCTGCGGCGGCTCCCGTGAGGATGCAGGAGGAGCGGCTGCCCGGCCAGGCACCCACCGCGGGAATGCGCCCGGAGGAGGAGGAGGAGGAGGAGGATTAAGCGACCCCGTCCCCCCGCCCCCGGCCCCGTCCCTCTCCCCCTGACCCGACCCCCCCCGCCCCGGCCCCGGCCCCCCCCCCCCTCCTCGGCCACCATGAACACCAACGTGTGCGTGGAGAGCGGCCCCAACCCCGAGGCGCCGGGGCTGCCCAAGGACAGCCACCTGCCCGAGGGGGCCCTCAACAGCCTTGTGGATTACAACTCGGAGATGGAGAGGTACCGCTCCTTCGCCACCTTCTACAAGACCAACGGCGGCGCCTTCCCCCAGGCGGCCAAGATCGCCCGCATCACCACCCCCATCTTCCCCAGCGCCGCCGCCGCCGCCGCCGCCCGCATCGGCATGTCCCCCTGGAACTGCGACACCGCCACGGCCGCCGCCGCCACCGCCATGCTCTGGGGCAGCGGCGGCGGCGGCGGCGGCGGCGGCGCGGCGGGCGGCGCGAGGAAGCCCTCCTCTGCCGCCGCCGCCGCCTCCGCCTCCGCGGCCGCCGCCGCCGCCGCCGCCTCCTCGCTGCACGCCGGCAGGGGCGGCATGCACCACCGGAGCGACTCGCAGCGGCTGGGCAAGCCCGGCTGCCCGCCGGCCGAGCAGCCCGCCCTGCCCATGGCGAACGGCAACTTCCTCTCCACCCTCTCCCCCGAGCACTGCCGGCCGCTGGCCGGCGAGTGCATGAACAAGCTCAAGTGCGGCGCCGCCGAAGCCGAGATCATGAACCTCCCCGAGCGCGTCGGCACCTTCTCGGCCATCCCGGCGCTGGGCGGCCTCTCCCTGCCCCCCGGGGTCATCGTCATGACGGCCCTGCACTCCCCCGCCGCGGCCTCGGCCGCCGTCACAGACAGCGCCTTCCAGATCGCCAACCTGGCGGACTGCCCGCAGAGCCACGCCTCGGCCTCGCCCGCCTCCGCCCTGGGCGCCGCCGCCGGCGCGGGGGGCGGCGGAGGCGGAGGCGGCGGCGGCGGCGGCGGCGGCGGAGGGGGGGCCGGCGGCGGCGGGGCCGGGGCCGGGGCGGGCAACCCCGCCAAGAAGAAGCGGAAACGCTGCGGGGTGTGCGTGCCCTGCAAGCGGCTCATCAACTGTGGAGTCTGCAGCAGTTGCAGGAACCGCAAAACGGGACACCAGATCTGCAAATTTAGGAAATGTGAAGAGCTTAAGAAAAAACCGGGCACTTCGCTAGAGGTCAGAGGAGATGATTTCTTTTTCCCCAGCCTCCCGCCGTCCCTCCTCAACCCCCTGCCCCCCCCCCCTCCAGTGCTTCTTGTCTAGCTTCAAGATGCAGCACCCCTTTTCCGAGGCCTCCTTCAGGCTCTGAGGCTGCCCCCCGCCGCGGGCGCGGCCCCCCGCGGCGCTGCCCCGCCGCCCGCCCCCCTCTCCGCCCCGCCGGCAAGAGAAACGCCGCCCCCCGCGGCGCCCCGCCGAGCTGGGCGCTGGCCCCGGCCGCCGGCCCCGCCGAGGAGGGACGGACGGAGAGCCGCCCCCCGCCGCGGGCCGCAGCGCCCGGCCTTTGGGGGCCGGAGGCCGGCCGGGGGGCGCCGGCCCCCTCCCCGCCAGCTCGGGGCCCTTACGAGACGCTGCTCGCCTGGTTTACCTGCCGTGCTAGCTCTATAAGACTGCTGGCTGTCTCTGCTTTCCTTTGGTTTGGGGTTTTCGGTTTAGTTTTTTTTTTCCTTTTTTTTTTTTTTCCCTTCTTTTTTAACGGTGGTCCTGACGGTTCGGGGCGGTTTGTGGGGACGGGGAGGTGGGAAAGGGAAAGTTTGAGCTGAACGCCTGGCTCCCGCCGTCGGAAGTTCAGGGGAAAGTAAGGGCGAGTTCCTCGCCAGGTTGGCTGGTAGCACTTTGTCCAAGACAGACAGCTGGCCGTAGAGCCCGGTGGTGGGTGAAACGTCCCCCAAGTAATCTCTTTGGCAATATCTTTTACAAAATAACCCGCTCGTGGTGCATAAAACACAATGGAAAAATAGCACAGGTGTGACTGAACTGATTTCTGACCCAACCGTACGTACGCTTATTGTTGCGACGTGACCTCGGAACTGACAATGTATTGCATTTCCCAAAGGTGTAACGACAGGTTTTCAGGTTTGCTAGACGTACGAGAGACAGGCAGATCCCGTGTCGAAGACATTTCGGTTAATCTATCGGGGACGACAGAAAATAGGAACCCAAATACACAACCGGGAGGAAAACGGCAATTGGTTGATACTGTTAGGTGGAGGAAACGAGCAAGAGGAAAGACTAGAAATCATATGTAATCCCTTGTCATTATTAAAACTATAGTGTTGCTGGTTAGACGCACATATCGGATGCATCTGAAGGTGTCGAGGATGATGGAATTAGTGCAGAGGAGTAGTGTATGCTGGGTGACATCAAGATTTGTAGTCACAGAAATTAGCAACTAAGTGAGACGTTGCAACTTCCCTCCGTGTGTGTGCGCGCGTGTGTGTGCGCAGAGTGGTTTATTTCCTAACTCGTTGCTTGCAGGAGTCCTCTCCGAGAAGAGGTGGGATGAGGGATTCCAGGGAAAAAGCAGAGAAGAGGTGGGATGAGGGATTCCAGGGAAAAAGCAACGCCAAGAGCCCATTAATTTGATCTGCATTAAATACATAGAGATAATGGCGTTGGTACTGGTACTGCCATGGGACAAAAGCAATATCTGGGGGTTTAACTGACATTTGGCCGATACCATTAACTCTTTCCTAACCAGCCTCATCAAACCAACTCATTGATTCCTCTTTGCAAGAGTGAACTGTCCTTGCTGAAAGTTTGATTTGTAGCTCTGCATCCTCCTAGCTGTTTTTTTGTGAATGTACGGTGGCCCAGCATCACTAACGCAGAACCCAGGATGGACTTCCCAGGTGCTAGAAACTAGATTTGGTTTTCAACTCTTGTTTTTCTCAATAATACGCTGTTGTTGGTTTCGTAGCAAGCTTGCAAAGAAGATACTTAATGCCCCGGTCTGTTAATGATGGATTATAATGCTGAGCACAGCCTAAAAGAGACTTCTCTGAACCAGAGACATGGAGAATCCCCTCCCCACCCACCCTCCCGCACCACCCAGCACCAGGGGTGCCTTTGTGTGCCAGGTTCCCTCATTAGGCTTGCAAACCAGGATGCTGCTGGGATTTAATGTTTGTGATAAATGATAGGTTCTGATGGCTTATCGATTTGTGCAGAAAGTGAGCTATCTCTGGAAGAAACGAATTTGTACGTTATCAGATCTTCCTATGGGTTTGTGTGCATCTCTGAGCATATTTCCAGAACTTCCTTGCTCTTGACAGAGGTGTTTGACAGCCTTAAAAACTGCTCAGGCGTGTTATGAGAATGCCGCCCGTTAAAATTGTTTAACCACTGTGACTAGTAAAAACCATGGTTTTATTAGCCACTTGTGTACTCTCGTAACCACCTGCCTTCGCTTCTTTTCTTCATTCCCTCTCTCCCCCGCTCTCTCTCTCTCCCCTGTTTGTGCTCCGTCAGATACGTGAACACAAAAGCTCTTCTGCTGCTATGCTGTGACTCGAAGAAAATGGGTTTCTCTTTCCAGCTGTGGAGATGTCAGTAAGGCATCGCCTCTCTGCAGGTCATGGCCCATTGCAAAGTTTTGTCACGGGATGTGGATAATTTCTTTACAGAAATGTGGTTTGTCAATAGGAGAGGAAGAGTGCCCAAACCGAGTAACTTTCTTATATGGTTGTTTTTCTTACATCTTCTGTCTTTTCTTCTTTTTTTTTCTTTTTTTTTTTTTTTTAATTTAAATTAACTAATAAAGAGTGACAGCAGGGCTGCCTAAGGCACGTGTGCAGCAGCAGTGCTCTGGCTGTAAGGCCACCAGCTGGAAGGGTGTCAGAGGGTGACAGGGCCTACACGAGGGCACTGCAGCAGCGGCGGTGGCTGCGGGTGGGCGAGGGCAGCCTCCCTGCGGAGCGAGCTGCTGGGGCTCACTTGGCCTGCGCTCTTGGGGAAGCAGCAGCTCTGCGGGGGCGATCCCACATGGGTCACCTCCGTAGGCATGGTCCCAAGGAAAGGCGACAAGGATCAAGGGGCTCACGTTCCACTACATGCTTGTAAGGTTTGTGAATTGTGCGCGACAGTGGCTGCAAGTTGCGGAGATGATTCAAAGCAGGGGGCGGAACTGTGTTTAAAAACGAAATAAAGGAAAAATGAGAATAATAACAATAAACAGTAAACTGGCTGATCCCACAGAAACCATTTCTTTCTTTGTTCCTTTAAATCTCCTCTTCTACTGGTGCAATGAATGCATAGGATATAACTCTCAAGGTTAGTACACAGAGTTGAAGACAGATTCACATGAATGCTTTCCAGTCCCTGACCCTTGCATTTTTAATGGAATGCTTCCCTCCCAGCATTTTTTTTTAAATGCTTGAATTATTTTTTCCTATTTTTCTTGTACTATTTCCACCTTCAAAGTGTCCCAATGCTCTAGTATTTTTCATAGAATGTTATTATTACTAGGAAATTTTATGTACAGTAATAATAAATCTATAAAAATAAGATTGACGTCACGTTGCACGCTGCCTACTTGTGTATGTATATTCTGTGTTCATTCAGATTTACAGTCGGTTTAAAGAGACATAATCTTTATTTACCCATAGAGACTACTTATTTTCCTCTGATTGGTATATGCGTCTCTAACTTCTGCTGCAGGTTATGAAGATTAGGAGCCTGACGTTACTTTATGTCCCCCTCTCTTTGAAGTAAACCATCCCCATTCAGCTTATGAATCTCAGTTGCCCCACTCCTCGTTTTCATTAGCGTGGCAGCAAAGTCAGGCAGAGGGGCTGACTCACATTGGCAGAGTCTGAAGGGTTCAGCCCAAATGTGAAATATCTGCTGGTTTGGCATAGCCGGTGCCACTTGCTTTATTCGTAGCAGCCCCGCTAATTGATATGTGCGCTATTAAAGTAAGCGTTTGCATACGGACCTGAAATAGTAAATACCAGCATCCAAATCCGAGGCACCTCGCCGAGTCGCATTTCAAGCCAGCAGGAGTTTGAGATGGCCTTTGCCGGGGATGGGGTTGTGATGATTGATTTCAGCAGGAACGGCGTCTGATCCTGAAAATCTTAACACCATATGGCATTGCCACGGGGGAGAGAGGCTGCGCTGGCAACCTCCGAACTTGCACTTCGTGTTGTGGTAGCGTGTGTGAGCGCTGTTAAGGGAAGACTGCTGAGCTCTGTGGATAGGGGTCAATTAGTGGGGGCCTCGGAGGAAGCAATTTCCCTGCTGTCTGTCTAGCTTTAAATTACATGCATAAGTTAAGCGACAGCACGATGGGATTGAGTAGCGTGAGGGGGAACTGAAAAGCTTGATAAGGAGCAGGCGGCTAACACGATCCAAGTGGATAACTGGAAGGTGGAAAGAAAGACCACCTTGTAGCCTGCATTGCCATTCTTCAGTGCAACGTTGCTGTATGGCAGTGTTTCTCCCCTCCCTGCCTCTGCCTTGTAGCCCTCCATCTGGCCGAGGCTCCCCGTGTGTTGAACACTGTGCAAGCAGGCGAAAAAGCAGTCCCTGTCCTCGGGCGTTTACAGCTGGAGGAAGAACCGCAGTCTGTCCCAAGCACAATTCATGTTGGCTATTGGCTGTAAAGCCCTGATCGGCCCCAAATGCTGGCTTTTTCCTCTCTCCTCTTCGTGCGTGCCCGTTGTGCTCTGCCAGGGTGCTGTTGTTTTTCCGTTCCCATGCCTGAGCCCGCAGGGAGGGTGCCTGGTGCTGGAACTGGCTGCTGGCACCGCGCGAGAGACCTCGCCGGGTGACTGCAGCGCTCTCGTTCGGGGCTTCCAACACGGCGCACGATCCTGCGGTGACAGTGTTGGCAGGGAGCGGGGGAGGCAAGAGGCAGGGCAAGATTTGACCTTTGTTGAGTGTTTTGCAACGTGTTTTGTCACTTTCATTCGGATTTTTATGTGTCTGGGATAAGCATACATTCGGCAACGAGTTTTCCTTTTGACCTCTGGAGGTTCTTGGGGACAACGCAAGGCCTCCTACTGCCACCTCCGGCAGAGACCAGAGCAGCTGCAGGGCATCTGCTCACCAGCACCTGGTCTCTGCCGCTTGGAAATCTCGTGGAAGCTATTTGACCTTCTGCGTTGGGATCATATCTTGCAAGGCAGGAATGCATTGTGGTTGGTGGGAGACATGGGGTTGAGGAAGACGTTGAGAGCCCAGCGGAGTCAAGCTTGGTGGGAGACATGGGGTTGAGGAAGATGTTGAGAGCCCAGCGGAGTCGAGCTTTTCGTCTCCTTACGGTTCTGGCAAATTACTGAGCGCAAGGGGTAGCCTCTGAAATGGAGCCGTCTGTTTTACTGTTTCATATGTTGTTGTTTCCCTTTCCTCATGTGATACTTACAAAGCAAAGAAATTGCCCAAACCCCATGGCATTAGCATTCAATTTAGAATATGCATTATATAAACTGCTATTTGATATAGTGTAGTTTGTTGAAGGGGGGAAAAATGAAGTTTCTCCTGCCTAAGGAAATCTCTTAGTGGTGGGATTTGGTACTGAACTGAACGGAATTTGAGGGAATTCAGCAAAATTGTAGGCGAGTCAAGGGCTTAACAGCCTCTTTCATACAAACCCTGCTTTCTACTTGCATTGGAAATTGCTTGCTTTAAATCATTGAACTATGATTGTTTGCCAGTGAAATTGTCCGTGTGGTAAGAGAGGTTAACTGGTTGTGGCGGTTCTGCATTTTGATTGCACTGGATAGTTCTTTGCACATTTTTCTAAGTACTAATACAGGTTATACAGTTGGGGCATCAGGATTCTGCGTCAGACTTTGGGTTTTCAGTGTCGTGACTGATTGGTTAGTCTATTTTTTAAAGCTGGCATAATGAAATCTCTGTGTATTGTTTAGGCTGGACAAGTTGCATGTCGTGAGAAAAATGATGAATGGAGCCATTTTTTTTTCCTAGAGCAGTAATTAGCATAATAAGTACTCTTTTTTTTCCCAAAATGTCTAAGTCACTTTGGACTATGTATTTCAGTTACAGGTGCATAAAACCATCATGACTTGGACTCCTATGCCAGCTGCAGCACTTTTGGAAAATCTTACCAATTCTGTGTTTGTACAAAATGTTGTGGGCTATACACATCATGCCTTGTTCATATAGGGAGACTCGTTTAAGCTGGTGGATGTGTGAATATCATGTTATATATCGCTAATTCAGGATGGGTAACAGTAAGTAACAGTCTCAGTTTTTGTCTGCCTGTTCACATATGTTCATATTATTGGGGTTTTTTGGGCCACTTCCCATGCAATTCTGTTTGCTAGGTGGACACCTAACACCTTTACTGAAGTGAGGGAAGACCTTGCTCACTCGGAGAATGAATTAGGATGTCAGGAAGCGGTCCCTTTTGAAGAGCGACATCTTGGTACTGTGGTTTTGGTTTTAAAAGAAATATGCTTGAGAGAGTTAAACAAAGGTAGATATTAATTTCTGTACACTGTGTCATGCATTTGATGTGTAGTGATGACTGAGAACAGGTCCTTTCTAAATATCCTAAAAATTTGTATCTGTAAAAAGAAAACTAGTAGTCTTCCGACTTTTAACATGCATGTACTTCAAGGTTAGGCTTGGTGAAATATTTCTAAGCAGGCAAACCTAGAATGTACGCCTTAAAGTCTCATCAAATACAGCATAATCCTTTCAATCGCTGGTTGCAATGGAAAGTGGCTGCTGATTGTGTAGGGAAGGGCTTTAAGATAAGCTTTTCGGATGTACCCGAGTGAGTTAGGAGCAATAAGAAAGTAACTCGTTTCACCATAAGAAAGTCCCTGGGACTTGGCCTCAGTTGCTAACAATTCCTGAGTCACCGACTATGTGCTTAAAAACTGCCAGCAGATACCATGTCTTCTGAGGAGTACCACCATCCGAAGAAAGCATTTCTTTGCTTCTGTAGTGTCTGTATTTTTTGATAGCTCATCTACTTTGAATGATTGTACTGAACCACAGTGTCTTGAAGCATGCGGTTTTGTTTGACACTTTTTGCTATTTGGGAGCCCAGCCTGCTGTGTCTGTCTTCTCTCTTCTTTTGGGTACCTTTATTGTTTTCCACAGCCATATCTTCTTTAGTCACATGCAAACACCTGTCCTGAAATTGAATTACTCAGCGGCGTAATCTAAAGTCATACCCCATTTCAGCATCCTGCGCTTTTCTGTTGTGCGTTGAGTTATGTTGCACCATACTTTAGATGCGACAGCCATTTAATAATGTTGAAGCCTTAGCTCTGCAGGGGCTAAAAAGATCCCAGCAGGCTTGTTAACTTCTACTCTCAGACATTATGGGAAATATTTTCTCCTCCCTGGAACTCCTAGGCATCCTCTTAATTAACACTATAAAAATCCATGGCCAGGTATGCGAGAAGCCTGTTGAGTTCTTCTGCAGTTTTCCAGAGTTTCTCCGTTCCTTCCTATTTAACCAGACACTCCAGTGCCAAGCTGAGATATGAGAATGTAAAAGGAATAAAGGCTGCCTGGGTCATGCTGGATACTGCGTTCTTGGTGGGCAGAAAACTTATCAAATCCCTTTCCCTCACTCACCCTAGGGTTTTATTCTTTCCCCTGCTCTACTCGCTGTTTTCCTTTATCTCAGTCTCTGAAGTGTTGGACATCTTAAAACTTCGCACCTCTGCTATCTCAGGACAGTATTCCTTTCAGTTCTAGACTGCTGTGGTTGTGGTCTTTGCTGTACTTCTATATAGGATCCCCATTAGTTGATACCAGACTTCGTTTGACTAGGAGTTATTTGTACAGAGATGAGAGAGATTATTCAGTGGTTTAGGAGGTGGAGAAGCAGTATTAAAATCTGAGGTGGATGGAGGAACTTAATAAACACTGGAAAATTATGGGAAATCCTAGGGAGTTCAGGATGGATCTCACTTAAGATGAGGACAGAGGAGGAGGAAAGAAGAGCTGCAGAATGCTCAAAGAGAGAAGGACACAAAAGTGGTTGAGGGTTGGTTATAATGTGCAAAGCCTCAGTGAGGGGCTGCCTGCTCCTCTGTAGGAGTGACGCAGTTACCGCGGGGCAGACAGACTGAGCACCGGCGGTGATCTGCTGACAGGAAGGGTACAATGGTAGAGCTGAAGATGGCAGTGGGATCTCCCCTGGTGAGAAGAGCATGGAATATATCGGCTGCTATGAGCAGGAGGTTTGCCATTAGTGATTCAGGTGAGGCAGCTGAAGAGCTCACCAGTACCCATCTTCCCAGCACTTCTACAGGGGAAGGCCAAGACTTCATACAGCAGAAGGGGACCTTGATGAGGGTAAGCAGGGCTTTCCACGTGCTCTTGTGTTCAAAAAACGGGTAGATGTGGCACTTTGGGACATGGTTTAGTCTAGTCTACCCTTGATTGGCTTAGAGTAGACTTGGTAGTGTAGGTTAATGGTTGGACTGGATGATCTTAAAGGTCTTTTCCAACCTAAATGATTCTATGATTCTGTGATTCTATGAATAGGGTAATCCAGTTTCTTTAATTCATTTTTTAAATTGACTAGAATTTATGGAGAGAATTTGGGTATTGGGGTGAGCATGTGTTATGGGAGGAGACGCATGATCTGAACAAGTTGTTCAAGAGCTAAGGAGATGATAAAGGCATACATACAGCCGAGCTGACAAATGTGAAAGAGGGAGGGGATGCTTGCAAATGAAAGGCTGAAAATGCTTTGTTGCGTGGGGACTGCTTGGGCTTAGAGGTTTCTTCGGTGGTGTGTACTGCGTGTCCTGGGGAAGCTGGAGCATGCTGACAGCATGTCAGTCTGCACTATGTTAACACAAAGAATTTGCTCCATCGTCACAAAAGAAATACCCCAAAACAACTGTGATTCCGTAACATCCATCCTTCTGCACATCCTAACTACTGGGTGGGGACACAGAGGTGGTGCAACAACCTGGGCAGTTACAGACCTGGAAGAGAGCTGAAGAGTTCTAGCCATCTGCATTGACAGTACAGGGTGGGCAGAGCATGATTATCGTGGTGCAGTTAGGGAGGTCAGAAATGGAAAAGGAGAGGCAAGGAGTATATCTTGTTAAATAGTGATCTCCAAAGTGAGTGGTATCTGTCAAACAAAGGCTGTTGGTTTTAGAGTGAGCAAAAGAGGAGAAAATGTATTTGGAGGGGTCGTGGGTTTGAATAGCTAGCCGCCCGGGACTGGGTGGGAGAGGACTTGATGACACAAGCTCAGTAATGGTGTAAAACCTGTTCCCTCTAAATCACCAGTTCATCTGAGCTCTGGGGGGCGGTGCTCACAGTTGGCTGGTTGCTTGGAAGCTGATGTAAAATAAATTGGAGGTCAAAGTCCAGCAGAGGTGACAGTGTCATGAAAATAATCGCTGACACAGGTCTTAATTGTCATCCTTGAAAATTTCAGAAGACATACCCAGGAATGAATGGGGCTCAGAGCCATCTACAATCTTCTCATGTTTTCCCCTCCAGTCAGGAATTGCGGTGACCTGCTGTATAACAGTTTGCGTTGCTGCTCCTCTCCCTGCATCTAATTGGACAACGCTTGGTGCTCACCGGCTGTGCGAGAGCCAGGCTGGCACCTGTAATGAGTCTTAGGCATTGGCTGAAAATACTCCCTCAGCCCAGGTAGCTGACTGAGTACTGCATTTGAGTGAATTTATTTTTTCTTCTTCTTTTTTTTTTTTTTTTTTTTCAAGTTTTGCAGAAAAAGAAACAAACAAGCAGAGGCCAAGCATTTAATGGATATATTTTTCACCAGCTCTTTTATCAACAGCCTATGAAAAATCCCAAAGGACAGAAGCAGTTAGCTAACCAATGAGGCATCATAGCCGATTTTAGGTTCCATGCAGGAGAAAAAGATGCTGAAAGCCCCAGCAGCTCTAGGGGAAAGAGATTTAAATTTAGGTTTGGTACTGAGAAACGTGCCTCCCCTCTGCTTGGAGACCAGTCTGTAAGAGATTACTGTACCCCAGAGCAGCAGTTTGGAGGATGATAGAGATGTCAGCCTGTGAGTGCAAAGACTTGTACCACTGGATGGCGAACCAGCAGGGATTTCTCATTAATGGAATGAATGTTAACAAGAATAATTCTGTTTTGTGAGCTTGTGTGTGTGTGAAGGATAAATGATAGGGGCTGATGGATGGTCTTCACAGAGGTTTGATTAGGGAGAAGGTGAATGGCAGTGCGTGTGTGAGAGAGAGGGGGAGGTGTATGCATGTGGTACATCCATTGCAGAAGGCAGGCACACTTCTAGTTGATAATGTCTGACAGAGGAGAATCAGCAGAGGTAGCCACGTGGGTCCTAGGCAAAAGCAGAAGCTGAGCAGCAGTGTGGATATTTTATCTTTAGTGTCTTTTGCATTGTAGGGTCTTTGGTTTTATGTTGCACAGTGGTAACAAACCCGCATCCAAGAATTTCTCTGTAAAACTTTTCTCTGTGACAGAGGTTTCTGCTTTATGCTAATAAAACGTTTGGCTATTTGATACTAATTCCCACAGTCAGTACGGGAGCACTGAGTGACAGCTTTTCTGACCTGCTTAGCATCAGTCTTGGTGCTGAAGTAACACTGTGCTAGAGCTTGTATGAGCCCTTCCCTGTCCCTGAAAAAGCAGGAGACAGGCCAGACCCACTGCTTGAGAGGCCGGGCAGGGAGAACCAACAGAAACAATCACTCATCCTGCCTGAGGCCTTCAGATGCTGCTGGAATGCAAATAATAAATAAAAACCCCCGAAATAGTCACGTAAGTTGAACAGGCACTCTAGTGGGCTTAGCTCCATCCTCAGGTACAAGGATAGCTGAAAAACCGAAGGAACTGCACGAACTGCTCGAGAGGGATGGAGAAACAGGGAAAGAA
This sequence comes from Pelecanus crispus, assembly GCF_030463565.1. Lineage (NCBI taxonomy): Eukaryota > Metazoa > Chordata > Aves > Pelecaniformes > Pelecanidae > Pelecanus > Pelecanus crispus. The sequence continues at coordinate 29,895,492 of NC_134646.1, forward strand.
ACGTGAATCCCTTTGGCAGTGAGATATGAGACCCCTAACCTGAAAACCCAAACCTCTGATGTCTTCCCTGCTGCCTTTGCCAGAAAGTCGTTAGGAGCCCCCGTTCGAGGCCGGAGCGTGGCCAGCTGGAACACGGCTGCAGGGTAGCAGACGGCAGGAGGAGTTCCTGACCCCGGCTTGCCCGGCGCTGCCAGCCCCGCGCGCGGGGTGCCAGGCACGGGGAAGCTGGCGGCCAAGCCGGCTGCTCCCCTCGGGAGCGAGCGGGATGGCAGAGGTGGAGACTTGGCTCCGTCTCTCGGCTTGCTGGCCAAAAGAGCTGCGCTGGCACAAGGGAGGGAGTGTGCTGGAAGGCGACCGCAGCCAATTACTCCCAGCCCGGGAGGGAAGGGGGAGAAGAGTGTGTTCCTTTCCAGGGCTCTGCCTGCATCCTGGGGTGATGCTTGTGCCTGCCAGCCGTGGTGCAAGCCATGCTTAGCAGCTCGAGCTGCCCCCTCGGGGATTTCAAGGCCGATGATGGAGCACGTGAGCCGCTCCGCTGAAAGCTTGCGTGGCTGCTCTTAGCTGTAGGTGCTCACCGGCATGGAGAGGGGCTCCGTCACTAACATTTCCTGGGACTGAGCTGTTTTTCTTTGACAGCATTAGTCTGGATTCTGTATGATTCCTGATCTGTATTTGCCATCTGTTTTCCCCAGTGGTGTTATGCATTTTTTCAGATCAAAAAAGTGAAATTGTGTACCCATTCCCCAAATTTAATCTCATATATAAAGTGAAAAAAATTAATATATAAAATAAACTATGGTGTGTATGGAATGTAAATAAGGGACACATTTGCTGGTTCTTTCTCCCGTAGAGAAACACCTTACTCCTCAGACTAATCCTATTGATTTAGTTGGGGAGCTACTACCTGCTGCTGACGCTGAGTCTGAGTGGCAGGATCTGGCCCTACAGTGGCAGGTCTCTAGCTCTCCCATGACCATGGGCACAAATCCTTTATTCCCCAGCTAGCCCCACTGAAATCTCCTGAGGTTACCTCCGAGTGAGCTGTTCGAGAGGAGCTGGGTTTTCAAAACACGACCCCAACTTAGGAGTACATTTTCTAAATTTCTATTTGCAATGTCCCGTGGCGGAGGTTTACTTTTCACTTGGTGGAGCTGGCGGCAGAGAAAGTCAAATGAGTTTCCTAATCTGGTATGTTCTAAATCTGGTTTGTCTCAAATATGGCCTGAGAGATATGCAGCGCAAGTGGAAAAATAACTGCCAGCACGCAGATGCGTGTCCTCTTGGAGCAAATAAAGCTGACTTTTAAAATAAATGTTAAATCTCATCCTTGGTATGAAGGGAGACAGGCTCGTAGCTCGGGTATGGGGAGAGATATTTTAAGGTGGGCTGTGGAAGCAAACTCACTACCGAGCTTCTGACCTGGCGTACGTGTCCCTTTTTATCCGCTAAGCCCACAAATAAGCTTGTTATTAAAGGACATCTGTTACCACCCGGTAACACGTACAGCGAGCAGGAACGCAGCATCGGTGGGAAGCCAGGGGTTTTGGCAGCTGTGGGGAGCAGCATTTTCGTGGACTGTTTCACACCTTGTCCAGAGCCGGTGTGTCCCTCCCGTGGGCCTGTGGCTGGGTGGGAAGAGGCCAGGAGGGAGAGGCGTGGGCTGTTCCCGCGCAGAGCTCTCCCGTGCCAGCCGGCGTGCGTGTGTGCCGAAGCCGCGATGCGCGCAGGAGCAGCACCTTGTCCCTCCGCAGCTGCAGCCGGCCCCCTCGATGTCGGCATGGTGGGACTCTTGGCGCACGGCCAGGGCGGGGAGCAGAGCGGCTGGGAGAAACGTGCTGTGCGCTGGGCTTGCCTTTTCCTTCCTACCGCGTTTCCAGGAGATGCAATTCACACACCGGTTTCTTGCCCCCAAGTCTCCTCGCCTGAAGAAAAACATTCAAGGAGACTCTGTGTGAGCTGAATCTGAGCATCGGGAGGTTTTCCCCAAAGTCACTGCTGTAGGTAATGTATATTTATGAGCGGAACAAAGTGGGCCATAGATACTTTCAAAGGCCTCTTTCCTCAAGGGGGGCTCAGTATTTAGGCAAGTACAGAGGGGAGATGGCGTCCAGACCGCATTCACCGGTGGCAGAGCAGGCCGGCACAGGAGAGGCGGCAGCGTCCTTCACCCGCCTGCTGGTGGGCTGCCGCTGCCGCTGGGGAGGGCGCCTGCCCGCGGGCCAGGGGATGGCGTTTCTCTGCGGGTCAGGAGATCGCGTCGCTCTGATGGGTGCCGGCACGTCTCAGCGAGGCGCGCAGCCCCGCTCCAGCCACGAGGCTGGGTCCGTACCGCCGCGTGTGCCCTGCAGCCTGGCGCTTGGCTGGGGAAGGGTCTTGCCAGAGCGGGAAACTGGGGATGGAAAGTGAGTTTTGGAGCGCGTGGATTTGCACCAGATCCTGCACTGTTTATGTATGAGCAACGCCATGGGTATGTTTGACCTCATTTCCAGCGTGATCAAGCTGACACCTAAATTAGCTTGCGGCGCTGGAAATACAAGGCGTGATGTGGAGGAAAGGCCAGTTTGCTTTCTTGCTGGCAGTCGTGTGAGTTTTGTGGGACTGATGAGGTGCATAGCCCACATTCGCAGAGGTGTAAGAAAAGCATACAGTCACTGGTTTATGGCCGGTGGTGGTCAGTGTTTGCTGTGCTGGGCTGCCGATTGATCCAAATTGCATTTTGTGCAGGGGCCATGACTTTCCAGCTGAACTTTTTGGCCACCACGGAGCACCAGATTTCTCTATCTCTGATCATATATCTATATATGAACATATATGTGTATACTGAGATATACATACACACATATATACGTATATAACTTAGCGGGCCAATCCACTGGCCTAAGTGCCAAACTGCTGCTGTTTGGAAGGCATTTCAAGAAGGGATTGTCCCCCAGGGTGAGAAGCTCATGTGGGGTTCTGTGCAGACCTTGGTAAGGTCGTTTTTCCCTACATGGCCAGCACCAGTCCCGTCGCTCTGGGAAATCCACCGCTTTCATTTGCCTTGCCATGTGAATTTGAGATCCATTAAGGACAAAGTTCCTTCACTGCTGTCTATTTCTGTGGTTGTGTAGGTCTTTGTAAGGACTGTCAGGTAGCCCAGATCAGCTGCAATATACTTCCCAAAGGGCCTCTGTTGAGCTGGATCGTTTCATCCAGGACTCCTCAAGAGGAATGAGGAGTGCCACATCTGGCCAATAATTTGCTGTAGCCAATGTGTGAGTTTGCTTCAATGAGAGCAAGATTTTTGCTCATGGATCAAACATCAAAGGATTCTTACATAATGCAGCATCTTTTAACATCGGTAAAGTATTAGGTCATAATCATGTAGCGCTCTGATATATTTTATTAGTCTATTTTATTTCTGAATGTGGTTCACCTCAACCCAAGTGATTCCCTAGCCTTGCAGGAAATAATAATACATATGACTTACAGTGAGTCTTGGTTATGCAGCTGTGAATTTGGGCTGCACCTCAAGCAACTGCATCCCAAGCAGGAGTGGCTGATTTTCCTAGGAGATTCCTGCTTTCTGTACCAAATCTTTCAGGCAGCTACGAGCTGCGAGACTCAGAGAGCCGAGGAGAGAGGCGTCTCCGGCAGGTTTCGTAGGCACGAGCTCGCCAAGGGATGGGGCCGGGCTGAGCAAGCAGGTGGGCCTCGGGCGAGCAGAGCCTGCCGTCTGGCACCCCACGCCTTGCTCCATCAGTCGGTCGGTCACCCCAGGGGGCTGTGGAGGCATCATTCTTTAATGAATGCTTTTGCTGTTAAACTACAGAGCTCAGCTGTCGAAACGGAGTCTCTGGTGAGGAATTTACAGCACCTGCCAGTGTGCTGTTTTCGTGCGTTGGCAGTGCGTGCACGCACATGCATGTAGCAAGGGTCTGCTTTTATGTTTCTGCGTGGGGCAACCACGAGAGATACATAGGTATCATTTTTCCGTAGCTGCTTAATTGAAGGGATATCTGTTGGTTTCGGTTGCCTTTTTTACCTCCTCCTCTAAAAATGTAGCACACTTGGTTCCCTATGCGAGGCTGATTTTTCAAGGCAACAACTAAAATTTCAAATTTCAAATGTTTGAGCTACTTCTTTTGCATTGAAAGCTGACAAGAAGGGAACAGAATAGAGAGTTTGAAAGCATGGAGGTCATTTCATCCCAGGTTTGCGCAGGGCTAAATTCTCTCGAGCGCCACGCTTTATGGCATTACCCACTCGGAGAAGCCAGAGCTGCGGGTTTCTGAGGATCCTCTTGGGAGCGAGCCTGCCATTTGTCAGCATTTGCACTGGCACGAGCAGTGAAGGCTTTTACAGCAAAACCACGCTGATCAACTCTGGTTCTGCTCCTTGCCACCCCTCCCCAGGCTTCCAGGGGGATCTGTCTTTCCTGTCACTCAGGATAACGATTCCCCGCCAGCAGCACAGAGATCCAGAAACGCGCTGTAATCTTGCCGAGAGTTTGATTCCCCAGCTGGGACTCCCGGATTTATACAGCCAGGTGGTAGATGGTCATTGCATTTAAGCTTGTACATTGGTGTGCTGAACAACTAAATGGGCTGAAGGGTCTCTTTTTGTCTGGAAATAACCTTGAGTCTCAGAGTGGTAAAATCTATGGATTTCATCACATAAATTGGTTTAGATTTAACTCGATCCACCTATGCAATTTTAAAAGCTTTCTTTCTTGTTTAAGCATGGATTAATAATTCATTCCCAAATCGGGGGTTAGCGCAATGGATATTTAATTGTAAATGTATATCTTTAATTAGAACTTGGTACGCGGATGCAAAATTCCTTATCTTGTAGTTTTTCAAAAGTACACATATTAAACCACAGCTTTGCCCTTCAAAAATATTATTCCGTGTATTTAAAGGTCTGAATGACCTTTTAATCAGACATTGCACCTTTACTTCCAGCTGATATGACAACGCCTGACAGTAACTCAACCTGACACTGCAAGAAAATAAATAAAGGCCATCTAGTCACTATGTCTTTAAATCTCTCTGTCTAGCTGTGGTTTTGTGTTTAGGCAGATGGACCCACAGCAGAGTATTATGTTTTTAGTTTCCAAGTGAAGACAATCTATTGAGTTTAATACATTTGCATGTTTGGCTGTTCTTTTGAGGTCAATTCAGTCATATGATTGTTTCCTGTCATTCTGAACTCCAGCCTCTTCTGCAGTCAACCTCTTTATAAATTATAAATCTGTATACCTCGCTCTCAGCAGCCATCTTACAGCCCACACAGACCGGTGTGGATGGTCTAGCGATTGCATTAGCTCTCCTCAGCGCACCTTGGGAGGAGGGCTGCTGTGCTTTGCCACTACTTGTGTTTACGCTAAACACACACAACAGGGCAGAACAGGGACTGGTAAAGATGGATATGAGCAATTCCTACTTTTGGACCACCGACACAAAGAAAACTCACACTGGTAAGGGCGATTGTATTCAACAAACCGGCTCATTGTCTTTGGAAGTTAATTTTCAGATGATTTATTAAAGCTTAACATTCGTGGAGGGGGAGCAGGTATTGAATTGACCACAGGTCAGATTTCTGGTGACACAGCAGAATTACTTTCAGCTCTGGTATTTTCATGGGCACGAGTGATAAACATAACAATAAGAGCTCCCCTTTTATACATCTTTTACAAAAAGAGGAGCCGTGTACTGCTTGAGCCTGACTATCACAAAATGGGCTAATTATTCAACAAAAAATACTTGCCATACTAATGAGCAGTTCCCTGGAATTCAGAAAGAAATATTCTGACATCAAGTACAATGCACACTGTACGCTATAGGGTCCGTGGTTTATTGGATTTTTATGGAAAAACTAGGAAAACATTTAAAAGGTCCTCCCTGAAACAAAGATGAAAGAATTCCTTCAAAAAGAGGCATGGTATTTATATATGACACCAGCAAATTCGGACGTGATGCTACTATTTGTGGGCAGTTCTTAATGAAACAAGTACTTGTGAACTGGGACTGACTGATACAAAGTCATCTCCGGGCTTGCTCTTGCCTCCCTGGTCAGTGCATCATCATTAGTTCTGGAGGAGAGATGTGTGGGTCTAGATGCATGGGTTCAAGGGCACTTTCATCATCTTTTGACTTTGAAGGAAATCGAGGGCAAGAAGTACCTCACAGAAATGACACAGCCCTTGCAGGCTCAGCGCCTCAGCCTCTCATGTATGTTGGACTTTAGAGCTGTGAAGGGAATTTGCCTGTACTCAGATGTGTATGGAGGCACCTGAATGCAAGTGGATATCATTTTTGGGGGGACAACAGGTCGGGGAAGGAGGGAGGGTAGCAACTCTGCAAGTAGACTATTTCTGTGTAAGCCAAGGTCCAGCATGTGTGCAAAAGAAGGTACGTGGGCAGTCTGGGCAGTCCTTCCCCAAGTCAGTAGGGTGTTTCCCTCACTGAAATGAAGTCAAGGATGTGCTTAAGTGCCTTCTGCCTTGCAACCTAAACATGGAACGAGGGGACCCGCCTGAGGTTTGAAAATGCTGGCCTCTGCTCCCAAGGCATCTGTAGACACAGCACACTGCCTGAATGACAGATCAATGCCTTCGTTATTCCCCTGTCAAAAGAAGTGTTCTTGCCAAAGTGTGTGATTAACCTGCAAACCCACCAAGCCGTAACTGCGCGTCCAATATACCAAGGCACAGGCAGAAATCGTACAACTCTGTGGTTATTCTAAAAGCACTGTCTGTTTTCCACGAGATTTTTTTCTAGCAATGTTTACATTTCCGTGACTACCTTGTTGAACTAAAGAGAAGACAGCATGTTAGGTGTGTTACATACAGAGTACGATGTATCGCATATAATCCTAAAATGTTTGGAGTGTTTGGAGAAAGGATGTTTCTATTAATTGTCAAGCAATGTGAGGCATGGTGTTGTTCCTAGATGACTGAAAGTATGCCTAAAATGTAAAGGGAAAGAACAAGTAGAAGAACTCGAGTATGCCAATGCCGCAAAAGAAAGCTTAACTTGTTTTCTTGCTTTTTTTTTAGAGAACACCTGTTCCCAGCGCTGAAGCATTCCGATGGTTCTTTTAAGCAGTAGTGTATCTTATTTTCAAGGCAGTCCGAAGTGAATGGCAAGCTAAAGTCTTGTTTTAAGAAACTGCTTAGTCCACCATTGAAGAATATACTCAGATACTATTTTCATTTATGTATAGGGGTTTCCTCAAAAGCAAAAGACAAAAATCTGGGAACCTGGGGAATTGGCCAGCTTCTTCACATTCAGTACACTGATTCTTTCTTTGATGTAACTTAGCTATACTAGTGAAGTTGTTGTCTATTTTTAAAGTGGCTGTAAAAAAAAAAAAAGTTTGGGTAAACCCCTGCTATAAAGTCATGTATCTTTGAAAAGTAACATATCTATACTTCATTTTCAAATATATGTGTTTCAGTACTGTAAACTGTACAGATAGCCGCTTGTATTTTGTGTGTTTAGACACAAGGAGACAATCATGTCTGAGCATCTATGGAGATTAATGGTTTGTACACAACGGTGTGGTTCTGCGAGTTAAATCCGGAGCAATAAATTCTAGCTTTAACTATTATTTTGCTAGTTGTTTAGCAGCAGCAGCAACAGCAGCACTGTTTTACCATGCATCCTTCCATAGAGACTTGATGCCAAGTTTTCCAAGATAAAAAGATTGTGACACATCTGGCAATTACCTTCCGTCGTGGTGGTGTAAGAGGGGAAGACATAACATTTAAAATTAATCTTTCAAGCACTATATTAGAGTAGTGGTTTGTGCACTTGCATTGCTTCCAAAGAAGCTTTACAGAGGGGTATCTCTCCAAAAATGCTGTCCGGTGTCTGATGCGCTTTTCACTGTGCTCTGAGGTGGAGTGCCCAGCGTAGGTGGATGTGCAAAACCGGTCGTCTGTATAAAGGTTGTTCTAGGATGCAAAACAGAGTGAGTACGAGACCTTAGGAAAAATGATGACTCAGCCTAATTACCCTTCACCTATGAGTTCTTATGTACATTTTCAGTCCATGGATTAAAATTTTTATAAAGTGGAATGCAATATTTTTGGTCCAAGTGGAGCTCTTCACAGTTAAGTGAGTTTTGACAGTTGGACTGGTTTGGGTCTCACTTGCACTTGTGTTCATTTAAGAGCCTGGATATTTTTGCGGTATAAAAATGAACTTTTTTTAAAAAATGTTTAAAAAAAGACCGCTTCTCCCCACACGTTTTGTGGTCCACTGATCTCGGCTTTGCTGAACAGCTGGTCCCTTAGGCCCCCTGAAGAATGCCCCGCCGTTCTTCTTCCTGCTCTAGCTGCGCGGAGGAAATGTCTGCTCCTCGAAAAGGCAGCACACGGAGGAATATAACTCACATGTCGTAAAAAATATGGAGGATACTGAACTTAGGGATACTTATTATCAGTTGATCATCACTTTTTATTGCTTGGCTTCGTCATACCACTCATGAGTGAAAAGGCCATCCCATCAAAGTAGGCAAATGCTGTTGTGCCATGTATTTGATAGATTTATCATTTTATACAAGATAGAGGACTACCAGTAGTTTCACAGACAAGGTGCTGGGCATGGAAATAACTGGTTAATGATGCACAGCATGTTCAAATATCCTATTGTTTCAGCACTTTCTCCATTTTTTGCTAACTACTTCAGCCTTTGGCCCCTGGTCACACTCACTTGGTGAAGTACAGGGAATGGTTGGGAGTGCCGCAGTGTGGGACCTGTGCAGGCGGGGGAGACACCGGCTTTGGCAGGGGAGGGAGCTTGCAGGACTGGTGGGTGTTGGGGATGGCCCAGAAAACGAAGACTGAAGGATAGAGGAGGAGAAACCTCCTGAGGTCACACGTGTGTGTCAGCAGGGCCGGGCAGAGTGTGGGTGACCTGGGGTAACTGGAGGAGCACGGGCAGGCTGGGCTTACACCTGCGTCCTCAACTTAGGGTCAATGCACGTGTCTACGTCTTTGCATTGTGTGACATCACATACATGGCTTCAGAGATGGAATGTCACATTTGAAATGCTTCTATCATGGTGCCCCTCTTACAGTTTGTAGGAGGTCCTCAGTTGAATACCCATTCAATACCCATCCAGTGAGCTTTACATCTGTTTGTATGGCAGCTCTGTATGGATTTTTTTTTGTGTTGGAGACTTTTTGGTTAGGGCCTCTGTTACTGACCATTAGGCCAATACGAGCTCTGTAAGGTCTTCTCTACCAAAACACTGATTGATTTACAAACTGAAGCCTTATTTGCACATCTGGCTGGTAAGCTTGCCTTGCTTTTTGGAAAATTGTGATTGCTCTTACAGAAGCAGAGACAAAATTAAGTTCAGGCTACATTAGGTGTACAAAGATATTCATAGCAATGTACTTACTGTCTAATACCCTAATGTTGCATGTCTTGATGTGGTTTCTTTTTTTGTTTTGTCGTTTTGTTTTAAAGAACTGATGGATCTGTATATTGTAATTGTGGTGTTTTACATGTCAATTCAAAATTGTTAAAACAAACAAACAAGCAAACCTGTTAATTATTGAAAATGAACAAGAGTTGCTTTTTCTTTGATTTACCCATACAGTTTTCATTTGCACCATCAGATTTTTAGATTTTGCTGAAACAGTATTTATATGTAGTGCGCATAGAGCATTTTAATTAGTGATGTTTGAAGAAGGAAATCCCTTTTCTGGTCTGTCTCCCTCCACCCCAGCCCTACCCCCCCATTTATACACATATTTGTCAATTGGATTATTGTCAAGTTCTAGGTACCAAATTTGTGCTTTTCACAAGGTCCAAACCCATTTTCCAGTATAAGAATTTGTATTCCTCTATGTCTTTCATTCTCACGATACAAAAAAAAAAAAAAAAAAGGCAAAAAAAAAGCAGAACATACTTTTGCTGTCTTCTAGGTGTGAGCACTAAGCCTAATGGAAGCATTTTTGGCATACCCCAGATAAACTTATGAAAAATGGTAAGGCACACGTACCCATTCTGTCAATTAGTAACACCCTCCCTACAAAGGGAAATGCTCCCTTTTGTACAGAACCCCTGGTATGTAAGTCCTACAATTAATGTTAAAGAATATAAAGTCTTTAAATGGGCTATATCTGTAATCAAATAATGAAGAAAGAAAGTAGTTAAATGAACATACCATTCAGGGTCGAATGCATTCAGCAAAAAGCAGTAGTGGGTCTTTGATCATGGTTAGATGCATAGTGATATCAAACAGTGGGTTCTCATGTAACAGCTAAATGTTTCAGATTTTGTTTTTATTAAATTTGGCAGTTTCACGCTGAGCTCTACTGTATTCTTAGTGAATAAAAGACAGCTCCTATGTTAGAAAGTACTCCATTTTCACAATTGCAGGGAACTAGGAGGGTTTTTTCAGAAACATGGGCCACAGAAATGTACTCCTTTCACAGTGTTCTCCTATTTCTGAACTGTGCAGTTATCTATTAAATTTTCTAATAGATATTTGTGTAAGGTGTATGTATGCTTGTGCAATTATGGAAAAAAACAGTTTTGGAAAACAGTGTATTTATGAAAAAAATAATCACTTATGGGGCATGTACAAAACTGTATAAAAACATTCAATTTGCCCAGTAAAGTTGTTTTTGTGATATTTCTGTGTTGTTGAATAAAGGACTTTAGTATTCAAAATATCTCTCTTTTTCCATAAACAGGTTTTGTTTGTGGGATCTTAAACAAAGAAAACCTCTTTTAAAAAGGAATCCCCCAAATGAGCGAGAAGGTCCAAATGCTGACCTCAGTCTTGCATATGGGAATGAATGCTTATGAAGTGCCAGTACAATAGCTACAAAACTAATTCCTTCTCAATTGGCAGTCAGTGGAAACCCCATAAATTGTATACCTGGAGGTAACATTGTACTCTGGATTTTTTAAGATAGCAGAAAAAAATACCGCCTTTTTAAGACTAGGAGTGTTACATTGAGATTTTGAGGCTATGAAAAGGTTAGTGAAGTAGGAGCAAGACGGATGGCAGAAAAGCCTTCAACCCTTTAATGCAGACCTCTGTAGTATAAAGAAAGTGGACTAGTGAGGGTGATGTGACAAATTAGCAATTAGCTTTGTAGGGAAAAGCATACAAAGGTGAAATCTCCTCTGTAACTCTTGCAACAAACAATAGTCCTGAGATTAGATCATCCTGTTGCTGTTGGAGTATTTGGGATTATGAATATGTTTCGTGAGAGAATGACAATAATACCTTCCTCTTTGTTTTACCGCTTCTCAGATCAAAGTTCTGCTCTTTACCTGCCTCATAAACTATACATAGCAAAGGGAACGGTTTCCTCTTGCCATTTGATTTCCCCATACTCCTTGCCGACATTAAATCAACTTCAGATAAGTGGGAAAGTTTGTGACTGTGCCGGCAGCACATCACGTGATTTTGGTGAAATTTGGAATGTAATTTTTCTGTGAATATTCCTTTCATAAACAGAATGTCTGCTCTTAGGTGCCAAAACAGGATTTTGAAAGGCTTTGAAACATGAGGTAGGTCCTTTGGTCTGTGAGATTCCTTCAATGCCAACTGATTTTCCAGGGCAAGCCTCGGTGTATCCTTTTGTTTTTTAAAGGAAGCAACAAAAGCGAAAGGAATAGAAGTGGATTTTCTACTGATCCTGTCTGCTCATCGAAATCCGTAAGGATGTGTGTTCTTGGGAGATGTAGACCGCTCATTAGACAATGCCAAGAGTGAATCTTGAGGTCTGTTTGAAGAGGAGGAAAAGGGCTGCCAGGTTGCTCAGGCATAGTCAGTGATCTCTCTGGATTAAATATAGAACTCACAGGGAGGAAATACACTCATTTCATGAGATGGTCGATTTGGAAGCGGGAAGAGGTCTCTGAGTTCCTATTCCTTTAATGCTTTCTCTTTCAACTTTTTTCCCCTCGAGTATTGTTTTATACTAGTCTGAATGAAAAACGTCCCTCAGCTCCAGAGAAATACTCGCCCCAGATATGAACCTTGCAGTTTAAAACTACCTCTAGCTTTTTATAGCTTTTCTTTTTTAATTAAAAAAAAATCTAAAAAAATCCCAGCCAACAAGCAGGTAATTCTTCAAAGCCAAAACTGACAAACTCATTACTGAGCCTATTAAGGGGAAGGAAAATACCCTGTTGTGTGGAAGCTCAATTCTTCTAGGCTGTGTTGGACTCAATTTGGTTTTGCCACTAGCCGTTTCAGCGCTCTCTTATATTTCTCCAAGGAACAAGTCTGAAATTATGAACGTTCTAGTGATATGGGGCAACGTGCCTTCTGGGAGGCTCTAGTCCTCCCCAGATTCCCATGGGCTTTACTAGATAGCTCGTGAAATTGGAGGATATTATATAGGTGACTTAGTTATAAGTTCTACCTTACTTTGCTGTAAGGATCTACTCAATCACCAGTGTGTGGTGAGCATGGATAGATGGCCCCAAAATCTATAAAGGTAAGAAATATGTCTTCTCAGCAATAACTGCAGAACATAGAATAAAGTGTGAGACCACTGGAACTATCTGAGGAAAGAAAGGTGAAGTTCAGCATCAGCAAAGATGTCGGGATCTGCTCCCACCACAGCTTTGTTTCTGTTTGCTGTTTGGTTTTTAGGATGGATGCACTCAGCTGGGTAGCTGGGTCCTTTGGAAAGGCAGTTTTGCCTAAGATAGGTAGAATGAAGGAAATGCAGGTAGCGAATTGTAATCTTGCAAGACAAGGATCTAGACTGCCTAAAGAAGCTGTGATGTTCAGGAAGTGTTTCCATTGTTCTTCTAAGTTTTCCAATGATATTGAAGGATTGTCACATTATTCTTAATTTAATAAGCAGGAATAGTTTGTCATGCTACTGCCCATTCCCTGAAAAGGGGGTTTTAGAAATTAACCTTCATGGGTTAATTTCCCAATAAACTTTGAAGGTAATTCTTAGTCTAATATGACTTCCCCATAAGAGAAGATGCTGTAACTGGGGGTTCATTCATCTGTATAAGGCCACTTTGACTTGCCGAGTCAAGGATCTTTGCTAGAAAATAATTCAGCAGAATTGTTGTAGAAAGATCTGCAGGTGTCATGGTGTCAACCAGAGCTCTGATTAATTATTCAGTGTGGTTCTCCCCAGTTTGGTTTATGATGTGTATAAGCATCCTACATCTGGGAAGAAAACACTTTTCTTCCCTTATTCCTTTAAACTGGCTGTCTTTACAGAGTTAATAACACTAACCCTCTGCAATTCTTCTGGAAAAACCGAAACATTAGAATACATACATCTCTTTTTGACTAGACATTTTCCTTTAGAAAGAGAGAGAGAAGAGTTAGTCCAGGTCAGAAACCCCTGTTGCTTGCCCAAATCTCCTAACTCAGGTGCTCTCTGCAACAGATGTAGCTTGTGAGCAAAGTTCATACCTCAGCTTGGCAGTCGGACACAACCATACAGAAGATCAACACCAAAGCAAACAGGACCCAGTGGGGGACGTTCCCACCGCCGCCTCCCTGGTACACGTGAGACACGCAGAAGTTTGTGCCAGGTGCCCAACACCCCTTCCCCTCCCATATAGATATATATGTGAGTTTGGATCAGGTTTGCTATGCCCAGGAGAGAGGTGAACCACCCCAGATCTGATGAGCAGATAGCACGCTGGAGGGTTTTTAAAAGGCGAGAAGGTTTGTTTATACATCCAGACAGTGACTAAAATGTCTCGACCCTCGTGTCTCGCATTAGCTTCTGATTTCTAGCTGTGAGTGTCTGAGGCCACCAGGCTTTCGGAGAAGTAGCTGAACTGTTGAGTATACTTAGTCTCTTATGTGCCTACATTTTAATCCTCATACCTAGAGATTGATAGTGAATTTGACCAGCTGATGTGTTGACCAAGAATGTACTCTTTAATGCAAAATTGTAACAACTGGCTTTCAAGCTGGTTTTGGAGAATTCGTGGGTAAATAACCTGATCTAAAGAAATCTGTCACCCACATTAGGAACTGTGAACTAATTATTGCTTTCTGATATTCTGCTCTTACTTGTTTTGCCTTTTTATCCTGATTGTTTGCATTCCTATGCCTTTTTGATGCAATGCCATGTGATTTGCAGATTAATTTTTGTGAGCAATCATAAACTCCAACCTGTGGCTGACTCGGTATATTTTTATGCTATGCTCCATAAACATTCATTCATTTCTTATGATTACTGTGTGGAAACAGACTTTTACAGGCTAATAAACTTGGATTTGAACTGGATGAAGAGTTTCCTTGTGTCACTTCTTTCCTCTTTTTAGGAAAAAAAGTAAAAATGGAGACATAAATGTGCAAAACTTGACTTGATTTAACCAGGTCTCTGTAGCTGTCTCCACAGGTGCTATCAGTAGTAAACTTGGAAATACCAATAGCAAAACCTTATTCTCAAGTTGATTTCATTGACAGTGAGAAACACTCCTCGTGTAAAATAAACTTTCAGGGTTTAGGGCTGGGAGAGAGGGGGAAGGGAAATCGGGGGCTTTCTTTAATTGGTTACTCTGGTGTCTTCTCTCCCGTAGACTTGCTTCCTTAAACACGCTGACGTGCACAGAGCAGCTTCCAGCTGAGACCAATTAAGCAGAGCATTTGCCTCCAGCATGGCTCACTTGCTCAACCGGGCGATGCTCGTCGCAGTCCGCGTGTCGGTGCAGGGGACAGCCGGAGCTCGCGCAGGTGGGCGACCTCTCAGCAGGCAGAGGTCCGGGGCCAGCATTCTCCCGCTCTGCTGGGGTCCGACACTGCCCAGCCTGCGATGCATGGCAAAAGTTCGGTCAGAAATGATTCTGCGGGTGGTGGAGGTATTTCCTCTCTTAGATGTCTGGTTCAAACTCAAACAGCTTGGAAGTGCTGATAGTAAGTGCAGTAAACAGAAGGAGAATGAATTCTTGTGTCATAGCTGTTCGAGGCATCTCAGTAGATGAGTAAGCTGGCAGTAATTGGTAACCCTTTAAATGGTCTCTTCAAGGAGACCATTGGCATGGAGTAACATTTCTGCAGGGAGAGGCAGCAAGGCTAGAAATAGCTTGGCCTGATGCCTACACACACATGTAGTCCTCTGATGTAAAGAAGTCAACATCCTTTCTGTATGTCAGTCTGATGCTTGTCACAAACGTTACGCCTAAAAATCGTATTTTTCAGGCCACTCAGGCCACCACTGGAGGCCCAGGGCACACGCATGATCTTAATCTCACCAAGGAGCGTACAGGAATTTGATAGCAGAAGGAGGGTTAATGCTTTGTCAAGTTTCAGGCCTTGGACGCGAGCAGTGAGATCAAGTATCACTGAACTGCGCAGCTGGACCAGGTGGAACCCAGCGCCCGTACGCACTGAACCTGCCAGAGGCGCAGCCGACCTTCGCCAGGGATCTTTGGGGGGCACCAGTCTGGCCCCTGCCTTTCATTTCCTAGTTCCTAGGAAAGAGTGACTTTTAGAAGATGGGGGTGATCCTGAGGCAATCTCACCACAAAGATGAAGCATGAGCAGGATTATTAGCTGATCGTTTTTTTTCTGTTGTGAGCCAGCACATCTTACTCCAATAGCATAAGCTAGAATTGCAGCGGCTGAAAGAAGAAGAGAAGCCAGGGAAAGCTGCAGCTCCCCCAAGCCAGGCAGAGGAAAAAGCTCACTTGCTCACTCTTTCTTTTTTGCTTTGCCCCTTCCACTGTATTTCCTTCCTTTAACTCCTCCCTTCCCTAGAGGAAGGCAGCTGCCGCAGCTGCCGTGGCTCCCGCCGGCGGGTCCCCAGCTGCGTGGTTCGTGTCCCGGGAAGGTGGCGGGGCTGCGGCTGCACACAGGCGTGAGCTCCCGGAGGCTGGAGCACCTGCAAGGTAGGTAGGATGCTCGGGGTGTGGAGCGGCACCCCAGCAAGTGTCGAGGGTGGGAAGGTAGCAGTGCTCTGGGGCTGCTGCTCTTCTGCCTGCGCCAGCAGTTTCCATGGGGAAATGGTGGGGGATGTTGGCCTGAAGCAGCCGATGCTGAACTTTTCACATCCCCAGCGTGGCAGGGGCAGGGGGCCAATGCAGATTGCAATGGCAGCAGTGAATATGTAGGCTATTTCTGCCCTAAAATGCTGGTGCTGAGCAAATCTAGGTGGATTCCTAAGGGACAGAGGGTAAGACATGTGCTTGATCCATCACTGGCATCTCCTAAACTTTCCCCTGCCAGAGCTGAGGGTTCTGCATAACAGATTAAAATAAGCCAGGCCCTAGCTAGTTTTTTCCCTAATTATTTTCTTAGAAACAGCTGAGTTGGTTTTGCTAGGACTTTGAAAGCACACCAAGCTCAAGTCAGACACCGAGCTTGAGGCAGACGCCTCGCCTGGAAGCTTTCAGCCTGCAGAATTAAAGATTTGAATAAAGCTACAAACCGCCGAAGATGGAACCTTGTAATAGGCACTTTAGGTGATGTGAACTGCAGGTGTTGCCGCCGGCTTTGCTGGGAATAAAGGAGGGAGCGAGAAGGGCATTAGCTCTGCAGCACCGCATGGGAGACCCAGGCTCATTCTCGGCCAGCCAGGCTGGAGGCAGCCCAGGTGGGTGAGCGCTTTTTGGGTAGGCATCCCCTTTGCATAAAACACCACTTGCATGATGGAAAGCACGGCTGCCGGGCAAGCCAAGCGGGTGGGCAAGCCAAGCGGGTGGCTGTGGCTCCCGGTGCAGCAGCAGCGCCGTCCAAACAGCTCCCCATGGTTGCTAAATTGTGCCCCAGGGAGCAGGAGGGCAAGATGCTTGCCCGGCACGTGCGCCACGTGGGCTTTCACCACAGCTTCTGCCTCTGGCTCGTCTGAAAAGAGCCAGCAGCCCAGCTCGTCACCTTCCCGCCCCGGCATGCTATGCACAGAGGCAGGTTATATCCAGGA